>NC_082647.1:13467282-13784509 GCF_028023285.1 Balaenoptera ricei | reverse complement strand
ATTTCCAAATTTTTTGTCATAAGCATGCATTATTATTACTATCACAAATAACAGGGGAAAATGTAAACTCAGCTGTTACCTGTGGGAGTCAGGGTCTGCCCTGTGGCGCCCCCAACAGGCCACATGGTCGCTCTGCAGCTACAACGACAGCTGCAGGGTATCGGGTCGGCTGAGCCCGTCACTCCACTACTTGTTGCGCTTTGCTACAGTATCTCCTGAACGAAAGGGTAAGTGATACTTTATTCTCATTTCCTCCTTTCCCTTAGTGACCACCAAGGCTTGGACCCTGGTCTCCAGTAACCACTTCCCAGTACAGATGTTCCCATGGGTTCAAAGAGAGATTATATGGGGACCTATGGCTAACGGGGAAATAGTCATGTAATTCATTCTTCCAACTAATAATTGTGTCTACTTCACACAGGGAACTGAGTGAAGCTGGGAGAAATGTAAACTAAATCATTTACTTGCCCTCTGAGAGTTTTCATTCTCATACAGAAAATAAGATGCGCACGACAGTACCGTATTATATACTTGGAAGTTGCTAAGAGAGTAGATCTTAAATGTTTTCACCACACAAACAAAAAAAAGTTAACTGTGTGAGGTGATGGATGTGTTCACTAACGGTATATGGTAATCATGTCACAATACAAATGTATATCAAATCATCACATGTATACCTTAAACTCACACAATGTTATATGTCAATTATATCTCAATAAAGCTGAGGGAAAAAAGATGCAAACAAATGTCTGTAATACAGAACACAATATGATAAGCAAAACAGGTGACAGCAGATTCCTTTGCGGATCTGGGCTCAAAGGGTGGGCTGAATTTCCTTTGGGGTGTATGGGTGAAAGGCATAGATGTTTGCATAGTCTCAAAGTGGTTAAATGCTTAAGGAAGGACAAACCACTGAACGAAAAGCAGCACTGATTCTGTAAGGAATTACACCCAACTGATTTGCTGGATTTCCTTGCAGGAGTCAATCAAGATGTGAACTAAGACAGAATCTGAACACAACTTGTGTAGACTGCTGAAAGCTTTTACCAAGATGTTACCAGAAGCATGGCGACCTTAATTTTTTTTATTTCAAAATAATTTCAAGTTTACAGAACAGTTGCAAGAACAGTACAGAGAACTCATATACTCTTTAATGACATTCACCACGTTTTAATATTCTCTCTCAATTAAAGAGTATTCTAAAATGCTCTTTTGGAGCTTCAGGGACAATGAGTGTTATCCAGCCACTAGAAGCCTTCAGTGCTCATGAATCTAAAAGAAAATAGAATCTTACAAAACCAGTTTAGTGAAGTAAGCACACCCAGGTCCAAAGGACAACTCAACCCCAATCCACTCCTGACCCTCCACCAGGGCCTCCCAGGAGGACACAGAACACTTTAAAACCAGATTACCAAACGTGTAAGAAGAGCTAGGAAAACACAGAAAAATAAAAAAACCTGGGGGCCAGAGGTGACTGCCCCTACCAGATATTCAAACATACTATAAAGCCTCTATAATTAAAACAGTGTGGTACTGCCACAATAGATAAATAGACTGATAGAATAGAAAGTCTAGACATAGGCCTAAGTACTCATAGAACTTTATATATGATCAAGGTGGCGTCTTAAATCACTAGGACAAAGATGGACTTTTTAATAAATGGTGCTGGAATAACTGAAGAGCCCCAAGATGTTCAAGTAAGATCACACTGTGAATCTGATGTGCCTGCAGCCCTGGTGAACTGAGAATTACTTGGGTCTTTCTCAGAGCCAGAAAACCAGCTGCAGGCAAGAACTAGCTCCACAGAGGGGCTGCAGCCCTGAGGGGTTGACAGTAGCCCCTGAAAGATCTGACCAGTATCTGCCATATCCCCTAAAGAGCTCCAAATGCCCTCTGAACCTGCTGTGATTTGAACGTAATTTCAAAATTCTGATTTTTCCCCCTATGGCAGCCCTAGAGCTTATCACACATTTGTACAGCACCTGATTTCCGCATCATACACACATTATAATGTACGTAAGCCCCCTTCCTCCTGCCAGTTTCCAGATGTAATTCTTGTTATGCTTATTTTTGAAGAGAAGATTAAGTTTCAGAGGCTTGCCCAGGATCACAGTGTTTAAGTAGCAGAATAGAGAATCTTATGATTTGTATCTTTCTACTCCGAATTCTGTATTTTGCCCCCAAACCTTGTTATCTGTTCTCTTAGTACCTTCAACCAGAACCACCCAATCGACACCTCTCACAAGCCTGATGCAAGAATCTGCTACTCAGTGATGCCAGTACCCCTGGGGACAGTAACCTGAAGGCCTGACCCCCTTTCTTCCAAGGGCAGCAAGCAGGAAATAGCTTTCATTCATAACCTTTGGAAAGGCCAGGGTAAGGAAATGAACACTGTTACATCCTATGACCTGTTAGGCACTGTATTAAGCACTTTACCAACATAATCTTAGAAATAACGCATCTCCCAAGAGAAATGAAGACATATATCCACATACGTTCTTGTACACTAACATTCAGAGCACATTATTCTTGATGGTCATGAAGTGGAAACAGTCCAAATGCCATCGACTGATGAATAAACAAAATGTGGTATACCCATACAATGAAATAATATTCAGCCATCAAAGGAATGATGACACGTGCTACAACATGGCTGAGCCTTGAAGACATAATGCTAAATGAACAGAAGCCAGTCACAAAAGGCCACATATTGTATAAGTCCATTTATACGAAATGTCTGGAACAGGGATATCTACAGAGACAGAAAGTAGATTGATGATTGCTTAGTGCTGGAGGAGATGGAGTGGGCATTGGGGGTGATGGCTAAGGGGTGTGGGTTTCTTTTGCCGTGTGATGAAAATGTTCTAAAATTGGTGACGGTTGCACGCTCTGTGAATGTACTAAAAACCATTAAACTGTACACTTTAAATGGATGAATTTTTTTGGTATGTGAATTATACCTCAATAAAACTGTTACAAAAAAAGGAAGGGAGGGAGGGAGGAAGGAAGGAAGGGAGGGAGGAGGGAAGGAAGGAAGGAAGGAAGGGAGGGAGGAAGGGAGGGAAGGAGGGACCGAAGGAAGGAAGGAAGGAAAGAAGGAAGGGAGGGAGGGAAGGAAGGAAGGAAGGAAGGAAAGAAGGAAGGGAGGGAGGAGGGAAGGAAGGAAGGAAGGAAGGAAAGGGAGGGAGGAGGGAAGGAAGGAAGGGAGGGAGGGAGGGAGGAGGGAAGGAAGGAAGGGAGGGAGGGAGGAGGGAAGGAAGGAAGGAAGGAAGGAAGGAAAGAAGGGAGGGAGGGAGGGAGGGAGAAGGAGGGGGGACAGGAAGGAGAGGGGTAGAAGAGACATAGAGAGAGGGAGGGAGAGAGACAGACTAAGCATCTGGCAGCATGTACCAGGTACATACTTGGAAGTTATAATAGTATCCCTGGGAGTTTAAGAGATGTGTGTAGCCCCAAAGCCCTCGCTCTAGTACGCCATTACCTCCTTCACAAGCACTATCTCTAGCAGAGTAGCGAGTGAATCTGAGGAACCAGGATTCTTATGAACACAGTGGTTACGACAAATGAACACATACGGTTACAGAAACGTAACAGGTAGTAGATCTGACAGGCACTATCCAGGGCTTGCCTACCTCACAAAAGGCTCCCTTTCCTGAAAACTGCCCCTTCCCTCCTCCACGGAGGCCACTGAGAGCCGGGCAGCCATGTTCGAATGATGATCCCACCCCCAGCCAGAGCTGATTGGCTCTAGAGGAGGCCTAACTCAAGTCGGGCCAATCAGGTTCTGCTTCCAGGTAGTGTGGCTGGAACACGGAAACATGGCGCTGTGAGGCTGCCACTTTCCACCCTGTGGACGTAGAAGCAGAGGGAGCTGGGCCGTGGGGGAGAAGAATGATGCCGGCGGAAAGAGGGCTCTGCACTCCCTCAATCCAAGCCACTCTTAAGGCCAGGCTGCATTCCTGCCCACGGGTTCCACGAGGTATCTTTATACCCTTGTTTGCTTAAGCAACCAAAAGAATCCCCACTAACACAGTGTCATGTTCAATCTATGTTCAACTACTTTCCCAAAACGAAAAAAGAAAGCTAGTGTGTGTGTGTGTGTGTGTGTGAGTTTTAAACATGAATCTGCACCCATATGGCTGAAGCTGAGCCAACTGCAGCCACTAAGGAAACCAAACCCCCATTAGGTTTGCCTCCAGCGTGGCACAGAAGGTTGCCTGTGATCTAATCATTCCTATTACCCTATTGAGAAGTCCCTTTCCCTTTCTGGGGAGATTCATCATGACACTGGAGGTGCTGGGAACATCTGAAGTCTTAGTAAAGCCATGTCATGAGACCTAATCTTTCCAAGGACCTGAACAGCATATTATAAGCATTAGTACAGGAAGATCTGCTGAACTCTTGGATGAAGTTAAATAGGACATGGTATCAGAAGGTGTACAGTTTCTTTCCTTCCTTCCGAATAAAACCTCACTGAAAAAACTCTGGCCTTACATTGGGCCTCTTACAATGAGAGGTTACTGTGGGTAAATGAACAAATAAAGGAATGTATGCCTTCTTCAGCTCTTATTTGGATCTACAATATACAAGAAAGCAGATCTCACATCTCTCCCACATACACTAGCAGGGACACATATGAATAAAAAAACATTTACAAGAGGTTGCATTGTCTGAACACCAGAAGAAGAGCTGAGTTGACAGTAGGAAAGGGATGGACGAATCCTTTTCCCATCCCTCTGTCTATTTATGGGAGTCATTTCCCTTCAGGAAATGCTGAGCCCCTTCTCCCAGGACCCTGTTGGGAATGACGCCTGCGCTGGCTGACCCAGCCTTCCACATCCTCCTCCTGGCCTCGGCAGCTCTCCCCTTGTGACCCCGTCAGTCACTGGGAACCCAGCCTGTAAACGACAGTTCTTCTTAGAGTCCCCAGTCTATTGCGGAAATTCAAAGAGGAAAGGGGGAAAAAAAGGTACATAATGAAGCTAGAAAAGCCCCTGGCATGGAGAAGCTCCCAAATATGAACAGACAAAGGTAGCAGGGAGGAAGTCAGGGCTAGAAATGACCACACTCACACTGTGGCCCAGGATTTTGTGGCTCACCTAGCTTCGGTCACCTGTCTAGGGGGGTGGCAGAGGCAGGAGCAGGACCCAAGGTTCCTGTCACCCCATCTGTCGACCTAAGGCTCATTCACCTCCTCTACACTCATTTCCCCTCCCCAGAAATGTATAGACTGACGTATCTATAGAGAAGCTATCCCAGGAGAACCTGGGTCCACTAATTACATATTCTTCTTTTCTTCCTTTTTCTTCTTTTTTGTCAGCTAGGAGCCCACCTTTTCAGAAACCCGGAGAGAATTCTGGGGTTAGCCCTGGCCACCCCAAACTGAAGTTCTTCCTCTCTCCTCTGAATTTCTCTGGATATTTTTAACTTATCTACATTTGGTAGTCCTACTAAATGTGCATAACCATGTGGTATCTCTTTCATGGTTGGCTTTGATTGTTATTTATATGTTATTTATTTAAGATTTCACATAGTTATTTTTTAAAATTTTTAAAATTTATTTATTTTTGGCTGTGTTGGGTCTTCGTTGCTGCACGCAGGCTGTTCTCTAGTTGTGGCGAGCAGGGGCTACTCTTCGTTGCGGCGCATGGGCTTCTCATTGCGGTGGTTTCTCTTGTTGTGAAGCACGGGCTCTAGGTGCGTGGGCTTCAGTAGTTGTGGCACATGGGCTCAGTAGTTGTGGCGCACAGGCTTAGTTGCTCCACGGCATGTGGGATCTTCCCAGACCAGGGATTGAACCCATGTCCCCATCACTGGCAGGTGGATTCTTAACCACTGCGCCACCAGGGAAGTCCCAAGATTTCACATAGTTATGTTTGACACCTCAAATTAAACTGCAACAATGAATGAATGATTAACATTTATCAAACACAATATTTTCTAGGCCAGATTCTACACAGATTGTTTCACAGACTCCTCACACCAACCCTACAATTGCCTCCCCTTTACAGATGTGGAAAGCAAGGCCTGGAGAGATGAACTTGTCCCAAGGCCACATGGATGCTGAATGAATCCAGGTGGTCAGATTCAAGTCCAGGTGCCTAATGCCAAGTTGAGTGCCTTGGGGGCAAGGCAAGGGGCCTTCCCCTCCCGGATACAGAACAGCTACTCAGGGAATTGTTACAATTGGGTTTTATTCACCCCCTCCCTCCTCTCCAGGCACACCGTGGCACCAGGGCACAACCTGGCCAGCCCTCCACTTCCAGAGGCAGCCCTTGGGCTGCCATTTTGGGGTTTGCTTTTCCCTCTGAAGGGTTTCCTCATGTTCTTTTAACCTGGCCTCACTGACAGGTAGTACTGAGGAGGGGAAGAAGGGTCCCCTGTGGCATCCGTCCTGTGTCCTGGCCTCTGGACACCTGGAAGCTCACACCACACTGGAAGTAGCCACTTGCAGGGGATGCACCTGAAGGCCAGGCTTTATTTGCTTCCCGGCAGCCCTCCCTGGTTCCAGCTGTGCCGCCCCAAACTCTTCACTCTCCACCTCCTCTCCCTCTCGCCTTCCTGCCCTCCTCTTCCCTTCCTCCCCCTCAGACCCCTTCCTCCCCCTCAGACCCTTTCCCACCCTCTTTTGCTGGCTTCTGTTCTCTTTCTTTCCATGAGCAGAGAGTTTCCAGTCTGGCTCCCGGCCAGCACATTTGGACAAAAGGCAGCAATCTTGGAGGGAGACGTCATCTCCCATCCCCTTTTCCGGGGCCAGCACCATGGCTCCCCGAGCCCCGAGAGGGAGCAGGGGGCTGCGGCTGTTCCCGCCCCGCTCCCAGTTCTGGGAACGAGCTTGAGCGATGGCACATCGCGGGCGTTGAAAGCAAAGGGTTTGGAAGCAGACAGACCCAGATTCAAATTCCAGCTCTGAAGCCTGAGAGCTGTGGGACCTTGGGCAAGTTACTTTGCTAAGCCTTTAGTTCTCGCCTCTGTAAAATGGTGACAGAAGCGAGAAAGGCTCGCTTTGAAAGGCTTATAGGAGATCGCAGCTGTAAAACTTCCGGCACAGTGCGTGTCCTGTAAGAAGCGCCCAATACGGCTTCTGTTATTATGAACCGAACTTAACTCTGCCAAATAATCCAAGTAAAAATACAGGACTTTGTTACAATCATCATCATCGTCCACCTTCTCAACTCATCCGCAGGGCTGCTTACCCAGCTTCAATTGTTTGCAAGTGTGTTACAGTCGTAAGACCTCTCAAACGTATCCTTACTGTTACAATGTAATCTGTAAAAGTTGGTTTTGAAATCGGATAAGGAGCTGACCCTCTTCCCTTTCCAGTAGAGTCGGTGCTCAGCCTTGATGCCAGACGTGAAAGGAAGGAGGGGCCCACACCAATCAGCAGGGCCTGCTCGCCCTGACTCCCCTTCCCTCCCACCCTGTTTTTTGGCTTCTTATAAGCTGAGGCCCTGTTTCTGTTTGTTTACTATCTGTGCTTGGTGTTTTATACTTAGAAGTTGCACAATGCCTGGGAATGTGCTCAGTTTTATTTAGCTAAGCTTTGAGATATGGGCAATGGTCTTTCCCCTATGGTTTTATTTAGCTAATCTGAGCCGGCATGGATGGATTTGAAATTAATTAGTAAGATTAATCAAGGAGCTGAGCACGGTACTCCGTGCGAGGTGCTGCTGGGAAATCCACCAATGCATGCAATGGTCCCTGCCCTAGAGCTAGGGATAAAAGATGCAAACCCGATCAACCACCAGCAAGAAAAGATTACAACTGTTCAAGACGAAAAGACAAGAGCAGTCCGGGGAATGCCTGACCACACGTTTAACAAAAACCACAATGTGAGGGTGGCTTAGGGACTAAATTCAAACTACAGTGGTAAATGTTATGAAGTAAATATAACTGGAGGAATTTAGAGGCAGGCAATGAAAGTCAGGAGTCATGGACTGCTTCAGAGAAGAGGCAGAATCTGGTGGCCCTTTGATAGACTGGGTTCCGACAGCTGGGAGAGTGTTTAGGCGAGGCAAGGGCATGAGGAAAAGGGGACGGTGCACCCTGCCCCGGACAAGACTGATGGTGGGACAGCTACTCTGGGACGTGTGATGGGGAAACACAGAGAGGAGGATGGAAGGGGCTGGCGGATGAGACTTGGAGACGTTCTGGAATCAGAAAGAGGAGGTAAGGTTTGCTCTCCGTGGAACGTAAAGAGGAGACGTGATAAACATACGTGTTCTTTTTGTACATTCAAGAGGAAACGTGTAGGGACTTCCCTGGTGGTCCAGTGGGTAAGCCTCCATGCTCCTAATGCAGCAGGCCCGGGTTCGACCCCTGGTCGGGGAACTAGATCCTGCATACATGCCACAACTAAGGATCCTGCATGCCGCAACTAAGGAGCCCTCGAGCTGCAACTAAGACCCAGCGCAACCTAAATAAACAAATAAATATTTTTTAAAAACTAATAAATAAAAATAATCTTTAAAATAGACCTTTAAAAAAAAAACAGGAAATGTGTAAAGCAGGCAGTCAGAGGTAGAGATCTAAGAGTCTGGCGAAAGCACAACCCTGGAGGTGTAAACTGGGGACGCAGCTGAAGAACCAGTGAGCATGAACAAGCTCTCTGAGGGAGAAAGTGAAGCAAAAGAAGACAGTGAAGAATTGAGGTGTAGGGGTGACTCTCACTTTGCCCCTGTTACCCAGCTCTTGACTCAGTTCTTTTTAATGTTTCTTCATCTGGGCCTTCCAACCGGACAGGGAGGTCTGATGACAGAACACCTGCATTGGGCTTCTTTTTATTCCTCTGCAATGTCTAGATCAGATCTTGGTCTATCGTGGGTGTGATACGAATGCTTGTTGAATGCGAAGAAGAAAAGGAAATCAGTGAAGATCTCCTTTTCCAAAGACAATTAAGACAACCCAGATGGTGTGGTGTCTCAGGGGAGGAGTGATTCTTCAAAACACTTCACAAAGGTGGGGCTTGGACACCAGCCAATTGCAGTGGCCTTACTGTTGACCCTTTAATGGCTGGATCTGGTCTAGGGGCTCCCAGGATTGTGGGACACCGGGAGTGACTATTAACCAATCAGTAGAGAAGCATTTCAGCGTTTTGACAAGTGGCATAGATGTGTCACCATACCAGTTTTATATCGACTGTGACCCGGGTCAGGAGAGTTGCATACATTAGGAAGCTCAAAAACAATGAGAACTGGGACTTCCCTGGTGGCGCAGTGGTTGAGAATCTGCCTGCCAATGCAGGGGACACGGGCTCGAGCCCTGGTCTGGGAAGATCCCACATGCCGCGGAGCAACTAGGCCCGTGAGCCACAACTACTGAGCCTGTGCGTCTGGAGGCTGTGCTCCGCAACGAGAGACCGCGATAGTGAGTGGCCCCGCTTGCCGCAACTGGAGAAAGCCCTCGCACAGAAACAAAGACCCAACACAGCCAAAAATAAATAAATTAAAACAAACAAACAAACAAAAAAAACCCAATGAGAACAGCAAACTAGCTATTCAATGACTGCATCATGAGTAACGGGATAAAGTCTCCACAGATGGTTAGGGATGGAGGCCAGACCTCAGGGATGTGAGGAGGAGCTTGTGGACCCGCCCCAGGAGCTCTTGCAGGTGCTCTGTCTCCCCGTCCTGAAAGCAGCATTCTCCTTCTCTTGCCCTCCAGTCAACAGGCAGCCTGAACTTGGGCTGTGTGTGTGCCTAGAAGCAGCCTCTGACTCTTTTCCCTGTCGCTCTTCCCTCTGTCCTAGGCCAGGGATCTTGACTGACCTGCCTTCAGGTGAAAGGAGAGCCTGGGACAGGAGCCTCTCTTGACTCTGCGGTGCCGGAATCTCCACGTCTCATCGTTTTGGGAGGCATCAAGGAGCCTCTCCTCTCTGATGTTTTTCTATCCCATTAGATGCATCAGTTTGGCTGGCGGGTAAACAGAACACTGGTCCCTTTTTTTTTTTTTTTTTTTTTACTGGTCCCTTTTTGATGTCCTGGGAGCTTGCGTATGTTTGTTGATTGTCACAAACACAGATAATGAAATGGACCAGATGTAAAGGATGTCAGGCTGCCAGGGAGTTATACTTGGGGTTGGATGACCACACACTTCATTTCACATCTGAACAACTCTCACCTCCAGCTCAGAGTATCAAATGGAGAAATCCCTCTGAGCCCCCAGTGAGCTAGAGACGTTGCCCTGGCAGAAGCCCAGTGCCCCGGCAAGCTGCTTTGGTGGGAAGCTCCACCGTGTCTTCCCAGCCACCCCTCTGACCAAGTCTGTGGCTGAGAAACTGGTCCCACTCCAGCTGTAGGGGATGCAAGTTCTGTGTCTCATGCTGTCCCATTGCTCCTGCCCAGTGACCAAATTGGTGCTCTATGGCTTCTCCCCCAGCTAACTTCTCTCCTGACCATGCAAGGTCAGTTTTAATCCTGATTTGCGGTGTGGTTCCATACAAATACCTCTGCTCGGTCATCCGGGGCGGTTGAGCCTGTATTTCCCAGGGACGTGAGAAGCACAAATAAAATTATACAAATGTCTTGCTTTAATGGTTCCAGTTTGCTGGGGAAAGGCAGCTGTTACTTCTTCCATGGAGAGCTGCGGGGAGCAGGGAAGTGGTACCTGTCTCCTCTGACTCGTTTAGTGGGAATGAGTTGACACACAGCACTGCGTTAGCCACCTGCCCCCCTCCTCCTTCCCTGTACTCAGACCTCTACTCTAGGGGGGCTGAGAAAGGCTGGGGTCAGAGGGATGGCACAGAACCATGTCCCTAGGTCAATGCACCTGGACCAGCAGGGAGAATGGATGGGCATGTCCAATCCTTCACCAGGTGGCAGTTTGCAGGAACAGTCCCAGGAGAGGCCTGCTGTATATCAATTATCTTTAGTGCTCCCTTTTTACTTTACAAGTGTCGCACTTTGTATATATGGTTACCCTATCCATTATCCACAGTGGATTTGCAGAGAACTTAGGGTTAAATCAAATTCAACCCTATGACATCTTCCCTTCTGAAAAGTGAGGAAGAAAGAGGGAGACACCTTGGATTATTTCCCTGGGTTGGCTCTTGTGTATAACCCAGCCCACCCATCCCAGGTTTCAGCCTGCACAATTATGTGAAATCGTGGTTATATGGGATCAAGATTTTGGGTACACGAAACCAACAGCAAGAGACAATATTGGGACAGTTTGTTGGATGACAATCTATAAACCATAAAAAATTTCTTAGAAACTCTAGTTTTAATATGTTGCCTTTTTAAATTTAACAAAACTCAAAATAATAGATTGTCTCTATGAATTACCACACTATGAATTTTAATTTTCGTATTATCTTAAATAGAAATTCATAGTAAATTCAGTGGGGAACTAGGGTGGGGACACTTGGGTTAGGGGAGAGAGAAGTAATAATATTTTACAATATTTTAAGACTGAGTATCAGAATCTCATTTTTAAAACATCCATCACTGGGCACAGATATATTCAATATGCATTTGGCTTTGAAATCTTTTAACCTAGCAATTTCACTTCTGGGAATTCATCTTATAGAAATGTTGGAACGAGTGCTGGGGAGTCTTAGCTGTGGCTAAAATCAGAAACAACTAATTGCTCATCAATAAATAATGTGTTAAACAAATGAAATCGATCCATACAAAGGAAGACTAGGCAGCTGTTAGAAAGGAGAGGACTATGTATGTCCCACATGGAATTATTCTCACAAAATACTGTTCAGTTATGATAGCATGCTTCCATTTTTGTAACAAACAAACAAACAAACATAATATATTACGTGTAAAGAAAAGAAGTCTGGGGGATTTGGTACATACACCGAACAGTGATGGCCTCTGAGGAGGGAGTCAGTATGGGGAAAACTTTCATTTTTCATTGTGTTCTTTTTATGTATTGCTCAAAAGTTTTATAATAAGGATAACTTTCATATTTACATATAAATATATATGTGTATATAAAAGTATGTATATAAAAGTAATCCTAAAATTTTAAAGCACACTTTTAAAGAAAACAAAACAGAAGGAAATGCGTTTGATACTCTGCTTGAACTGGTCTGACAGCCCTCCTGATAAGACATGCAGCCCTTGGAAGGCCTGGGTACCATGGAAGAACAGTCACGGTCGTGGTCACGGTCACAGCTTCCTGTCCTGTCCCCATTCTCCAGCTCAATCCTGCTCTCATTTCCTTCTGAAGGGAAGCATGGAACCTCCTGGTTCCCCAATACAGAGGGAAGCTAACCTCTTCCCTAAGCTTGCTGCGAGGGTGACTCACCCCTCTTTCCCTAAGGCTGGGGGCGGGGGAAACCATAACTTGGTTTTTAGTAGTTTAGCCAGTTGGAAAAGGGGGTCTCAGGCTCATCCCTCTTTCAGCCCACCACAGGCCAAGGATGAACGTGTCAAAGAGAAGCCAAAGAGAAAGCAATTCTGGGCTCCAGCTGGCAGGGGCTTAACTTCTAGGCAAACTGAGTTTGGATAAATTTTGTCCAAATCAGACAATGATTTTACCACGAGGGGAAAAGATGGTCTGACGCTGGCTTCCCGACATATTGCTGTCTTTTGGATGTCAAATGTAGAGAATCACTCACCTCAGTTCCCGCCACTGACTTGCCTCCCATCATTAAAGGGGCAGTGGTGCCTGTGAGTCCCTCTGTTGGGTGGCCAGTGCAGGGGTTTCAAAGAGAGCCCAGGGTACCTGTGGCAGCTGTCTGGTTCTGGTGAAGGAAGAAGGGACCATGCCTGGACACAGGAGACTGGGAGTGACACGAGGCACAAGCAGGGGTCTTTGTCACTCATGAGTAACTGTCAGACATTCCACAGACCCTCAGGAAGCAAAATAAGGGGGCTGGATTCCAGAGATAGTGGGGGAGGATGAGTCAACTTTGCCCACAGCCAAAGAAGTAACTGCCTGCGAGGTATATTTGAGGGTTGTTGGGAAAGCCATGGAGCCTCAAAATATTTCCCCTGTTATCCTGTCAGAGTTACTGAAATTCAACTCTTAGAGATTCACTCCTTTTGATTGAGACTTTAGGCAAGTTAAATTGCAAATGAATTCTCCCAGCTTCTTTCCAATCTGGAAGACAGAGGTCAGAGAATACATACACTTGAATATCAGGAGGGAAGTAGAAAGAAAACTCAGAGGCTCAGCACTCAAAAAAGATAGACCTATGTGGGTCCTAGGCAAAAAGAGAAAGGTTCTGAGGCTTTTCAGTTTTGGCTGTGGTGCAGCACTGCATATGATAGTATTAGACCAGACAGATCTAACTGTAGAAGGCTTGTAATTATGCTTTTAGAATTTCTGTTCAAAAAAAGTGCTTCACACACATACACACAAAACTTCACGTAAATGTGTTTGTTACTAGCCTCCTTATCTGTATCTGCTCAAGACGGCTTTAGATCTTGATGTTGAAGGCTGACTAGCCAGTTGATTTCATTGTAACAGGCTTCCAAATTTTAAATACTATGGGGTCCTTGCTTTTGCAATCTGAGGTTTCTGTCCCCTGCTGTAATGAGCCCTCGAGGTGATTGTTAAAGCAGCTGCTCTCAATCTTGGCTGTACCTTAAAATCACCTGGCACCTTATAAAAATACTGACGCCCAGGGCCCATTCTCAGAGATTTTGATTTACTTGGTCTGGGGCAGAGCCCAGGAATCACTTGTTTAAAAAATGCCCCCTGACCCCAGCATTTAAATGTGTAATGTGTTCCCTGGGTTTAAAATGCTAAGAACTGTGATGTGGAGGCATGATGGAGTAGAGTATCACACCTACTCAGTGTTAAGACTTCTACAGCTGACAAGAAGTGGTTTAAACTTCGGAGGGCACATCAGAAATGCATTGACATAGGGCTTCCCTGGTGGCGCAGTGGTTAGGAACCCGCCTGCCAATGCAGGGGACACGGGTTTGAGCCCTGGTCCGGGAAGATCCCACATGCCACGGAGCAACCAAGCCCGCGAGCCACAACTGCTGAGCCCACGTGCCACGACTGCTGAGGCCCGCGCGCCTGGAGCCCGTGCTCCACGACGGGAGAGGCGGCCGCAGTGAGAATCCTGCACAGCGCGGCGAGGAGCGGCCCCCGCTCGACGCAACTAGAGAAAGCCCGCGTGCAGCAACGAAGACCCAATGCAGCCAAAAATAAATAAATACATAAATAAATAAACAAATTTATTTTTAAAACCCCTTTTCAATAATAAAAAATAAAAAGAAATGCATTGACATAGATTCTGCAGATTCACCCTTCTGCAGAAACCAACGGGAAGGGCCTGGTCAGGAGATGTGCGACTGAGTGTAGAGCCTTGCCTCCCAGCCCTCACTCCCGGTTCTTCTGCAACATTCCTTATGTTGCAGCAAAGAAGTTTCCCACCCTCCCTGACCTCAGTAGAATGGACCTCTGGTGTCTTGAGTCCCACCCTTTCCCCACCCCTAGAAGCAGCCTTAACATCAGGTCTGAGGGCAGAAAGACCTGGACCACTAGGGGAAGTGGACCCACCCAGCTGAATGGAATCCTGAAATGCTCTTCCCATTCTGTTTCTCTTTGGTCAGGATTTCCGAAGGCAACCCTCCCAATACTCTGCCCTACCAGACCCCTTCTCCAGACCAGTCTCAGCCCACCTGTCTGTGGGCTATACTAGGATGTGCCTGCTTCCCCCTTCATGGTGGGCACCTGGGGTGCTGTGCTCTCTACATTCATCAAAGTAGGTATCACCTCTTCCTACACTTGAGAGCCCATGGGCTCCTCCATATAGGATTCCCCAGGCCCTCACTGCCCTGCATCACGACTGCCCACAGGCCCGAGCTGGCACTCAGCCCCCCACAGAAATGCAGTATGTCCCCAAGTCATAACAGGAAGATGATATAGGAAGACGGTCATGTGGAATTTTATCTTCCCATCTTTTGTAACACTGACAATGAAATTCCTTTTTCTATGTCACTCTAGTCTTTACACAAACTTCCACATGACAAATTCCCAGTGGAGTTCAATTCCAGGAAAAAAATTTGTGCTGAATTTGTGTGCTTTCTCTTGTCCAAAATCCAAAACTGTGCAATCTAGTGTATTTTTTGTTTGTCTCTAAGCTGCCAGAAAACTTATAGCCAAATTCATTGTCCAAGTGTTATAATCTGCTAAATTCAGGCCATTCAAAATATTCATTCCTTTCGCTTTGCTTTGTTTTCTCCTGAGCTTTTCTGCATTTAGTTCTAAGTTATCTGACCCTGTGCCCAAGTCTGTCGCCAGGTCCCACCTCTCTATCTCTTGGCTCTTTCTATCCCACGTCACCACTGCGGTCATCCTGCGCGTCAGTAACTACAGCCTGGGTGCTGCAAGGCCTTGGTCTCATCCTCCTCTGAGCCTCCACCCAGCAAGCAGAGTGAGCTTTCTAAGATACAGACCAATCCCATGGTCCCTGCTGCAGCGAGATCCTTCTTCCCTCTGGGAACTGCAACCATGAATTCTCCCCACACTTGCCTGTCCTCCTCCCTCCCGCCTGGTGATTTTGCATACGCTGTTCCCTCAGCCTGAAACAACCTTCTCTGCTTTGCTTTCTTGGTGAAGAGGTTTTCAGGGCTCAGCCTGACCTTACCTATTCTGTGGGTTTCCCCTGAGCTGGGCAGCCCTGCTCTGGTTTCCCCTAGCACACAGCACGCATGGATGGCCGGGCCAGATGCAGACTGTATTTAATTTTTTGTTTGACTACCCAGCTAGGATGGTGAGTGCCTGGAGGGAAGGGAGATATCTTATTCATCACTCTGTCCCTAACGCCTAGCATGTCGAGCTGTAGAACTGTTAAGTGAATGAATGCATGACACAGGCAGGGTTCACCTCTTTCGGAATAGTAGGACTGAAGGCCAGCCTTTTCACTGCCCTTCCTAAAAACAGTTACTGTTTGCCCTTGACTTCTTGTAGAATTCTGCTCATCCTAGGCGGTCCACCCCAAAGAGGGTCTACTCCACTCCTTTGGTGTGTTTGATACTTGATGGTGCAAGCAGAAAGGATTTTGTTCTTTTCTTTTATGTAGTAACCACTGCAGGTGTAAGAGTTTAATAGCAAAATTACTGCAGCGTGCCTATTATAACCCTGGGGCTGTTATTACTCTGTGTCATTCAGAACACTAGAGAAGTTGCATCCCTGAAGCGCATCTCAACACCAGCTATAACTTTGTCTGCTCCTTCCCCAGCACCAGCTGGCTAAAAACAAAGTCAGTGCACTTCCCTTTTCCCAATCTCTGCCCCCTGGAGGCAATGTCCGGCTTTCCCACCCGATACCCTTAAGGACAGGATTCCTCCGCTGAGGTCCAGCTCTCCTCAGTGGTTTGAAGCCAGTTCCCTGTGACCCTCCTAAATATCATTATATCCTGTGTTAAGAGACTACCCCTGGGCTCCATCTGGTCCCAACTCCATCCTGAGGGGAAAAGTGGGAGAAATAAGATCATGCAGTCATCTTTACCTCCCTGCTTTCTCAACACTGCAAATTTCTTTCTGTAAAAACACACACACACTCTTTCTCTGTCTCTGTCTCTGTCTCTCTCTCTCCCGCGCCCCTGGGACGAGCACGGCGCAGGGAGGGGGCTCTGCCCGGTTTCTGCAGGTTTCCCAGGCGCGGGACCACGGCCTCCCGAGTTCCCGGAAGGACGTCCGGACAGCACTTTGCTCCAGTCCCACAGGTCGGGCTCAAGCGCCTCGGTCCCCACGTCCGCACACGGGAAACCCAGTCTTTGGTCTGCAAAGAGCCACTTCCCAGCTCCGGGTTGGGGTAGCTCCGGCCGTCTCCTCTCTTACCCACACCCCCGCGCGTCCCCTCCTCGGTCCCCCCGCGCGTCCCCTCCTCGGTCCCGCGGCACGGCCCTACCTCCTGGCGGGCCGAGGCTCCGTGGGCTCCGAGGCGCAGCTCGGGGGCGCCCGGCCGGGCGGGGGCGGCGGGCGGCGAGGGCCCGGGGCGCCATGGCCCGCAGCCCCCCGCGCTCGTGTCGGCCGGGCCTCTTCCGGCGCCCTCCGCTCGCGTCCCCGCCGCCCGGCCGCCGCTGTGGGCGAGTAGAGGGCGGGCTCGGCCGGCGGCCCCTTCCTCTCCCGGTGGCGCGGCGGCTCTGAGCCGGGCCGCTCGCCCCGCCGGCCCCCGCCCGCCGCCGCTCGGTGAGCTCATCCGCAGCTGGCGGGCGCCCGGCCCGTTGCCACGACAACGCCTCTCCCAGGGCCGCGCGGACTCGAGCGGCTCCAGTAAACAGGACCTTCTGCCGGACTCTTCCCTTCGCCCTTTTTGGGGGGTGGGGAGATGGCGGCTTAACCCTTTTTTTGCTGGAGACCACCGAGTGGCAGGCTCCGTCTCCACCGGGCCCGGGGTTTATCCGCGCGACGTGCTCAGCCGGGGACTGAGACCGTGAGATAGATGCGCCGGAGTGGCGGCGACACTCCCTACCCTCAATTCACTCCAGTCTTTTAACGCGTTTATGGGGCACCTACTAGGGCTCAGGCGCAGGGCTGGGGGCTGGGACGCCCTAAGCAACGAGTCAGCCGCCACCCTTGCCCCTTGCAGCTCCAAGTCTGGCCGGGGCGCCGACACCCTGGCACTATCAGTGAAAGCCCAGGGGCCCTGAGCGCGGGGCACAAGACTCCCAAACCGGGCGGGGGTCAGGAAACCTTCCCAGAGGAGAAGTGACTTTACGGTGCCTGCTGCCCCCACTTGCGTCGGACAAAGGATCGAGGAACACAGATGGGCACGATTTAGGACTGCCAAAGTACACGTGAAAATGCTGTGGGCAGTTGATGCTGAGGGCAGCTGGGGACCATGGAAAGTTTTTGAGCAGAGGAGTGCCCTGCTGAAAGGGAGATGGAGCTGGCAGTGGTGATTGATGAGTGTTGGGGGAAGGCTCCAGGCCCGTGTCTACCTCCCCCACCCCCGGGAAAAGTCATTCTTGTCTTTCGCCCACGAGGCTCCTAGAAGGAGGGACCTACAGCCTAGGCAAGGGGTGAAAAGGGGAGAGAGATGCTTAGCCTACTAATTCAGAAAAGGGGTGTGCAGGAGAGAGGGGAAAGAGAAAATAAAGGATTGCAGAACATGGGGAACATTAGATACTGCCTAGGCAGTTCCTGCAGACTGGGGGCCTGAGCTCTGAGGGGCTTATTCAGATATAAAAGTCACAAAGACAGAAAAGCTCCATCTTCTTTGTTGAGGGGTTTGCTCATTCTACAAGATCTTCAAAGCTTTTGTAGACCTCCTTAAACCTCCCTCAACTCCTTCACACCATACCCATTTCAACTAAACACGGTAAAATTTTAGAATACAAATTTGCAAGGTGTAAGCAGGTTTATTTGTTTTTGTTTTTTTAACTATAATCATTTAAATGATTGATTCTTGATCTTGAATGCTGCTGTTTCCACCTAGAGCGACCACGAGGCACTGCAGACCATCTCTCATCCCCACCCTCCTCTTCCTTCAGCATCCTGTAGAGGAGCACAGGCTCTGGGACAAACGGCCAAATCTGGCTCTGGAGCAGGTTGCCTGGCCTCTAACTCTCAGTGTCTTCATCCGTATGGTGGAAAAAGCGGTTATAACCGACCTCATGGTGTGGGGATTAAAGCAGATCTTCAAGTAAAGGGTGTAGTACCTGGACTGGCCTATGGCGGGCGCGCTCCCTCAGCTCCTGTTTGTTATTCTTTTCCTAATCTCTTTTCTTTGCAGGAGCAAAGGTTCAAGGAGGGAGGAGGGCAGCAGGCAGTGTTTCTTCTCCCTTCTGTGTTGAGCTTCCCCCTCCCCCCAACCCTTTTAGGTCCGGGGCCTTCTGCCAGAGCGTGGCTAGCAGCACAGAGCCCGCACCATAAGCCAAATGAAGGAGAACTGCAGGACCAGGGAAAGGAGGCTAGTCTGAATAAGAGGAGGAGAGAGCCTGAGAAGGAGCCTTTGAACGTCTACTCTCCCCCAAATTGTTTAACATCCACTTAAATTCCTTTGGGATGCTACACACATCCTGAGTGTCTTTTCAGTTCCAGGTACTTCACCTCTG
Source organism: Balaenoptera ricei (assembly GCF_028023285.1). Taxonomy (NCBI): domain Eukaryota; kingdom Metazoa; phylum Chordata; class Mammalia; order Artiodactyla; family Balaenopteridae; genus Balaenoptera; species Balaenoptera ricei. The sequence continues at coordinate 13,765,539 of NC_082647.1, read as the reverse complement.
TCATGGCACCTGACCCACTCCACACTCCTGGGCAATTACCTATCACCCCTACCATTTTATGGGCGGGAAAGCCAAGTTTTAAGAGGTTATGTGACTTATTTGAGGTCACACGGGCCCAGGCCTTTTTGTCACACCAAGTTGCCTGAGAACAAGGGCTCTGCCCAGCGCCAGTCACTCTGGAGGGGGGTTTCTGGATAAGCATTCAACCCTCGTCCTGGGTATGCTCCCTGCTCTGGAAGCCACGGGCATCTCTGACACCGCTCCCCAGAGACTGGGTACCCCTTGCTTGGGTCACTGTGACCCATTCCTTTTCGACTCCTTGCCCGGCAGGAACTTCTATCTCAAGGCCATTGGCCTGCCAGCGCGTAGTTGAAAGTTATACACACAGTAGATGATAGATGAGAAGTTTGGTTATTTTTTATAATTACTATTATTTTATCTAGAAGCCTGGATGGGGAGAGGAATCACTTATCTATGTTTGGGGCCGTGACATTTGGATAAGGTAGAGCAAGGAAGGAGCCTATTTTAGGGGCAGGGAAAGTCCACAGCCTCACCTTGACATGCCTTTGGTGAAGATTCTCCTCATCCCTTGAGAGTGGGCCTGAGCCCACGGAGCCATCTGGGCTGGCGGCAGGGCTGCCTCAGTCTTTCGCAGGCATCCTACTCCTTTCCTCCCCAGGAAGCCATCTCCCTCCTGCCGTTCTCATTCCATGCTACTCGCGTTGCATCCGTGGCTCATTCTCCCCAGCCTAGAGGCAGCTGGATGCGACCTCCTGCCAGTCCCACCACAACCCCCAGCTGCCTCCCTCTGAGGAAATAAAACCAAGCCAAGCATCCCACCCAAACCTCAAACCCAGGCTGGGTTTGTTCTCGGTCCCAATCAGATGTCATCCAGGAGGTGTGGGATGGGAGGGGAAGTATGGGGCGGGGGAAGTGGAGGCCACCCAGGGGAAGGGGTGAGCAGAGCCCAGACTGAGGGCCCTGGTGCTCTGACATCCTCCCCAAGCTTCGAAGGGCCTGTCTTTGCTGCCTTCCGCCCTGCCCCAGTTGATGCTCTCCTGCCTTCTACCTCCTGTGCTGGGGCTGGGAGATTGGAAGCTGTGGGGGCCTTTTAGGGGGTGCTGTGGAGAAGGTGGCGTTTGTTGATCACCACTGACATTTGTCAGGGTACCACTGGAAATCTCAAAGAATCACCGAATTGGCAAATATCACAATAATCTGTAATTTTTGCATAAGCACCACCTGTTTCACTTCTATGCCCCTAGCTTACTTTGAAGGGTCATGTTTTTTTTTTCCACAGAGTTAAAGCGTTCATAACTTTACAAGGATTAGTGTGTCTATGACAAAAAGAGAGAACCAAGTCATGGAAGGCCTGCATCTTTCACCATTAGGCAAAGTCTCAACTATCATACCTGCAATGCCCAGTACCCTCTACGCTTATATTCTTCTCTGTTCCTTCTGGAAGATCCAGTTAAACTTCAGGGGAAGGAACTAGAGGATGGTGACTGAGATACTCTTTTAGAGGCACGAATTTCTGTGTTTAAGCAGGTCTCGCTCTTCCTGTGCACTGTGATTTCAGAACACAGGAGGGCAGTCGGACCGGCTCTGGACCCTGCTGAGGACACAAGGCTTCCACCTCTTGCTTCTCAGAGCCTTCCCCTCTACTTCCCGACCAACTAGGCAATCTCCTCAGACATAAGGGGGCGGCAAGAATCCCCTTCAAACATTTTCATCACACGTTAGGATCTGGGCACCACACCTCTGGGCTTAGAGCCTGCCAGCTCGTCCCCTTTGCTAACACCCACCCAGACCCTGATCTCAGCCTTCAGACCCCCAAATGGCTGTAAGTCATTGTGCTGCCTCTCAGAGGGCACACCTTGCCGGGGGGGGAGCATATTTCTGGAAGGCCCTAATATCTGATCCACTTCCTATATCTCTCAGATCAAATCAAATCAAAATCAAAATATTGGCCAAAGATGCAATACTGTAAATCAACTATATATCACCTTAGAAAAAAATATATATATTGGCCAAAGGCAAGCCAGGTGGCTTCTGACTGCCCCAGATGGCAGCACCACCTTGGGCAAGGCAACTCCCGTTTGTGGGTCTCGGGCTCCTGGAGAGATGGGGCACGATGGCCCTCAGGTCCCCCCCAGTCCCCACCCTCTCAGGTAGGCGGAGAAAGCACAAAGCAGCTGCCTGTGCACATTCTCATTCTGCTCTTTCCTGTGTGCCTGAGCAGGTGCCAGGGAGTGTCAAGGCTTCCCAGAGATCACCCAGGAGGTAGGTTCTAATAGCAGCCTCTTTACCAATGAAGCAACTGCCAAGAAGAGCTAGGTGCCTTGCCCAAGGCCACCACGAATGAGTGCCAGAGCTGGGATGACCCCAGACGACCCCTTCCCACCTTTGCTGTCGGGACCACTGGTCAGGAGCTACCGTCCTCATCTGCCCCGCTTGCAAACGGAGGGAGGACCTGGTTACAGGACCGGCAGCAGCAGGCTGTATGCAGCGTGGTGGGCATTGCAGGGGCAGAGCTGGAAGGGGCCTCACAGACGGGCACCGGGGACCTGCCCAGGCCACGCGGCGTCAGCACAGGGGCAGCACCTGCACCAGGGTAGAGCTGCGGCAACCATCCAGGAAACCAGAAGGTGGGAACCAGAGGAGGAGAAATCTCAAGAGAAGAGGTAATGGAGACGATTCAGCTAAAGTGAAGAAAAGAGAAAGGGAGGGGCTGGGGAGGGCCCGACGTGAGGGAGGAAGCGATGGAAAATCACTGCAGCAGGCCGGGCAGGGGCTGGGGCCTTCTCCCTCAGTGTTCTTTTCCAGTATGATTTCTGATATTTCTACTCTACCGGCTTAGGGAGTAGATGTATGTGGGTGGCCCAGAGCCAGCATTTTCATGCCAGGGTCCAACTCCCTGAGGAGCTAATTGCAGGCTAGGTGTACCAAGCAGGACCTAGGGGTAGGGTGGGGTCGGTGCTTCTCAAACTTTTTCCTTCCCTGATAATCCCCTTGGGCTTGTGGGGGGAAAAGCAGATTCTACTCTTCCCCAAAGGGATCCTAATGCAGGGAGACTGGGATGGGGCCCAGGAATCTGCAGTTTATTTATTTATTTTTTTAAAATAAATTTAATTATTTATTTATTTATGGCTGTGTTGGGTCTTCGTTGCTGTGTGCGGGCTTTCTCTAGTTGCGGTGAGCGGGGGCTACTCTTCGTTGCGGTGCACGGGCTTCTCATTGTCGGGGCTTCTCTTGTTGAGGAGCACAGGCTCTAGGCACACAGGCTTCAGTAGTTGTGGCACGTGGGCTCAGTAGTTGTGGCACACGGGCTTAGTTGCTCCATGGCATGTGGGATCTTCCCAGACCAGGGCTCGAACCCGTGTCCCTTGCATTGGCAGGCAGATTCTTAACCACTGCGCCAACAGGGGAGCCCGGAATCTGCAGTTTTACAGCTACCCCAGGTGTTTTTGGTGGAGGTGGCTCAAGTCCCCCCTGGAGACACACTGGTGTAGAGCCTGCCCAAGGTGGGGATGAAGTGGAGGCTGTGGAAGGGGTATGCAGGGGTGTCCCTTCCCGGTATCTATTCTGAAGAAAGTGAGCATGTGTGATGGGGGAGGGGAGCAGGATGCTGAAAGGGTCTCAGCAGAGAACTGTCCTCCACAAGAAGTGGTCCTCACCTAGGGACAACTTTGTTCCCCCAGGGGACATCTGGCAATGTTTGAAGACATATTTATTTATTTGGTTGTACCGGGTCTTAGTTTCGGCTCGCAGGCTCCTTAGTTGCAGCACGTGGGCTCCTTAGTTGCGGCATGTGAACTCTTAGTTGCAGCATGCATGTGGGATCTAGTTCCCTGACCAGGGATCGAACCCGGGCCCCCTGCGTTGGGGACGTGGTGTCTTATCCACTGCACCACAAGGGAAGTCCCTGATACATGTTTTGTCACAGTTGGGAAAGGGGGGTGCTTCCGGCACTGAGCGGGTAGAGGCCGGAGATACTGCTAAACATCCTGGGACAGCTTCTGCTCCCCCCACCCCAACACACAACAAAGAACTATCCTGCCCCAGAGGTCAAAAGTGCAGAGGTTGAAAACCCCAGAACCAGCCGAGTCCCCATCCCCAACCCCTTCTCCAGGATCTTGAATAAATACTTGCTCTGCATCACATCTGTTATGTAACAATGTGACGTGGGAGATGCTAAAATCACAGTCATTTGGCTCAAGCGAAAAAATCAGCACAGCCAGGTGGGTCTTGGCGTCTCTTTGCCCCTCCCATTCTGCAGAAGATTTGGATGCACTTCACAAGCGATTGGTGCCACCTAGTGGTACTAGAGTTAATAGCAGGAACATTTCCAAGAACTGGAAACTGTTGATTATTAACGGGCTTACTTACACCACTGTGAAGATTCTGTGGAAATAAACGAAGACCACCCAAATGAGAACAAATAGAGGCTATTTATTCAGAGCTTTCTATAGCAAGGGAGTCAGTTACAATCGGTTGCATTTGGCAGAGACTCAAGTACAAGTGGAGAATCAAATGCTAGCGGAAAAGGTTTGCAGAGAAAAAAGAAAAGGATTCAGGTGCCCTGAATTGGAGGTTGTTGGCACGGGGAGGCTGGAGGCCAGGGCATCGCGTGTGATTGGTTTGAGAGGCTATTTGGATTTCTCTGATTGGTCCTGAGTTGATAGTGAGGGACGAAAATTAGAGAAGCTGCAGTCAGGGACCAAGTCCTGACTATTCGGGGCCCACTGCTGCCGAGGCTACGGGTCAGAGTTCTACTGTCATATATGGTCTGGCCAGTGTCTGTTTGTATATTCAGTCTCTTAATTCATTAATCATTCTAAATACATTCCTGCTGTTACTAATCACGAAACATTACATAGAGTTACCCGTGTGAGAAGCAGCTTGACTACAAATCAACAACTCTAATTTTTAAAGGCTGCCCTTACAATTTTTGATTTAGGGTTCATATTTGATATCACTGTTTGATTTTGCTGTCCATGGTGTCTTCATATGTAAAACTTTGTTCTCCTAATTGAAATCCACATGGGCCCCAGGAATCCCTCAGCTTCACCTGTTTGGGCGACTGTTAACTCCTTGAGATGGTGCACCTTTATCACCATCAGCACCACCAGCATCGCCACCACCACAAGGTCAGTGGTTCTCAAACTGTGTTCCCAGGACCAGCAGCAGCATATGGGAACCTGTTAGAATTGTCAGTTCTCAGACTCCACTCCAGACCTACAGGATCAGACACGGGAGATGGGCCCAGCCTTCAGGTGATTCTGATGGCCGCTAAAGTTTGAGAGCCACCACTTTAGGTGAATTTCTAGCATGCCACAAAGGGCTGAAGTCAGACCTTCCACGATGTTTCCTCCACATTTGTGAAACAGAACTTTTATTTATCTAGATAATATAAATGACAATATTTGCTAACATTTAGTGACACCTGGTGTTACGCACGTCATGTACAGTTTTTTTTTTTTTTTTTCATGTACAGTTTTGACTCACTGCTTTCAACAGCCTGAGAGGCAGGTTCTGTTCTTACCTCCATCTAACAAGTGAGGAATAGAGGCTCCAAAAGGCGAGGTAACGTGCCCCTAAGGTTATACAGGTTACAAAGAACCAAGAACTGAAGCCAGGCTTACTTAGCTCCAGAATTTTGTTCTTAACTACTGTTTTCTTTTCCCCAAGATTATTTATTTATTTAATTTATTTTTGGCTGCGTTGGGTCTTAGTTGCGGCACGTGGGATCTTCGTTGCGGCGCGCGGGCTTCTCTCTAGTTGTGGCGTGCAGGCTCCAGGGCATGTAGTTTGCAGCACGCAGGCTCTGTCGTTGAGGCATGCAAGCTCAGTAGTTGTGGTCCGCAGGCTTAGTTGCCCTGCGGCATGTGGGATCTTAGTTCCCTGACCAGGGATCGAACCCGCGTCCCCTGCATTATAAAGCAGATTCTTTACCACTGGACCACCAGGGAAGTCCCTTAACTACTGTTAAAGATACTAATTGCCAGAATCATAGATGTAAGTCTAGAGAATTTGTATAGCTTTGGTCAGACTCCCCTCCCCGATTCGCTTAAGGAGAAACAGAGGCCCAGAGAGACTGCCTGAGGTCATGTGGTTACCTCTTTTTTTTTGTTTGTTTGAATCAAAAATTTTTATTTATCCTTCGGCCAAACACAACTGATTTCCATCCACAATTATTTTTTAAGGTAAGAAACAGTGAGTCGGGGCTTTCCCTGGTGGCACAGTGGTTAGGAATCTGCCTACCAATGCAGGGGACACGGGTTCGATCCCTGGTCCGGGAAGATCCCACATGCCATGGAGCAACTAAGCCCGTGTGCCACAACTACTGAGCCTGCGCTGTAGAGCCCGCGAGCCACAACTACTGAGCCCACGTGCCACAACTACTGAAGCCCACGCACCTGAGCCCGTGCTCCGCAACAAGAGAAGCCACTGCAATGAGAAGCCTGTGCACCACGACGAAGAATAGCCCCCGCTCGCCACAACTAGAGAAAGCCCGCGTGCAGCAACAAAGACCCAACGCAGCCAAAAAGAAAAAAAAAAAGAAACAGTGAGTCAACTGAAGAAGGGGCCGTGGCCTTGGCTAGGGAATGGTGACACTGTGACACTCAACGGAGAACGTGGGCCTGTGGGGATGAGCCTGGGCCGTGAAAGGACTGGACCCGGGTCAGCGACCCTTCTCCAGGAAGGCTCTGCAGAACCACACACACTGCTGGTAGATGGTCTCAAAGTCAGCGTCGTTGCCATAATAGGGATATTCAATAATGAGTTGCTTTTGTGGATCATAGCTCCCAAGTAGTTCAGTTTTCGCTCTGAAGTTTTTAACTTGATTACTTTTTCTATTCAAATCTCTCAGGTTGCTGTCATCCATACATAGCATATCATCAAATGTGGCAAAGTCTTCTTTGGTAACCCAGACACACGAACAGCACCGACTTGGTCACCTGTTCGGCCATCTTCCCGCAGCACATAGAGGTGTCCACTCATGTGGTTACCTCTTAATTAGGGGGCTAGAACCCAGAGACTCTGGTTTCAGATTAAGTCCTCAATAAGCCCTTTGGTGAATCAGAGTCATACAAGAATATTTTACAACTTTGGGACAGAGTGGATAAATAAATCAGAGGAAGCTGGGAGGGCATAATTAATAGCTGGCCATATTTGAAACCAGTGGTGGTAGGTATGACTTCTGTCTAGGGAACTTTAAAAGGGTCTGCCGCATCTTGCGGAAATGGGATATGGATTATTAGTTAGCAGTGCAGGAGTTCCCACATTTCCAGCACTTCTTAGGCTGTGAGTGGCAGTCACACTTCCAGGAGCAGGCATGGGCCACGACCTTGTTTCCCTCCCCAGGGCCCTTCCACTAGTGAGGCCCTGGCAGACTTCTGTGGAAGCCTGTCACCCTCGTGGAGATAAAGGGTCATGTATGTAGAGGTGACTGTGGTACCCCAGCACAGGGCAGCCTCCTAAGCCCCAAAGAGCAGAGCATAAGACCACTGGGCCCTCCCTGGCTGTGTTGGCTGATTTCCAAGCTCTGTTCTGCTCTTCTTTGCTCTCTAGAGGTAGCTGACCTTCCTTTGGTTCTTCAAGGTTAAAAAAACAAACTCCCCCAAAACCTCACACCAAATACCTTCCATCTGGGGGCTTTATTCTTTCTGAGACCGAACACCCTCCCACCACCAAGGCTCTCCTTTCCTCTTCCAAGTAGCTGCCATCTTATGTCTCCCCCTTCTTCATTTCCTTCACGTGGGGTCTTCCTCATAAGTGATGAGTCTGTAAGGTCAGTATGTGTCTCCTTGTCCCCAGGACCTAGCACGGTAGATATTATTGAGCCTCGATAAATACTGGACTGAGTTTAAGAAATACTGGGGCTTAATAAGTATTGGTTGAATGAATGAATGTTCTTTCCGGAGCCACTCCCCAAGGTCCAAACACGTTCCCCAAATCGGGGCAGCCAGGGACTCCAGCCGTCCAAGGACAACACTCCCAACCCCCGCCCTCACCCCCCACCCCCTCCCTTCCCGCTCAGTTGAAAACCAGACCCGTGTTCCGGAACCGGCTTTCAGTTCACCCAGCGTTTCCGCGTTTCCGCGCTCTTTGTAAGGAAAGCTAAGGATGTCAGTGGAGAGATAGACGCGCAGCGGGGAGAGGGGGCGTGGAGGGCGCGTTGGCGTTTTGGGTTAATTCTATTTCTGGGACTCCAAGACGCGAGTGCCGGGTGAGCCCGGGCCGCAGTCCGGCTCGCGTCGTCTTTAAGGGGCGGTCCCCGAGCCTGCGGGCGGGCGGTCCCGGAAGACGCGGATCGCGCGGCCTCCGCGTCCGGATTCCCGGCCCTCTGCGCCCGGATCCCGGGTCCTCCGCGCCCGGACTCCCGGTCCTCCGCGGCCCGATCCCCGCCCCTCGGCACCCCGATCCCCGCCCCTCGGCGCCCCGATCCACGGCCCTCGGCGCCCCGGTCCCCGGCCCTCGGCGCCCCGATCCTCGGCCCTCGGCGCCCCGATCTCCGACCCTCTGATCCCCGGCCCTCGGCGCCCCGATCCCCGGCCCTCGGCGCCCCGATCCCCGACCCTCTGATACCCGGCCCTCCGCGCCCCAATCCCCGACCCTCTGATCCCCGGCCCTCCGCGCCTCTTCCACGCCCTTGGCGCCCGGACCCCCACCGCGCGCGGGGACTCGGCTCTCTACAACCCCGCCCGACTCCTCCCCACCCCATACTCAGTGCCCGGGTCCTCGGCCGTCCGCACTGCCCCCGACCCCCGCCCCAGCTCTCCACGCCTCGCCCCGCCTGGCCCTTCCTCACCCCCACCCGGGCTCTCGGCGCCGCGGCCCTCCGCACGGTCGCCCCAGCCCCACCCCGCGCAGCCCCTCTGCGCGCCGGCCGGCGTGCGCGGTGACCCTGCGGCCGCCCGGCTCTGTCTCCACCCGCGCGGCCACCTCGCGCGGGTCACCTCCCCGACCTGGGCCTGGCTTGGCCCTTCCGGCGCTCAGTCCTGAAAGCCCTCGGGCCTCAGGCCCCGGCGAGGTACCCGGGAGGGAGCTGGGACAGATGGGCCAGCCCTCCTGCGGCGGAGGCGGGGCAGGGTTGCGGGCCCGCGGGGCCGGGCGGCCCTGCGGAGGCGGGACTCGCAGCAGGACCCAGCAGAGGCTGCACATGCGAGGCGAGGTCTGAGCGCCCCGCGTCTCACAGCTGCCTCGCTTTCAAGTGGAATACTCAGCTGGGGCCCCGACTCGGGCCAGCCTTGCGGAAAGAAGGAACGAAAATGGGTGCTCCTTAAGTGGAGGCAGGCAGCCTGGACCGCGACCTCTGGGAGAGCATGGTGACCCCCTGGCGCTTCTCTGTCAGGGTCTGCTTGTCGCACCTAAGGGGCTTGGAGCTCAGAAAGGACCTCGGCCTTCTGAGACCCTCTGGGTGCTGTCGCAAGGCTAGACTTTGTTGGCTTCTGCTTGGCACTTTGCCCAAACTCATCTCAGCCTCTGAGGACATTGGCAAGGGGGCCCCGGAGAGCTTGTGTCGGCAAAGGACCAGTTGGAGTGACCTGGCTGAAAACGGGCCACTGGAGAGAGTCCCCCCGGAGCGGCGGCTAGGCTGCCTCCTTCTGCACTTGCGGATCTGGCTCCGGGCGGGGGCGCTCTTGGTGAAATTCTTCCCCCTCCTTCTACTCTACCCCCTCACCTACCTGGCTCCCAGTGTCTCCAGGCTCTGGCTCCACCTGCTTCTGAAAGCCACCGAGACCTCCGGTCCAACGTACATCAAACTCGGCCAGTGGGCCAGCACCCGGCGTGATCTCTTCTCAGAGGCTTTCTGTGCTCAGTTCTCCAAGCTGCACGTCCAGGTAACGCCCCATCCTTGGACCCACACTGAACACTTCCTACGGCAGGCCTTCGGAGAGGACTGGGGGAGGGTCCTTTGCTTTGAGAAGCAGGAGCCTGTGGGTTCCGGCTGCGTGGCCCAAGTGTACAAAGCACGTGCCAATCCTGCCTTCCTGGAGAATGACAGCATCCGGAGACTGGCCACGGCCTCCAGACTGCAGCTTTCTTCGGAAGCTGGGAAAGTCCGGGGGCTGGGAGAGCTCCCTGGACACTTGGGGAAGGCGTGGAGGCCTCACGGAAGTCTTGCCGACCAGTCATTTCTAGAAAGGCTGCTCTTCCCTAAAGCTGACCTGGTTGGATCAAATGCAGTCTTGTCTCAGGCTTCGGGACTCGCCCATGGACCACAGCCAGATCACCTCATCCCCGTGGCTGTGAAAGTAAGTGTTCCGATGTTTGCAGCCAGGCCCTTCCCATCTCTAAAATCTCACCGACTCCACGGAGCTGCCCAGATCAGGAAGTCCCCCTTTGCAAGTCACCCCACACTGCCTTCCATGGATTTCTTTTAGCTTGACCATTCTCTGAGTGCCTATGATGCGCAAGCTGTTTGATTTCTTGGCTTGAAGGAGTGGTGATGCGAATGGTCTGAAAGAGGAAAATGAAGAGGGTTTGGAGTTGGCTGCCGCTGTGGGTGGAGGACCCACCATTCAGCTGACCTCCTGCTCTGGGGTCAGGACAGATCGGAGACAGACTGTGTTAGGTGTGCTGTGGTGAGCCCAAGAGGGTGGTGTTCATTTTACAGAAGTGGCTTCCTTCTCTCTTTATTTCCAATCACCCCTTCCTGGGCTCCATCAACTCTTCCCTCCACACCTTTCCACCCCTGTTCAGCACGTCCCCAGGAGAACTGGCAGATGCTAGTAGCAAATACCCCAGTGCTCTCCTTTACCCCCTCAGATAAAACCCTCCCAAGGGTGCCTCACTCAGACCTACTGAGTCATACTTTCCAAGGGAAGAGCCTGGGCCTGGCTTTTTATAAATGCTGCAAATGATTCTCATCATTAGGCACATTTAGGAAACACTGGTGCAAAATATCTCGAAGGTTCCCTCTGCTCTGTGGGATACAAAAGGAGTGGATGCCTGCTGTATACCAGGAAACATGCCCGTCACGTCAGATGCATTGTTTAATCTTTATTAGATGCCCGAGATAGGCATTTGTTTTTCTTATACCTTTATTTATACTCCACTTTATTCCTAAAACGATTTGAGGTGGAGGTAGGGGCTATCGTCTGCATGAGTTTTTTTTGTTTGTGGTTTTGGCCATTCCATGCAGCGTGTGGGATCTTGGTTCCCTAACCAGGGATTGAACCGGCGCCCCCCTGCATTGGAAGCATAGAGTCTTAACCACTGGACCACCAGGGAAGTCCCCTATCTGCATGTTTTAAATGATAGAACAGGAGGCTGAGAGAAGTTGCGCAGCTTGTCCAGTTTCATACAGGAAATGGGTTGCAGAACTGGAGTTTGAGCTCTTTCCATCCCACCTCTGGAGTTCTGTGACTCTAGAGCAGTATTTTGCAGGCTTTGGACCACCTGACTCAGCTACCTGTACACTCAGTAAAATGCAGATTCCCAGCTCCCCTTCCAGCCAGTCTGATTCAGTACGTCTTTTTCTTTTTTTAAATATTTATTTATTTATTTGGCTGCGCTGGGTCTTAGTTGCAGCATGTAGGCTCTTAGTTGCAGCATGTGGGATCTAGTTCCCTGATCAGGGATCAATCCCGGGCCCCCTGCCTTGGGAGTGTGGAGTCTTAACCGTTAGACCACCAGGGAAGTCCCTGATTCAGTAGGTCTTGGAGGAGATCTGGGAGTCCACATTTTCACCAAGCAACCCACGGTGACTTTTATGCTCGCTGATGTTTAGGAGTCACTGATCTAAACTTAATGTATGTGGAAGGGGAAGCCCACCTATTCTTCCCAGCAAAGCTGAGTGCCATGCAGGGGGGCTGCCCTCTGAGTCTCCTCAGGAAGACACAAAGGGAGGAAGGCAGGAGCATCCTGGGCGTTGGGACTGCTTCCCCTTTGCTCTGATGAGAGAAGCCTGCTGACTCTCCTTTGACGGTGGGACCCAGCCCTGGCTGGGTGGACGTGCCCTCCTGATTGATCCCTCCTGTCTCACTGTGCCTCTTTTTGGCAGGTGTTGCACCCTGGCCTGCTTGCTCAGGTGCAGATGGACCTGCTGCTGATGAAGATGGGCAGCCGAGTCCTTGCACTTTTGCCAGGAATCAAGTGGCTCAGCTTGCCTGAGATTGTGGAGGAATTTGAGAAGCTCATGGTGCAACAGGTGAATTCTCTTTCCCTCAGTTGTAAATAGCACACAACAGTTTTTGCCATTAGCAGCTGCTTAGTAAATGCTGAATGGATGAGTATTTTCCCAGTGTGTTGTGGCTAACGTAGTATATTAGTCAGGATCGGTGATGCTAGCTGATATAACAAAGAATATCCAAATCTCAGTGACTTAATGCAACAATGTTATTTTTTGCTTATATGAAAGCTCCATGCAGGTGAACTGAGGGAGTGAGTGGGAGCTCTACTCCATAGTTATTCAGGGACCCAGTTTCCTCCCAAATTTGTCATCTGGGGTCAGTGTGGAATGGGGAGAGAGACCACGGAGGGTCATGTAAAGGATTCTGCGGCCAGGTCTGGAAGTGATATATATCACTTCTTCCCAGTCTACAGGTCAGAGCTTTAATCACACGGGCCCAGTGTAACTACAAAGGAGCTTGGGGACGGCAGTCTTCCTTAGTGACTGGGATGAAAATGAAATGAGTCTGGTGGAACATATAGCATTATCTGTGCCACAATCAATGGCCGAACTCCAGAAGGAGAAGAAGAATTTGCTAAGTCACACACTGTGCCTTTGTTTTGCTTTGTTTCCGGGGCTTAATGAGTAGACAAGGACCTCCTCCTTGTCCAGGGCCCTTGGGACACCCGTTTAAGTAGCCAGACTTGGTAAACATGCTGGAGGCTCTCAGGGCTCCAAGGAGGCATCTGTGCTGGCTTCCTGGCGGTTGGCACAGAAATTGGCAGGCTTTCAGAAGCAGTGTGCCAAGTCTTCATTTATGTCCTCTGATTTAGGGTTTTAAGCCCCAGGAATGCGTTTTAACATTTAAAAAGCTTTGCTTTATGCTATGGAGTTGTGTAGTTTCGATAATGAAAGAAAATTGAAACAGAGAAAAATAACTTCTTTTCTGACACCCGTCTTGGCATTAATCACTCTCAGTTCTACCACCCACCTGAGCTTCAATTCCCCTTTGAGAAGTCTAATAGGCATCATGGGATCCCATCACTTGAAGCTCAGACCTCTATAGCGCACCCCATTTGTCTCAAAAATCAACTCTTCCTACCAGCTGTAGCTCTCAGTGGTCCGATCACGTTCCCAGCCTTGAAATCTTAGAGTCTGGGTGTATGTAGGGGGTGTATGTTCATTTATAAATTCATGTAACGTGTATTAAGAACTGTGTTAGAAGCTGGTGAACTAAGAAAACAAGTGAGGTTTTCCTGTCCTCAAGGAATATATAGTAGGAGAAGGAGGGCTGATGTGAAATATTTGGAGAAAAAGCACGAGTTACAATAGGAGTCTCTACAGGTTCAGTCGGGTTCAGCTGAGGCTCAAGAGGGGAAGTGGTCATTCCACCCTGAGGGTCCAGGCTCCCTAGGCTTGCGCTGACTCTCCAAAGGGGAGTGTTTGCAGTTGGCCCAAATGAGGGAAGAACATTCCAGTCAGGGAGAGTAAACAAGGCACTGAGAGGGGAGGCGTCTGGCAGGCTGAGATGTTCAGCACTCTGCAGATTGGGTGCAGCTGGAGTTTTGGGCAGTAGAGGAAGGAGGAGGTGCCCCAAGAGATGGACCTGGAGAGAGAAGCAGGGGCCAAACCATGGCCCACCTTGGACGTCATCCTAATGAATGCAGACTCCATCCTGCAGGTGGGGTGGGGGGACACCAGCACACGGACTGGAGAGAGGGAAGATGGGGGACAGGGGGCCCAACTAGGACACCTCTGTTAGGGTTCAGGTGACTGGTTTTGAGTCACCGTGGGAGGAACAGTGGGATGGAAAAGGGGAACAGATCTGAGAGTGGTGAGGGCTGCAGAGTTGATGGCACTGAGTCTCCCATGGGTGTGGAGGGTAAGAGAGAAGGTGTAATCTGCAGTGACTCGCAGGTGACTGGGGGCAGGGTGAACGTAAATTCAGTTTAGACAAGTCCTCCAGCGTGTCTGCTGTCTGCAGCTTGGAGTTCACGTCGTTGGGTAGGGATGGGGCTCGAGACTTCTGGGGCAGCCTGAGTTTCTTGGGAGTTCTGCAGGAGAGTAGGTGGGGAAGGCAGGTGAATCGCGGGACTTGCTAGCTCTTGGGGGGTTCAGATTTTGCTGTCCCTGGGCCCAGACTACCCCTTCCCTCACCTCTTCTCTCCATTTCCCTGTAGATCGACCTGCGTTATGAAGCTCGGAATCTAGAACACTTCCAATGCAACTTCCTGAATGTGAACTCTGTCAAATTCCCCACCCCTCTGCGTCCCTTTGTCACCAGGGATGTCTTGGTGGAAACGTATGAAGTAAGACTGAGAGCTTCCCCTGGCCGCGCCTTTTGCTCATAGTCAGGTCGTCTCCCCTTCACAGGAAGGCCTGAGTTGGAAAAGACAAAAGCCAAGAGAGCATGTGATTACTGCCTGTAAAACTGAGAGGGGTCTGGATACGCCTGAGGGTGGAAGGCAGTGTAGCAAGGTGGCTGAGAGCCTGGCCCTGGCCTCAGACTTTCTGGATTTGGAGGTCTGCTCTGCCGCTGTATTTGCTGGCTGGCTTCAGTTCCCTCCTGTACAACAGCAGGCAACCCTTCCTGCCTCGTAGAGTTGTCCCAAAAGTCAATGACACATTGAATGCAAAATGCCCTCTGCACAGAGACTGCACAGCGAAAGTGCTCAACACAGAGAAAGTGCTCAACAAGTATTCCTGTCATGGCCTTAGCTGTCTCCTGGTTCAGTCTCCTTTGTAAAGATGGTAATGAGATCCAGAGGAGTGACCTGAATGACCCACTGTTACTAGTTGTGTGACTTTGAGCAAGTTACTTAAACTCTCTGGGCTTTAGTTCTTTTATTTGTTAATTAGGGATAACAAGATCTATCTCAATAGGCTGCTTTGACAATTAAATAACCTATACGAAATGCGTACTGACTGGCTCCCCTTTCTTCTCTCTTCCTTTTCTTTTCCCTCCAGTGAGGTCACAGAGCTCATTCATGTCCCTATTGGCTGATTCTTGCCCAGAAACAAGCTCACCCTGACAGCAAAGCCTCTTACCTGTGGGTGGCAGTCAATGGATTTCCTCCCTAGTAAACCTATGGGACTTGTTGATACGTATTGTAGAAGGGAAGTGTAAATAGGTTAAAATTATCTTGTGGGTAACAGATTCATAGGGGCTCTAAGAAAGGAAAACCTCTCCGGGTCACTTCCCAATCAGTGGGAAGGCCGTGCGGGTGTGTCCCTGTGGAGCTGAGGAGCGAGGCAGTCGCGGGCTGTGCAGGCTAAAGCTGTTCTCTCCCCGATCTTCCCCCAGGAGAGTGTGCCTGTGTCTAGTTACCAGCAAGCAGGGATTCCCGTGGACGTGAAGAGGAAGATTGCGCGGCTGGGGATCAACATGCTCCTGAAGATGGTGAGTTCACGGCAGGGCGGGCGCTTAGCTGGCACGCGGTGGAATTGTGTGTGGGAGGCGGGGGACCCTGCTTGGCCAAGCAACCGGCCACTGGCTGGAGAGGGTCAGCTCTAGAGATAGCCGAGCTGACCCAAACGCGCCTTCTTCTACAGCTTTCTGTTGAGCACTTCCTCCGTGTCATGCACTGTGTCTCTGTGCAAGAGTGGGGAGGGAGACCCAGGCCCCGCCCGACTTGCCTACAGTTTAGACAAACAGCCAAAGACAACCTCAGGTGTTACATGCTATTTCATTCATTCATTCAGCAAGTATTTGTTGAGCACCTGCTACGTGCCACACACTGAATTAAGTGCTGGATTTACAGTTGTGAGCAAAAGAGACATGACAACAATGTTCAGGGAACATTCCTGTTCAGTGGGAAGACAGGTGATGCTAAATAAGTGGGTTAAGTACGGGTACCCGAGGGTCATTTAGGATGGGCTGTCCCAGCCCCAGGATTTGTTCAGGAAGTGGCGCCATCTCCTCCAGGATGTGAAGGAAGTCTAGCTGTCTCCTTGGAGAGGATGGCCTGACAATAATTATTAATGAGTTGACACTCAAAAAAGGCTACAGTGAGCCCAAAGCAATATCAGTTATTTCATCACGAGTAGTAACAGCAGGAACCCAGCATCGTTAGCAGCTCACGTGTAGGAGCAAAGAAAGAAGATACGCGGGCTTCCCTGGTGGCGCAGTGGTTAAGAATCCGCCTGCCAATGCAGGGGACACGGGTTCAAGCCCTGGTCCGGGAAGATCCCACATGCCACGGAGCAACTAAGCCTGTGAGCCACAACTACTGAGCCTGCGCTCTACAGCCCACGAGCCACAACTACTGAGCCCACGCGCCATATCTACTGAAGCCCACGCGCTCTAGAGCCTGTGCTCTGCAACAAGAGAAGCTACCGCAATGAGAAGCCCGTGCACCACAACGAAGAGTAGCCCCCGCTCGCTGCAACTAGAGAAAGCCCGTGCACGGCAACAAAGACCGAACACAGCCAAAAATAATAAGTAAAAATAAATAAATTAAAAAAAAAAAAAAAAGAAGATACTGAGATTGTCGAGGGTCTGAGGTCTTCCTGGTGGTTGGCACAGAAGAGAGTGGTCGAGGCAGAGACGGCTGGTCTAGGATGCATAGTGAGGACGAGTGCCCAGGTCTGGGGGTGCAGAATCGGGGTAGGAAGGAACCAGGCATGTGGTCAGAGAGTAGGAGGAAAGAAACCAGGTAACCAAGGTGGAGCCGTGAGGGCCAGGCAGGTGGCAGAAGTGGGGCGGAGGTGAGAATGGGCGTTCTGAGCCGGACGGTGGTGTGGTGCAGGTGGACAGCACAGGAGGCTGTAAGCCAGACACTCCTGGAGAGGGCTCAGGGTGAGAGGGGGTGGTGGTTGAGTGGCTCTGACTTCACCTCCAGCCCTGGGGTGCGTGGGTGTCGAGAATAGGTAGTCCTCACCCAAGGGGCTCCTGGAGAAGTGGGGTTGTCGCTGGAGAGCTGGGTTTCCACTGTCAGCGCAGTGGAAGCTCAGTGGGGAGAGGACTTTGTCCCGGTAACAGGGCTCCGAGGCACACTGTGGGCCAGAGGGGAGGGTGCAGGGGGGAGTAGCTAGGGGAGAAGCAGTGCTGAGCAGCGCTCAGGAGTCGGGAGATCACGGGGGGCTTCCAGCTTGTGGGATCAAGGACCCTGGGGGCTCAGCTAACAGCAAGGTGCCAGGAGGTTCTGTCCCAGGGTCGGGGGTCACCTAGCCTTTGGTGACCGTATCCTACAGGTGTGCAGGCCCCGGCTTCCTCAGTTCCCGGGATTTTCACCAGGGTAGCAGCCTCCCTTACCTCCAGCAGAGCCAGGATCTGGACAAGAAGGGTCGCTCTGTGACCTGCTGCCATGACCACCATGAGGGATGGGGTCTTCGGCCTGCATCCAGTAGGAGGAAGGAGTCCCCCGGGAGCCCCTCCAGCAGCAGCTGTTCTGTACCTCTGCCCCGGGTCTCTCCTTCCCCTCATAGAAGGATTGCTGGTGGTTTCTCTGATCTTTCACAGCAGGCAGATTCCTGTTCCACAAAGTCACGCCTGACTTTCCCTCCATCACAGTCCCTGGGGCTTTCTTTCCTGCTTAGCAGGTTCAAAGCCATTTCTCCCAGCCTCCCGATTCCATGTGCCAGTACGGTTGTCAGGATCACTGTTTAGACTTCATTATGTGGACGGATGGAGGTAATGGAGGTGAAGTCTGATTTATGAAATATTTTTAAAGAAAGGAAGTTACATGAATTTTAAGAACTGAGAGGTTTGGGGAAAATCTGTCAACAATGACTAGATAATTTTTAATTTGAATATTAATTGCTCAACTCATAGAGTAAAAATAAGTCTCTTGAAATGCGGTTTGGTCTTTGATCATGTTCCCCTATGATCATTTTTAATGCTCTTTACTTTGAAAATAAACTTTCTCTTGAAAACATCAACCTGGCTTGTCCCTGTACAAATTCTGAATCGATGATATCAAGCCCTGAGGCTTTATAAAACGCACACCTCTCTGCCTTGTAATTCATCCTCGGGAACTCGCCGTCACCCTGGAAGCTTTTCCACGTGTGGCCTCGTGGTGATGGGATGGTGAGGTTGACTTAGCCTAGAGTAGCTCTGATCTCTTCCCAGATATTTGTGGACAACTTTGTCCATGCGGACCTTCACCCTGGGAACATCCTGGTCCAGGGCGCCGACGGTCTTCCCAAGAGCCAAGAGGCGCAGCCTCAGCAGGTAGATGTCTGTGACGCACTGGCGGTGGCTGTGACGCCTGCCCGGTGCCCGCTGTGCCTGGTGCTTCTGGACGCCGGCATTGTGGCCGAGCTGCAGGCTGCCGACCTGAGGAACTTCCGGGAAGTCTTCATGGCCGTGGTGATGGGGCAGGTGAGACCCGCCGGGCCCTCGGGAGTTGGGGCTGAATTTTTTAGGCCCTTGGGAACCTTGGGGCTCCTCAGCGTTTGTCATTCTTGTAAATGCCGGTGTTTGCCAAGGGTGCTCCTGATGGAAATGGGTGGAGCAGAGAGAGGAAGGAGGGAGAAGGAAGAGGAGCAGGGAAATGAAGCTGCCTAAGGCTCTGTAGTCAGAACGGGCCTGTTCGAGCGGCTCATGGTTTGGAATGATGGGAAGGCACGCCTCCTTCCCAAATGCTGTTGTTCTGGTGGCCTCTCTTCCTTCCTCAGTAAGTGTACAGTTGGGCCCTGGGAACGCTAGCTACTTGACTGAATAACAGCCGCCCTGGTCTGTGCCATTTGCTGCGAGAAGGTGGGGCTGGTGAGAAGCAGCAGCTCAGGGAACTTATTCTCCAGGTGTGGGAAGACACCTGATTGGCGCGGGGGTACGGGACATAAGTGGTTTTAACCCCCCACCCCGTGCCTCTGAGGGGCTCCAGTGGTTGAGAATTATTATTTAGCAAAAGGGACTCAGCAAAGCCTCTACTGAGTCAACGTAAAGTGCCACATCAAGGGTGACCGTGAATTCTCCAGTAAGAAAGACCCTGGGAAAAAGAAAGCTGGAGGAAAAGGCAAAATTCAGAGGAACCCCTGCTTAGGAGGCTTCTGAGGGGGCAGACCAGAGGCTTGAGCCTGAGCCAGTTGGGAAGCATCTCCCGGGCCGAGGTTCAACACTGAGGTGCAGTGGCGGGTGAGGGGGCGGGAGGTGCTCCTCTGCACAGGTTTGGGCAGAAGAAGAAGGTCACGGCCGAGGAGGAGGAGCTTGGCTCCTGGGCTGTGACCGCCGGGGCTGCGTGGGTGCTGGGGAGACCATGGAGGCTTTGATCAGGGGCTTCCTGGGCGGAGGAGGAGCGAGACGGCTGGAGCCGTGAGCAGGGAATTCTGTTCGGGCGGGAAGACCGCCCTCGAGGATGGTGTGGCTGGTCCAGCCTGGCGGCCGGCCCTGGTGGCTCTGGGGCAGGCGGGTTGGTCGGTAGTGCCGCGTAGCAGGCACTGGCTTTGCTGCTGGGCCTGGGTGGCCTTGGAGGCAAAGGAGACAGTGCAGCTGCTTTCCTTGACTGCGCTGAGTATAGGTGGGGGCCCCCTGCCCAAGACAAGCTGCAAAAGACCTTGACTGTTTACCAGGTATGGCGGGGCGGGGAGGTAAAGCTAAAAAAGGATGGGTGGCCAAAAGCAGGGTGGTAGAAAATTTGGGGTGGGAACAACTAGGATATGAAGAAGTTTGGGCAGAGCATCTAGTTTTGTGCCCTCTTGACTCTACCTAGTTTTCTTCTTTTGCGTCTTCCAGGGCCAAAGAGTGGCTGAGCTCATCCTGCATCATGCCCGGGCCAGTGAGTGCAAGGATGTGGAGGGATTTAAGGCTGAGATGGCCAGGCTGGTGACCCAGGCCAGGAAGAACACCATCACCCTGGAAAAGGTAAGCAGGCCACTCCAGGGGCAGGGGCCTTGGGGTGTTTACTGACCTTGCCCTTGGACACAGCAAACCACAGGTCTAAGGGAGACCTCTTCATGGGGGGAGGTCTTGAGGGGCTTGGGTTTTAAGGCAGATAAAGAACAAACCTTTTCCTCTGCCCACATCTTTGAGGTGTGAGGCGGCCCTCTGGAATCCCGGCTTTCAAGAGTGGCTCCTTGACCAGGCTCTCCTGGGTGGCTGCTGGGATGGTGACATATGTAGTGCTGCGTACCTGCCCTGCCCAGACTGGGGGTCAGCTGTTCTGCTGCTTTATCTCCGTGGAGCTCAGTGGAGCATGGGGGTGGGGCGAGGGAGGACTGAGGCCCCTGAGCAGACAGAGGACATACCGAATGTTCACGTCCTCTATTTAGACCTGCAGCAGAGCCCACTTGGTATGCTGCACACAGTTCTGACAAACCTGAGTTTTCTTCCCAAGTGCACTCCCAAGCCCACACTAGCTGGAGCGAGTCGGAACAAGAGGCGGCCCACTGGCAGTGAGGAGCGGCAGCTGGCCCCCGGCGCTGCCTGTCTTATTTATCCCCACGTGATGTCTGCGTGTGCCGGGAGTGCGGGTAGAGGCCTCCAGGCTGGTCCTTCCGAGGGGTCTGTGAACTCAGCTGTGAGGCGGAAGTTGGGCTTGCGTGCGTGCAGTCCTTTCTGGGATTTGTCAGGCAGTCTGTTTCTGCTCACTGGTGTGTGTGCGTGCGTGCGTGCGTGCGTGTGTATGGACGTGGGACGGGGCCGGCAAGGGAGAAGGGGTTCCCGGGGGCTCTGCAGCCTCTGCAGACTCTTTATTCTGTTTTCCAGCTTCAAGTTTCCATCCTTCTCTCGAATGTCTTTAAGTTGCTGATGACTCACAAGGTGAGGCCTGGGTGGAGAGCTCGCCCTCTGGTCAGGCAGGAGGGGAGGGCTCTGGGGAAGGCGGGTGGCCTCAGGGTGGTGACAGGTACTTTTCTTATGTGAGATCTCGTTTTTGAAAACGTTGCATGCACCGATCCCTGTGGTGAAGAGTGCTGTTTCTGTTTCTTGACGTCCGGCAAGATCTTTCCTTGGTCATGTTGTGATCCCACATTGGTGGGGTTTTTGGTGAAAAACTTTATGCTTTCCAAAACTTTTGACAGGTTCCATTTTAAAAATGACTTAAATATCACCTTAGGATTGGGGAAAGCTTTAATCATTGCTAGGGAGCTGGCTTGGAGAGAACTGGGAATGAACACACACTCCCGGGAGTTCAATTGCACGGGACGGGGAGCCAGAGGGTGAGGCTCACAGCCAGCTCTGCACCCACCAGCTCTGACCTGCTCAAGCCTCTCCAAGTCTCCCCAGGGCCGCTGGGAGGGCCGGATGAGGCCGTGACAACGGTAGCGGTGTGCCGTGACTCCCCTCTACGCACCTAATTTAGCTGTGTAACATTTATTAGTATCTGATTTAATCCCCGCAACATTCCTCGAGGCCGGCACCGAGCAACTCGCCCCTGGCCAGGTGGCCCCCATGGTAGTGCCCGAACCCGTGCCCACAGCCCGACCGCGGGGCCCCACTCCCAGCTGCTTTGTTCTCCGGCCTCCGGTGCTCCCATTGGCACACAGCCTTCCTCACACACTGCGTGGGACACAATGGTTACCAGCGCTTTAGATGTTTGCTGTTGTCATTGTGATTCTCAGGACAGGACAGCAGAGAGAGGGCCGATCGAGTACAGCCACTCTATTCAAGTGCTTCACCAGGCACTTAATTTAAAACAATTCAAAACATTTTAAATTGTGGTTAAAAAAAATAATATAAAATTTACCCCTACCCATCTCCAAGTGCACAGCTCAGCAGTGTCAACCACATTCACATAGTTGTGTAACAGATCGCTAGAGCTCTAGAATTTTCTCATCTTGCAAAACTAAAACTCTGTATCTACTGAACAAAAACTCCCCATGTCTCTCTCCCCCCCAGCCCCTGGCAACCACTGTTCCACTTTCTGTGTCCATGATTTTGATGACTCTAGATTTCTCATATAAGTAGAATCATATGGTATTTGTCCTTTTGTGACCAGCTTATTTCACTTGATGTAATGTTCTTGAGGTTCATGCACTTTGTAGCAGGTGATAGGGTTGCCTTTTTTTTAAAGACTCAGTAATATTCCATTGTATGTATATACCGTATTTTCTTTATTCGTTCATCCTTTGATGGACATTTGGGCCACTTCTACCTCTTGGCTACTAAGAACAATGCTGCAGTGAACACAGGTGTGCGAATATCTCTTTGAGATCCTGCTTTCAATTGTTTTTGGATATTTACACAGAAGTGTGATTGCTAGATCACATAGTTTCTTTTAAATTGAAGTACAGTTGATTTACAGATGGGATTTTTTTTAGTTTTTGGGGACGCTCCATACTGTCTTCCATAGCCTGCACAATTTTACATTCCCATGATGAGTGTGCATTTATAACATGCCTCTTTCTCCTGATCAGCCATCTGACTCCCCAGACAAGTTTTTGGGCCTTAACTGAGACAAATACCCCTTATTTATTTATTTATTTAAAAATATTTAAATATTTATTTATGGCTGCATTGGGTCTTTGTTGCTGGCGCGGGCTTTCTCTACCTGCGGCAAGGGGGCTACTCTTCATTGCGGCGCGCGGGCTTCTCTTGTTGTGGAGCACGGGCTCTAAGCACTTGGGCTTCAGTAGTTGTGTCACGTGGGCTCAGTAGTTGTGGCTCACGGGCTTTAGAGCGCAGGCTCAGTAGTTGTGGCGCACAGATTTAGTTGCTCCATGGCATGTGGGGTCTTCCCGGACCAGGGCTTGAACCCGTGTCCCCTGCATTGGCAGGCAGATTCTTAACCACTGCGCCACCAGGGAAGTCCCCTTTACTTTTAACAAAGATTATTTCCCCAAGAGTCAGCCTTCCATTGCCTGACCTTCTGTCCACCTGAAAAGAGATTCTTGTTCTAGGTTTAAATCCTGGCTCTACTCTTCCTCACCCAGAGGCCTTGAGCAAGTCACCACCTGAGCCACCCTGAGCCTTAGCGTCCTTATCTACTGAATGGAGATAATGAGAGTACTTTTGAGAATTAATTGGGTAATCCACGTAATCTGTTATTACTATTAACCTGGCTCCAAAGGGGAAGAAACTCTGCTGTATTTGAGCAAAGCCGGTTGTGCTTGGTCTCAAAAAGACTACTGTGGATTTTGAAGAATGACCCTTATTTAGATTTCTGGTTCCCAGTGTAGCTGTAAACTATTCACTTTAGTATTTTTAAGTCATTCACACACTTACACACTTCCCCTAGAGAAGAGCTGTACACACTGCATCCCCTATATTTTCCTTAATATTTCTAGTAGGTGGGGGGTTGGGTGAGTAGATGAGATGGTGGGACAAATGACTGGGTAGGGAAAAGAATGTTAGGTAGATGATAAAAATCACATGGGCAGGTAGACGAGGCCGGGAGTGGACGGTGACATGTTACCCAGGACACTCTCTGTATATCAATGGGCTTCGGAAAGAACCACTGTTTTTCTGTTTCAGGTAAAGCTTGAGAGCAACTTTGCCTCAATTGTGTTTGCCATCATGGTGTTGGAGGGGCTTGGCCGCTCACTGGACCCTAAACTGGACATCCTGGAGGCAGCAAAGCCCTTCCTTCTGCAAGGACTAGCGACCTCCCGCTGACTGCAGCAGTGGGTGCTTCATCTCAACTGGAGGCCACTCCCCACAGCCTCTCCTGTGGCAGCTTGAACATTCTAAAACTGGGATTGTGGAAGACCTGCCACTGCTTTTCACTCCGATTTGGTTTCAGGCATCTGTTTTAAAAGGTTTGGGTTAGTTGGGGAAGTAAAGGGAAAGAAGGTCCTCTCAGTTCAGTCGTGGAAGCTGGGCCTGGTGTCAGGGAGACTCTATTTCAGGGAAAATGTTCTCTGAAGGAGGACGAATAAACTTACTTTGTTTTCTGGTTTTTCTCTCTTCTCATCTTAACCCTCTATACTCCCGGATCAGGTGGGTCCTGCTGGTTATTTCCAGACTCTGATATCTAGGTTAGAAAATGTCATAGACTCCTGTAGACCCATGGCTTCCAAATGTTTTTTGTATTTTGTTTTTTTTGGTGCACTGCTCGCGGGATCTTAGTTCCCTGACCGGGGACTGAACCCGGGCCCTCGGCAGTGAAAGCACAGAGTCCTAACCACTGGACCACCAGGGAATTCCCCACAGTATTTTGTGTTTTTTGTTTGTTTTGTTTCAAATGTTTTGATTATGTGCCCTATTGGTAAAAAGTTGCATATATTTATATATACGTGCACATATGTAATTTATAAGTTTTATACAGGTGCTACCATCACTAGCCAATCTCTGAAGGCACAGCCTTCACTTAGGGCAAGTTTCACTGTATCTCAAATTATCCTCTCGACAATTTAAAATATTTTTTGCCAACCTCTTGCTAAGTTGTATTATAAGGTAAAAGGAAAAAAACCACAATGATTAATGGTTAATGTGACATACTAGAGATAGGAACAGAATCAGCTCTGCCGTTCTTCTTAAAGATCCCCTGCACTCACATATTAGCATTTAGATTCTGGTTTTTCTGAGCAATGTTCAGGCCCTTGTGCATTTGCCCAGGGTTAATTTCGGTTAATATTAATATATAGATAATATAATAAGTACATCCTGTTAACCAGGACTGGAAATCCACGGTAGCACCCAGTGACACTTCAGCAGCGAAGGAAGGGGTGGCGGCCACTGCCGCCCTCTGCAATGGGCTCATCTACAGACTATTCTCTCAAAGCTGGTCTGACGTGTGTCTGGCCCACATGGACGTAGAGGGTCGCAGGGTCAGCTTGTAGAGTGGATATCGGTAAAGCTTAATTTCTTGTTTTTGATAAAAATAATATTTTCCCCACATTCCAGTGGATTCTCCTGCTTGTTTTGGAGACCACGGCTCTGGACAGTGAGTGAAAGCTCAAGCCTCCCTGCTCTCTAAAAGTCCTGCTCTGACCACAGGACTAGATCCTTTCATTCTTTCCTTCTTAAGGATAAAGGTTCTGTCTTTTAGGGAACAGCTAAGGTTTAGTTGGACAGAGATTCCTTTGGCGCAGTTTTTTTTTTCAGAGGGGTGGAGATGTTGTTTGTACCTTCCAAGTCTTGAGGGGAGGGCATTCGAATCAGGCAGTGAGGTGCTGGGGGTCTCCAGGTAGCCCTGTTCAGCTCCCTCCTCATGGGCTAGCCAGCCAGACATTCGGCCCTTGTGCCAAAGGCACATACACTTACCCTGTGGGGCGAGAGAAGGGGGCACTGACACAGAGCAGGTGTCTCCCTGAGCGAACACCAGCACCACTGAGCCTTCCTTTAAAGCCAATGGATTCCATCAACCCACTGTGACATGTATTAGTTATCTATCACTGCATACAAACTACCCCCAAATGTAGCAGTTTAATACGACTATACTTGTTACCTCATAGTCTCTGCAGGTCAGAAATGTGGGTGCAGCTCAGCCGGTCCTCTTCTTAGTCTTGCACGCCTGCAGGCATCTTGGGGCTCCACTGGGGTGGGTTTGATGCTCACTCATGTAGTTTCTTGTGGGCTGTTTGACCAAGGGCCTCAGTTCCTCAGGATCCATTACAGCAGCAACAGAAAACGAACACAGGCTGGATTGAAGAGGAGAAAAATGGTTAATGGTTGTGCTTTTTTTTAATTTTTTTATTTTTATTTTTTTTATAATTATCGTTTCACTGTTAGGAATTTTATTATTTATTTATTTATATTTGGCTGTGCTGGGTCTTCGTTTCTGTGCGAGGGCTTTCTCTAGTTGTGGCAAGTGGGGACCACTCTTCATTGCGGTGCGCGGGCCTCTCACTGTCGCGGCCTCTCTTGTTGCGGAGCACAGGCTCCAGATGCGCAGGCTCAGCAATTGTGGCTCACGGGCCCAGTTGCTCCGCGGCATGTGGGATCCTCCCAGACCAGGGCTCGAACCCGTGTCCCCTGCACTGACAGGCAGATTCTCAACCACTGCGCCACCAGGCAAGCCCCTATTTTTTTTAATTTATTTATTTATGGCTGTGTTGGGTCTCCGTTTCTGTGCGAGGGCTTTCTCTAGTTGTGGCAAGCGGGGGCCACTCTTCATCGCGGTGCGCGGGCCTCTCACTATCACGGCCTCTCTTGTGGAGCACAGGCTCCAGACGCGCAGGCTCAGTAATTGTGGCTCATGGGCCCAGCTGCTCCGCGGCATGTGGGATCTTCCCAGACCAGGGCTCGAACCCGTGTCCCCTGCATTGGCAGGCAGATTCTCAACCACTGCGCCACCAGGGAAGCCCCTGGTTGTGCTTTAATACAGATAATTTGCTGATTTTTTAAATAAGTATCTTAAAAATGCTAAACTTGATTTATACGTTCATCTTCATAAGGAGAAAAGGCTACTTCTTGGGTATAAGTAGATAAAGTGGCCAGAAGGGCATCTCCCCGAAGGAAGATCACAGCTCAATCCCACTAAAGTAGAAAGAACAAGGTTCATTTCTGTGTTACTAAAACCACTGGAAAGATAAGTTCCTTTCTTCTTTACAAGGCTTATAGGGAAAGGGAGATCAAGCAAGCCTTTAAAAGTAGAAAATTAGGGAATTCTCTGGCGGTCAGTGGTTAGGACTCAGCGCTTTCATTGCTGTGGCCCGGGTTCAATCCCTGGTCAGGGAACTGAGATCCCACAAGCCTTGCAGCGAGGCCAAAAGAGCCCCCCAAAAACCAAAAACCAAAAAAAAAAAAAAAAAAGTAGAAAATTAAATAAACATGAAGTTGTGTAAACAAGTTTTTGTTTTTTTCCTTCCTCATCCCCCTGCTGTGTTCTCTATTTCTAGCTATGGGATAGATTTTTGATTTGGGGTTAGATGCTATAATGTTAGGCCATTTAGAGTCTGTCCTCACAGTTTGTTAAATTTGACTGGGAGTCTGATTTGCACGTCGAAGCTGAGAGCTCAGTGTCTGGGCTTGGCAGCCTTTCCCTCACCTTCTAAAATACATCCATTCAAATAGTGTGCTTATCTGAGAACCAAAAAGAGGGTCGTCATGCAACCTGCAAAAGGCAGTCAGGGATATTTGCCCTTGGAGTTTTTAGAGCAAGTCTGCAGAACAAATATGCGTCGCTGTTACATAGTCCAAATAGTTTACTGATTGGGACCCTAAACTTTTTATAGCAAAAAATCAGAATTTGTGATGCAAAACATTAGAGCTAAGGACCCCACAAATGGTCTATAGAACAATATTGCTTTAAATACAAGCCAGCATTAAAGTTAAAACTTTTTATTTTGTAATTCAGCAAGAAGGGGAGGGTAAATGAATTTTAGTTTACCTGAAATGCTTTTGCTACCAGGAAAGGAAAGTATTAACAAAGTAATAAAAAATTGCTGAGCACACGCTGTGGGCCAGGTACTCTGTTAAATGGCTGATGAAGGGCACTGAGGCTTGGAGAAGTGACTTGTCCAAATTCATAGAGCTAATCGTTGGCAGAGCTGAGGTTTGAACTCCAGATCTTCAGACTCAAGTTCTATGCTTTTTTGTGTGTTTACGCTGTGCTTTTTTTTTTTTTTTTTTGGTGGCCTAGGAATCACAGCATTGTTCTTTCCTGGGAGCAAGGCAGGCAACTGTATAATATGGGCAGAGAGCTCCCTTAGGAAGGATGGAAAGCCCTGTCCTCCCAATTCGTGAACTTCCTATCTTAGTGATTTGTATATGTCACTAGGAAGGGTAAGCGGTGAATGGTAGCCCAGAGAAAGCCACACTATTGCATGTCAGCTGGGAAGTCAACTTGCACCCAGAAAATAGTAAATTCTTTCCTATAATTTATATACTTAGAAGTTAGGAGGGCAGGAAAAGGCAAGGGTGGGGGAAGCACGAGTCCTACAGGGCCAGAGGTCAATCAATAAGTTCTTCAGAAGGGCATCATAGTAATCATAGCTTTATGTAAGCCTCTCTCCAGGGAGAGAGGTTTCCAGTTACAGCGCACATGGAGGCCCATATCTTGCCACAGAAGCAGTGTCAGTTATATTCAATGCACTCAAATCCCTAAATTCAGGTCTACATTTCTCTCCATAAGTTTCCTATTTTTCATGCTTATGACTCAGTGTGAAGTCTTCAGTGCTTGGCAGGTGATCCATTTCAAATCGAAATCTCCAAGGTGTGAGGCTGGCAGGTTAAGTTTATAATTTAATCAAATCTGGAAGTTCTTAGGAAAACTATAACCCATAAGTGGGGACCTTAAGAATGTGTGGGGACTTCCCTGGTGGCGCAGTGGCTGGGAGTCCGCCTGCCAATGCAGGGGACACGGGTTCGAGCCCTGGTCCGGGAAGATCGCACATGCCGCGGAGCAACTAAGCCCGCGCACCACAACTACTGAGCCCGCGCGCCTAGAGCCCGTGCTCCACAACAAGAGAAGCCCGTGCACCGCAACAAAGAGCAGCCCCTGCTCGCTGCAACTAGAGAAAAGCCCGCGCGCAGCAATGAAGATCCAACGCAGCCAAAAATAAATAAATAAAATAAATAAATTTTAAAAAAAGAAAAATTTGGGGACCGGGAGGGGGGTGTCTAGAGAAGTTTGGAGTTCGTCCAGGACTTAATAGAAGGCAATATTAAGAGACAAAAGCCAAGAATCCAGGGCTGGCTCAGGATCAAGGAGGCATAAATTGGAGGCCTGCTAAAACGCAGATTCCTTGGCCCTACTCCAGACGTAGTATCTGGGGTCGGGCTCCTCAGGGGATTCTGATACCACCAGCCCAGGTGCTGACATTTGGGAACCACTGGCTGCGGGTTGGTAATCAAGTTCAAGTTTGCAGAACACTACAACCATGAAGACTTTAAAGAAACCGTTGAGCCTTTGCAGGAAAGAAGAGTACAGTGGACTAGCTTTGGGAAGGACATACTGTTTCAGAAAGGATGTGGCCGCCTAACAGAGTCTGGAAGGGTAGTTAATTCAAGAGAGCAGGCAGGGAGGCGGGTCCTGTTCGGGAACAGCATCTAGATAAGCAACGGTAAGGAGGAGCGAGCTCAGTTTCAGGGTTAAGTTTCTTACGCCCGCGAAACGAAGAGGGGCTCCTGAAGCGGAGCGCCGAGGCGCGGCACGCCCATCCGGGGGCTCCACCTAGCCGAGCTCTCCAGGGCCGTCTACACCATTCGCCTTTCAGAGGCGTCTACTGACCATCAAAGCCACGGCGAGCCGGGTCCCTCCGTGCGGAGGGCGAGCTCAGCTAGCGGCCCCATGGTCCTCACAGCTGGGAAAGGCCTCTGACGCTAATTTGAGGCGGGAACTCCTGCTTCCCCGCCCGCCTCCGTACTTTCCCCTCCGGGAGATGGGCGGGCCGACGCCATGACGTCACTGGGCGGGGATCCAAGGGAAGTGACGTGAAGCGGCGGAGCGGCTTGCGGATTGCTGTCCGAACGCGGGCTGGCATGTCGGCTTTGACGCGCCTAGCGCCTTTAGCGCGCGTTGGAGGCCACTTCTTCAGGGGCCGCCGCGCGCGGGCGGCTGGAGGCGCTGGAGTCCGTCAGTGAGTATTGCCTGCGGTGGGGGCTTCGCCTGCATCTAACGAAAAGTGCCAGTCTTCCGGACGCCCTCACCTTGACGCCGAGCACCACGGGCAGATCCGGGTCTGCAGCGACCTCCACCCCGAGGCATGCTGGGACTCGTAGTCTGACGGCGTGACCCAGGGGCCCGGGAGAGGGGGGGGACGTGGGGCGGGGATCTCTGCTTGCCCGGCAGGTTGAAGTGTGTTTCGGGCGGGCCTTGCCCCAGCGGGAGCCTGCCCTCGGGAAGTTGACAGTTGAACTTGGAGACGGCTGGAGCTAATCTGGAAGCGAGAGCAGGAGTTGGGAAGGCGAGGGCATTCCGGGCAGAGGAAATCACCTGTACGGTGTAGTTTGAAGCGTCAAGTTCGAGGCAAGGTGAGACAGGAGACCTTGGGACGTAGGGAAGGAATGGTAGAGAGTCCTCACTCCTGGCTCAGGGGTTTTGAACACAGGCGATAACTGGTCGTTGAGAGGTTTTAATCAGACGTCATGCGGCCAGATTTTAATTCTGAAAAATTATTGTGGTTGCAGACTAGAGAATTAGTTCTTCAAGGCACGGGCGTGGAGGCAGTCACCCATAGAGAGTGCCGAAGGGTGGGAAGAGAAGAGAGCCAAAAGTGGATGCTTGGGCAATATCGGAACTTTTCTTTTTTAAAGTATTTTTTAGAGCAGTTTTAAGTTCACATAAAAATTGAGTGTAAGGCACCGAGATTTCCCATAAATCCCCTGACCCACACGTGCATAGCTTTCTCCATAATCAACATCCCCAACATGAGCGGTACATTTGTTACAGTTGATGAGCCTACACTGACGTATTATTATCACCCAAAGCCCCATACTATAGAGTTCACCTTTGCAACACCAGAATTTAGAGTGAGCAAAAGCAGAGTCACCCATGATGTAGCCCAGGAAACCGACTGGAGAGCATAGTGCTGGGATGCCAAGGGAGGGCACGTCTACCAAAAAGGAGTTGGTAGTGCAGAGAGGTTCAGTAAGAGCAGGACTGAAGATAGTACATTGGATTTCTCCAAGTAATGGGCCAGGCCCCTTAGACCGTGATCTACACTTTACCAAGAGGCAGTGCAGAATAGTGGTTAAAAGCAGGATTCAGCCCCCAGAGTGCCTCTGTTCAAATCTCATCTCTGCCACACTCTTGCTGTATGAGCTTGGAGAAGTTTCATGATCTCTTAATAACTCAGTTTTCTCACCCATATAATGGGGATAATAATGTTGACTTCCAGGTAAATAAATGAATAATAAATCTCTAAAATGTTTTAAGAGAGCTGCTGGTGCCTACTAAGGATCATACAAGTATTGTTTAACTGTTATTATTAGGGAACTGAGACCAGGAAAATTAAAGGAGTGACTTGCCTAAAGCCATGTGTCTATTAAGGATACGGAGCTGGGACAGGTGTGGGGTGGTGAGAAGGAAAAGGCATGTGTGACCTGAGCAAGGACAGAGATGGAGAGCCACCAACAATAGCCCTTGACCTGCATGGGAAGACTAGGGGGTGTTCCTCTTCACCAAGGTCTTGGTACTTCCGTAACACATCGTATTTCACAGTATGTGAATACTTAAGTCAGTAGGTTTTCTGGAGAGTCTTTCTAGGTGCTGGGGATAGAGCAGAATACAAGAAAGATAATGGAGCTTACATTCTGGAGAGAGGACACAACAAGTAGAAAAGAACATGTTTAGGTACTATTAAGTGGCATGAAGGAAATAAAACGGGATTAATCTAGAGAGTGTCTGGGGGTGGTGGGTGGGCTATTATACCTAGGATGATGTGGGAATGCAGGCCTGAGAGTTTGATTTGAACTAAGACCTAAGTGATGAGTAGTCAGCCGTGCAAAAATGCCAGGAAGAGCTTCTCAGACGAAGGAGACAGCAAGTGGAAAGGTTCTGAGTGCTGATAATGGGCAAGCAAGCTGGTGAGGGGACAGTGGTAGAGAGACAAGCAGGGCCCAGATTAGGGTGGGCCTTGTAGGACGAGGCCTTATTCTAAGAATGATGGCAGGCTGTTGGAGGCTTTAAGCAGGAAAGTAATATGATCTGGTTTATGTTTTATTTTTTTACACTTTTTTTATTGCATTTCTTTTTTTTTTGAATTTATTTTTTATACAGCAGGTTCTTATTAGTTATCTATTTTATACATATTAGTGTATATATGTCAATCCCAGTCTCCCAATTCATCCTTGGTTTATGTTTTAAAAAGGTCACTTTCACGGAGAGTTATGGTGCTTTCTTTTTTCTTTTTTTTAAACTTGACACTTAAAAATCCTGGGTTGGAACAGCCATTATTTCTTTGGATATTGTTTCTTCCCCATTGTTTTCTTCTTATAGGACACGAATTAGGCATATGTTGGGTTTTCTCATCCTTCTAACCTCTTTTCATATTTTTTACCTGTGTCTAATCCTGGCTTTAATCCTTTTTATTTCAAATGATTACATTTTATTTCTAGAAATTCTGTTGTTTCAAACTTGATCTTTATAGTTTCTTGTTCCTTGCTCTTAATTTCAAACTTTTATTTAAAAATAACTTGTTTTCTCTATTATAAATTGTAATTATCCATTTTTCAAGTCTTGTATATTTGATACTGCTGTCTGTTGTTTTGCTGATTCTCACTCATAGTGTCTTATTTCCTTGTAATTTTTGATTGTGAACTTTTCCTGGAACTTTTATCTGTCAGAATTCTTTGAGGTCTTGCTTCTCAAGGGTTCAACGAATCCAAGACCACTTTAAATTCTTGGGTTGAGGTTCTCTTGGACCATAAGGTCCAAAACCCAGGTAGTGTGAATTTGGGTGCAAACCCACCTGAGGACTGGCTACTGGTAACAAATTCCTGTTCCCTTCTTCATGGCAGGTTTATGTCCCATTCACTCTTATATCATGGGGCTGCAGTTTTCTTCAGGGGTCTAGTAATTAGACTCTTCATCTTGGGTGGGCCCCAGGCTTCTCCTGTCTCCCACAGCTGTCCAGGTAGAGGGTCACAGAGTCTGGGGAACAGCAGAAACCCTCAGGGCGAAGGCCAGCTTCAGCGCTCATGTAGTTTCCAGGTCTTGTTTTAACTTGGGTTTTGCCCTTGGTAGATTCCTTTCTTTTGTGTCTGGTCAATGATTTATTAAAAATTAAAAAAAAAAACTCAACTAGTATTGTAGTTGTTTCAATTTGGAGGGTTGTTCAGCTTGTCTAGTTTGCCATAGTGCAGTTAACAACCTGTCTTAGAACATAACATTAGGTATCTGTGGAATCTTTATATTCCTTAATCATGGCACTTGTTATGCCATCCATTCCTTTTCTCTAACTGCAGTGTTTCAAATCTTTGTTCAAAAAGATTTCCACCTTGCAGTCAGTGACCCACTTATTTCAAGTCATAGTTAAAACATGTCACTCCAGCAGTAATTAAATGTGGAGAGTTTCTGGGAATGGGTTTAAACTATAATTCTCAAATCTTATTTTAAATGAGTTTAACTGATGGGTACTTATTACTAGACTGTATCCAAAACCTATCAAAGAGGAAGCCTGTTGTTACAATATATTGAATTCACACCCCCATGGTTTATTTATATAATGTATCTCTATGCAGATAGATCCTGAATAGATACTGTTAAATATAATTGGCATACAGAAACAGTATGGTGTAAAGCAGTGATGCTTGATGGAAGCTTTTTTTTTACTTATTTATTTTTATTTTTGGCTGTGTTGGGTCTTCGTTGCTGTGCGCGGGCTTCCTCTAGTTGTGGCGAGCAGGGGCTACTCTTCATTATGGTGTGCAGGCTTCTCATTGCAGTGGCTTCTCTTGTTGCGGAGCACGGGCTCTAGGCGCATGGGCTTCAGTAGTTGTGGCACGTGGGCTCAGTAGTTGTGGCACGTGGGCTCAGTAGTTGTGGCACATGGCCTCTAGAGCACAGGCTCAGTAGTTGTGGCGCATGGGCTTAGTTGCTCCGCGGCATGTGGGATCTTCCCAGACCAGGGTTTGAACCTGTGTCCCCTGCATTGGCAGGCGGATTCTTAACCACTGCACCACCAGGGAAGTCCCTCTCTAAATTTTCTATATCCATTTGTATGTAATAGCATACCTATAGCTGCTGAATAGGACTTGAAAGTAGCCCCATTAAGTACAAATTCTATTATTTGAATTAGATTCAACCTGTAATAATTACAGTCCAACTGAATAAAATGAGTATAGCTCGTATGGATTATATTCCACACCTTGTCAACAGTATCTAAATGAAAACACAAAAACCAGAAAAACTTGTTCAAACTTACTGTTTAAGACTCTTCGCTTTGTTCAGTGCTTTTGGCTTATTAAAAAGGATCTGCTGAGTCCTCTTTTCCATAAAGTGGTCTTTTAATAAAGATTGTAATAGAGCAGAGGACATAATTTGCCTTTGAAGTAGATGGCTAACCAGACAAAATAAATTTGATTTGTTTTCCTGGATAAGCTAGTGCCTTACTACTACAGGTTTATGATTCCTTAATCAAAACCCTTGGGGCCCGTACCCCATAATCAGCACATTCATATTTCTGGTGTGAAATACATGAATATTCACTAAATGAAAATCATAATTAGCCTCTTGTCAGTTCAGGCCAGTTTTTGCTGCCGCACAAATTTAAAGCAAGCTTATGAAAAAGGAGTATTTCGAGGGGTTGTGGAGCATTGCCGTTCTGTATTTCGTGGAGGAGATGAGAAAGGTTTAGTTTCTGGATGTAACTCAGAGTTTTGGATGAGTTCATACTTTGAAGATACAGCAAGCTGCTTAACATTTTCGTTTTGTCACGTAGTGCTGGTGGAGGTGTGCATATCGAGCCCCAGTACAGACAGTTTCCCCAGCTGACCAGATCCCAGGTGATCAAGGCAGAGTTCTTCAGTGCAACCATGTGGTTCTGGATTCTCTGGCGCTTTTGGCATGACTCAGATGCCGTGCTGGTAAGTGCAGGAGAATAATTCTTGTCCTTCTTTGGGTGTGGGGAGGGAAGATCTCTTAATAGCTTAGCTTGTTTCTTTTTTCTGTTTGTAGACTGTTTTTCAACCTGGATGTATCTCTTCACCACATTGTCCTTATGTATATGCAGGAATCCTTTTATTTTATGAAACATATTGTCTCTGACCTTTTCCACTCAGGGATGTATTGATACATGTAGGTGGCCCATGTCTTACGGTTTCTGTTTGGTGGCCATATTTGGAAGGGAGACTATAGAAGCTAATTCTCTTACTTTCCAAGCTAGGGTAGGGGTTCATCAGCAGGTTAAGTTTCACAGTTAAATGCCTTTAAATGGTAAATGTTATTTAGTCTGTCCAGAGGCCCAAGGCAGCCAGGTTGAGGTGGGATGGATGTGGGCTAATTTCCCTCAGGAGGGAAATTAGTTACTGGTGACTTTCTAACATGTCATTGGCCTCAAAAGGAGCTTTTAATGACATTTGCACAGATGCTATTCTCTAGGAAATTACACCTTTAAGTCGTTGAAATCCATGCTTATTGATCCAGAATACTTTGAATTTTAGTAAATTTGTTTTTTTTTTTTTAGGATAGGGAAAAATCTTAAATTTATACAGTGAGTTCTAGAAGCATCAGGTTGATTAACATCCCACTTCTCTTAAAATTTCTCTGTGCCCTTGTCACCCAGTAAGGAGCTGCATGGTGTCTGTGGCAGCACACAGACACCTTTATCTCACTGTAGGTCAGCTGTCAGGATTATTGTGTCACTGTCTGGCATGAGATAGTGATGCAGCCGGATATGCCCTAGATCAGGATCGAAAAGAAATGAGTCCACCTGGGGCTTCCAAATCTCCCAGCAGGAATGACAGGACAGTTTGAGACCTTATGTTTTGTCAGGGAGTCAAGAGATTGTTGTGACAAAGGGTATCTTTGAAATCTGTTGTCTCCGTACCGCCCACGCTCCGTCACAAACACGTACTCAAATGCTGGCTCAGGCCAGTAGCTCCAAAGTGGCCAGGCTTTTAAAATTCAGGCCACAGCCTATTTTGAGCAGATTGAAGAATAGCTGGACCATCAGATAGTTGAAGTAGAATTTGTTCCTGTGGTATGTCAAGGATTTTTTTTTTAATCACATTTTTTTTCAAGATTTCTTTTAAAATGTAACCAGCTGTATGGAGTGTAGATTCTTTTAGTTGCGTGAAGTATAGATTCTTGAACTTTTTTTTTAATTGGTTGTCATTAGGGTCACTTTCCATATCCAGATCCTTCCCAATGGACCGATGAAGAATTAGGTATCCTTCCTGATGATGAAGACTGAAAATGTAGACTCAACTCTTTCCAAGTGGGTATACCCCAAGTTTCTTTTTAAAGTTATATTTAACTTTTGTCAGTAAACATGTTTTGACTTTGCACCTATGATGGTCTCGAAAAAACAGTGCATTTTATAACAGCATGAAGAACAATTAACACATCATGTCTAATTTCTGCCTTTGGTATTTTCACATTTGCTGTCATTCTGCCCACTTTTCCCCATACACACTTTTAGTCTCATCTTCCTTTTCATGTTTTAAAAAATTATTTTTTCCTAAGCTATGTTACAGTTTAGGGTCCCATTTATCTATCTATTGATCAAAGACTTTTTAAGCACCAACAATGCACAGGGCTTAAAGTGATGGACAAGATAGATACGGAGCTTGTTTGTAGTTGCAAAAATACAGTGCTCTACGCTCAGCGTTTTAATGGAAAATTCGAGCATATGGGAATGTTACAATATGGAATTGCATGGAATTAACTCTTTAAACAGTAAAAGGTTGTGGCCCTTTCATTTTCCAAATCAGGAAGTCAGAGAGAGTTTTTCTTTCAAAAGGAAGATACTAGGAGGAGTTCCTTTCCTCACAAATCCCTCAGGGATTAAGACATTCTCATTTAACATGATTTTAAATTAATCACTGCATGGATAATAGACCTAAAAATAAAACCCAAACTCTTAAAGCTTCTAAAAGAAAGCACAAGAGAGTATCTTCATAATCTTAAGGCACACAAAAAACTTTTGGAGAAAACACAAAAGCACTGATACAAAAAAAAAAAAACTTGATAAATTTGATTTAGCCTAATCAAAAATTTCTGCTATCAAAAGACACCCTTATGGAAATAAATATACAAGCCACTAATTGGGAAAAGATACAGCATATATATCCAACAAAGGGCTTGTATCTAGTATATGTAAAGAACCTCTATAATCAACAAAAATTAGATGAACAACCCAATTGAAAAATGGGCAAAAGCCTTGAGCAGATACTTCACAAAAGAAGATATATGAATGGCCAATAATCACATGAAAAAAGCCCCTTAATATCATTAATCACCAGGGAAATGCAAATTAAAACTACAGTAAGATATCACTTGTACCCACTAGAAAGACTAAAACTTTAAATGTTGATGACAATATGGAACAGCTGGAATATTGGCCAGTAAGAATGTAAAAAGGTACAGCAATTTTGTAGAATTATTTGGCAGTTTCTAATGAAGTTAAACACATATATCCTAGGATTCAACGACTTTATTCCTAGGCATTTAGTCAAGAGAAATGAAAATATATGGCCATCCGTACAAAATTTTTCATAGCGATTTTTTTCTTAGTATCTCCAAACTAGACCTAATTGTACATCAGTGAGAGAATAGATAAACATATTACAGTATATTCATTCAGTTGAGTAATAATTCAGCAATTAAAAATAACAAGTTACAAGACACAGTCATTTAGGTAAATCTCAAAATCATTAAGCAAAAAGAGTGAGTCACTTAAAAGCACTAATAATGAATGATTCCATTTATATGAAGTCTGCGAACTGGTGATACTCATCTATAGAGGTAGGGTGAGGGGTCGGTACATACAGTTGTCAGAATTCGTTGAACTAGACCTTTAATATCTGCGCATTTCAATTTTAATTACACCTCAATAAAAATGTAAAACAAAAAATTTAACCATTGCACATTAATAATTGCCATCATTCAAAATACCTTGGAAATTGTTTTAAAGGGTAGGAAGCATTAAGAGACGGTTAAGTGTTCCCATTAAATCATACTACTAGTATTGCTGTTATTTTAATTCGAAGTAGCTTATTGACACGAAAGTTACAGCAGTTTTGTGTATATGGGGGCGGGTGGTGGTGGGGCAAACAGTGAAGCTGTTTTATAGCTCGTTTCCTGTCGCTGGCTTTCCTATGGACAAGAGTCCTTACCAGGCCTTACAAGGTTCTTACCAGGTCCTTACCAGGCCTCTTGTTTCCCCAGTGTTAACGGGTCTGCCAGCACTAGCCTCTTCCTATCTTCTTACATATTTTCCAATATTCCGGTACACAGTCATTAACATTTTAATGGCTAGACTGTAAACCCTTTGAGAAATCTGCAAGGTGATTTGACTCTTCTGCAAGGCTACTCACATGACTGATGCTCAATGAATGCTTGAATAATTGAATGAACAAGAATGATGGATTTGAATTATTGAAAATAAAAGTTCTTAAAGCTTTTCACTTTTGTTTCCTTGCAGGAGCCAGGTGAGAATTTCAAGAAGTTACAGACATCATATTATATATTAAGTTGTAAATTAAAGTGTTTTGGTCAAGAATGAGGAACTGAGTTATGGATATTTCTGATAATGACAACCACCCTTTATGGATTATTTCCTGTGCTCCCAACTGCTGTGCTAACTGGTTATAGCCCTTTTGGTGGGTCTTCTTGGGTACCCTGTGGTATCGATAGATAAGCCCTAGTACCATTTATCAGTGAGGACATCGAGGTTCAAGGAAATGAAGTAACTTGCTTAGGGTCACACGCTGATGAGTGATGACATTAGGTCTGACCCCGTGCTTAACCATACTGCCCACCTCCTTGGCCGACGTCTTAGTCGTATGTACATTGACAGTTTATGTGAAACTCTTGCCATTTCTCTACTGCTAGTGTATTCTTGCCCAAGTATACAGAGGTTAGAAGTCGGTGTGGTCCCTCTGTTGTGTTTATGTATCTCTTGTGGGCTGGGCATTGTGTTGAGTCACCATTTGTGGAACTCTTCTGTTGTGTTTATGTATCTCTTGTGGACTGGGCATTGTGTTGAGTCACCATTTGTGGAACTCTTGAGACACACGTCTAACTAGGAATTCTTAGGGGCCAGAGGAATGCGAGATAAGGGTGAAATAGGATGATGCAGTTTTTCAAAAATTTGTTTCAAAGTACTTTTCAACCTTCTGTAGCATCACAATTCTGAGAGGAGGTAGGACAGAATTTTATTCTATCATCTACAGATAAAAATATGCAGTAGAGTGGCTTAATGACTTGCCCAGAAGCATAACTATTCATATTTTTAATTTAGGTTTTTGACTACCTAGGTGTTGGGAATACCATGCTAAACAAGACAGATGAGAACGTAGATTTTAGGAAGGGAAGACGGACAAGTAGATAAGTGAGATTTACTAATTGCTGTGATGGAAATAACACTGGGTGCTAGAGATGGTTGATGCTGATCTTTTCGGTGGGCGGGGAAGACATTTGAGCTGAAACCTGAACAAGTAGCAGGAACCAGCTGTGCGGGGTCTGAAGGAAAAGTGCCCCAGGGACAAGGAATAGCAAGAACCAAGGTCACCATGTTTAAGGGACAGAAAGTCCAGTGGGGTTCCAGCAGGGGAGGAGAGGGTGGGACTACATGAGATTAATAGGTCATGGTTGCAGGTTTAGATTTTATGTTAAATGCAGTGAGAAAGCTTCTGACAGGCTCTAGGCAGGGGGTGGTCCAATTCGAGTTCCTAGTTCTTAGGTTTTTTACCCCCAGCTTTGGTTCTCCCTGGGTGTCAGAGTGGGCATAATGGCAGCAAAAGCTAAGTGGAACAGTTTCACCCTCCCCACTGCCAGCTCCAGCAGTCCTGAGCCTGTTGCGCAGGGTGTCCGAGGCTCTCCTTGGTTTTGTGTTTACTCACCTGTGTAAGAGTGTGCCGTCTCACCTGATAAATATTTATGGTCTTTAAAAGACCATTAGATCTCTGTGTACTTTTTAGGTTTCATTTTTCTGTTGTTCTCCACTGCCGCCAAGCCCTGCCCCTGCCCCCGCCCCCTCCCCCATCGATGAAAGTTGTTTTGGGAAGGAATACAATCTGTAACGGTGAACTCAAGCAGGATAAGCCCATTAGCTTTTTCCTTAGAAATCAATCAGAGTTGCTTGACTTGAATTAAAAGGTAACTTTAAAACTAGCAGTCTTCTAAAACTGGCCAGCGTGGCCTCCACATGCTGGATCCTCTTTTCCATACCTGGGCTGTGAAATCAGTTTGCGCTGATGCAGAAATTGTCCCGGCCCAAGGAATAGGCCTCCACCCTCCTCACATTCTTTCCATTTTATAGATGAGTAAGTTGAGCTGTAGATAGGTAACTTGCCCAAGCTACAAGTTAAGAGAACTGAGGTTCAAATCCTGGTTGTCTGGCTGTAGGTCTGAGTGAGGTAGATGGTGTAAAGCTTTTTGATCATGACCTGCCTACTCTAAGAAATAATTTTACATTGTGACCTAGTGTGTGTGTGTATGTATATGTACGTACATAAATAATACAAAAGTTTTATGGAAACTTATCTGTTACATTTTCTTTTATATTCTATTCGACATTTAAAAAAATGGTTGAGGCTGATTTAACTACCCACTAATGGGTTTCAACCTGCAGTTTGAAAAACTGGCACAGTGCTTGAAGAACTCAGGCTCTGGAGCCAAACTTGCTTGGTCTGACTCATAGCTCTACCATTTATTGACTTGCTGTGAGTTTGGGCAGACTACTTACTTGAACTGTGCCTCAATATCCTCATTTGTAAAATGGATTAAATAGATTAAATGAGTTAGCACATAAAGCCCTCAGAACTACATCTGGCATGAAGGAATGGAAGCAACTATTATTTCTAGACCATTGGGTCTAAGCTAAGTTTATAGTGACCCTTGAATCCTGGTTTGATTTTTATAGAAAAGCCTCCATATGGAGATAAACTGTAAACAGATTATTTCAGCAGATGCAGTACCACCCCTCTCCTCTGCCTAAAACAAGACATTTAGGATGACCTTTTCTTCCTTCCTATTGAGTAGCTAAAAGTACATTCTAAGTCAGTTTTAGTGTGTAGCCTGGTAGATGGACAGATGTACCTTCATAAATGGAAAGGTAGGCAGTGAAAGAATTATTGATGGCAACAGAGAATATCAAGTGTCAAATTTTAACACACAAATTTGTAAGTTTACTAAGTTTCCTATGGAAACTTGAGTGTAAACAACACAATTGATTACCTAATAATGTTATGAGACCAGGGAGGTACTGTGTAAGGAACACCTGTTGTGCATGTTCTGGGAAGGTACAGAAGTCATCTTGGTTCCACTTGCCTCTAGAACTATTCGGTAGAAGAGGTTGACCCGGGTACCTTTTGCCACCAATCTCATCAGGAGCTTCAGCAGGACATCAGTGTACAGTGGAGGAAACGGGAGCTGCCTGAGCTGGTACTGACCTGCCTCAGCAACTGGGCCTTTACCTTTTATCACCTACATGAGCAGTGGGCTTGCTTGATTGGAGAAGACGGAAGGAGCAAGTGGAATACACCTGGCACAATATCCATTTCTAACTACAAACTCAATGTCATGGAGTCAACACCTATTTCTATCCAAATTTCACTATAGCCATCATCACAACCACAACAAAATTTTATACATACAGTATATATAAAATGCATAGCAGTGATCTTGGAAACAAAAGTCCTGACTGAGTCCTGGCTACGTGAGCCTAGGGAAGTCATCCTTGGGGATTCATATTCAGTAGCTGATGAGGGGACCATGAAATCTTTAAGGCTGAACCACATATAAACTTTTTTTTGGCCGTGCCTCGCAGCTTGCGGGATCTTAGTTCCCCAACCAGGGATCGAACCTGGGCCCCCTGCAGTGGAAGTGCAGTCCTAACCACTGGACTGCCAGGGAAGTCCCTAAACCGTGTAATCTTTAAGAACTCTTTTGGCTCTAACATTTTACGAGCCTAGGAGAACTACAGAGCCCAGACAGTAGGCCCAATTACCACAGCCCCTGATAAAATTTCAGAAGAGCTAGTATGGTAGGGTTCTTTATAATAGAATTTTATCACAATAATTAAAGGATTCATAATTCTGGACTAAATTTTAAGGAAAACTTATAGAATAATGCATTAAGAAGTGAATCCACAATTACCCTACTGTAATCATGTATGAAGGTTATTTAAAAATGAGTTTCTGTAATTCTTACAGAATTACATTTTTCAGATGAGAAAACTGCAGTTCAGAGAAAATACTTGTCTCAACAGCATTTTATGATTCGCTGGAGAGGCATGAAGACCAAAAACCAGATTCCTCAAATATGTACCATCTTGAAGACTTTTCTGTTTATATTTTTCTCAGACATAGGGTTTCCAGGTAAAGTCTTAAAATTGTTTACCTCTCTTCTGGAAACTGCCTGGTAATATGACATAGCCTTGATGGTATTCTAGGTGTCTTTCAAGCTTTATGAAATCAAGTGCATAAAATCAACTCATTGGGGAAGGTAGCCAGCATTA
Organism: Balaenoptera ricei; assembly: GCF_028023285.1. Lineage (NCBI taxonomy): Eukaryota > Metazoa > Chordata > Mammalia > Artiodactyla > Balaenopteridae > Balaenoptera > Balaenoptera ricei. Next base: position 13,723,529 of record NC_082647.1, on the reverse strand, counting down.
AAAAAAAAAAAAAAAAAAAGGAAGTGTAAAACAGGAGTGCATAGTTTCTAATACATGTATTTGTGTGTACTGTCTGTGTTCCTATAGAAAATGTATTACCGGAAGTTGTGTCAAAAAAGTTTGAAAGATACCAAAGTTCAGAAGAGGGAGCTTCTACAGACTACTACTTAAACGACTCTATTACAGCACACACTTCATTTGAGCCACTGGAGGGGAACAGTCAGATCACAGCATCATAAAATGCTTGAGGATCACCACCAACACCAGACAAAAAACTCTCTACTACAAGAGTGTAGCCCGTGCAATGTACTAGGTATTCATCTTGACAAGTTACTTTTAAAATATTTCTCATGTAAGTACCTCTGCCCACCAAGCAGTAACTGGAAACAATGTACACTTCCTAGTCCCTCCACTGCCTGATAGAACTGACTGTCAAAAGCCCTACTTCCATTATTGAATGTGACAGTGCTAGAAAAATGATAAAGACTTCTCCATGCAGTCAATCTTTATTATAGCAGTATTCGCATATTCACATCAAGTACATAGAACTTTTTTGCCTTTTATATAGTACAGAGTTTTTAAATAACTTTACACAGAAATAAATTTCTTCAATCTGAATTTCAGCTATCTTTTTTTAAAATTCTCCATGCTCTCTATCCAAACTGAACAATATTTTCCATTGTACAAATTTACATGAGAAAAACTCCGAAGTACAAATGAAAGGACCTGAGCAGGAAAGAGAACCCAAAGTATCAAGAAGCGGGGATGGGGAAGAATTGAAAAAAAAAAATTCAAGCAAACACTGAGGATTAAGGGACAAGAGGGAAACATCATCCGTTTGACTGAAAATAAATGTCTTTTTTTATGAATTGAAAAATAAGCTTTAAAAATAGTTACTCCTTTGTAATTTTCGCAAAGCAGGTATAGAGAGGTCTGTGGACAAGTAAAAAGTCCCCATCTTTTCACTGGGCACACCCCAGACTCCATGAGAACCTTTTCAATGCTTGAGCGGAACTGAAGTGAACTAAACCCAAACCTCTGGCCGCAAGAGAGGAGAGGAATGTGAATGTGAATCGCCATAAGGTTTGGAGTAAACCAGGGGCCATTAACTCACTGCAGTTAAAACATGAAGGATTTCCCTTTCTTCTCTCTTATAGAAGAATTGTCCTCAAACCGAGAAATAAGTGAAAGGGGGGGGGGCGGATTTCCTTTTTCTTGGTCCAAACCAAAGAGCAATCATAACTACTAAATAGAATTCAAAGGGACATATGTTAAACAGTTAATTTCAATCTCCTCATAGTTGTACACTCCTATCTTAGAAGAAACAGCAATTGCTGAGTGAGGAAAGGGTCAGAGTGTACAACAAATGAATGAGCTATGTCACTGTGATAGAGTCCTTCAAATCAGGCGATATGAAGGCCAAGCTGAGACTATAACCTGTGGCATGGCCAAAGGAAACACAGAGGACCCAACAAAGGCATTTTCAAATGAAGGAGGGAAAATTTACAGCATACACACACATACACACCCCTGTATGTAAACTAACATAACATGAAGATAAATAAGACATAAAGGTTAGCCATTTATGTTGGTAATTAACATGAATAAAAAGGCATTATATGTTTACATAGCTGGTTTTAATCAGCTACAGAACACAGGCAAATGTATTAGGAAGGAATGATTTTTTAAAAAACCCGTTCACAGCTTAGAATAAAAAGCACACTTATTGCACTCTTACATTTTATTTCAGGTAATTATAGTTTATTTCCCACCCTCACATCAATTCTTCCCTACCCCTAGACTTACTCCCATACCCTCCCCCCTCCCATTTTGGTCCATTTTGTCTACACCTGTGCCTAGACTGTGAGCTTTGTTGCTTATGCTAGTCTGACCTTTCCTCTTATGTAACACATACTCCACCAAAACACAAGTGGGTTAAAAAAAGCTTAACACACAAATGTAACACAATAATTCTCAAAACAAAACCAACTTACTAAGCAACTTACTCATAAGCCCTATCTCCACTCCTGTAAACAGAACACTTCCTCTGCTCTATCTCTTCAGTGAATTTCATGCCCGATTCCCTACATAGATTCTGTGATGAGAACCAGCCACTCGTGGGTGCTGGACAATGTGCTCAGCCTGCCAGGAGAAGCCGATGGTTTGCACAAATCATCTTTTATGCTAACATGAATAAACGTATTTTAGTTCTTTGTTTTCAAAGAGTACTTCAATCTACAGAATTCTTAAGAAAAAAAAGCATCACAAAATAACCCAGATACACTCACTGGCTGTGTCCTCATGCACAACTGGTTATATCATTGTAATTAGTCAAAACTGCTAAATAAAATTAAACATTTTAATGAAACTGATTTAGTAATTAATAAGACTAAGTTAACAGTTGGGTAAAGGGGGTCAAAAGGTTAAAAAAAAGTATTACAAGAACAACAGTTGAAATTGTGGATACTGAAATAAAAGATACACTCAATTTTTTGAGGTAGAGACTAACCACCCCTAAGCGTTCTAAAATAAACCACTGTTACTTTAATTTAAGATTTTAGGACTTACGTTTCTGTCCTCTTCTACCTTAAAAACACCTGACAGAAACTGTTAATTACCACAACTGGCAAAATTTAGGACTGAAATTCAATTTAAATGTTTTCCCAAACAGAAGTGAAAATTGATTATCTTCAAACAACAAAACAAAGCTTACTCTCTAGAGTACTAATAAAACAAAAATCTTACCAGTATTTTCAATTTACCAGAGCTAGCAACATGGAATACGAGTACACTGGCCACTTCATTCTCCTCTGGGGGCCACTATACAATCAGGCAGTGATGCTCCTGCACCCCTCGGGTGCTCAACAACCTACGGGCATTAGTAATACTTAGTGAAACGTCTAGAGAACTTGCTGAAGCCTTTCTTGGGGGTGACGAGGAATCAAGATACTAGAAGCACACCATGGAGTGTGTCCAGTTCACACCCGCCAGCCATATGTCCCCTCATAGAGGAGCCCCTGGAGATTCCACCTGGCCCCCAGAGCACCTTGAACAGCATTAGCAAGACAGTCCCACTTATTTCCAAACAAATCCTGAGAGGCAAGTTTATATTTCAAACTCTGGAAAATCAGTGTGTAGGTTGGCAGCAGTACTCTGGGAACTGAGAAAATCAAATTCTGTCCTATATGTTAATTTCACCTTTTTCACTAGTTAATACGTATGACTGCTGCCCAGCATATAGTACTTCAACCCTAAACTATAGCAATTTCTTAAAATGTCTGTCAAACATTCCTGTTATATAAAAGTTCCATGCTTTGAAGAACATATGGGAGTAGAAAAAGTTTCTCTAGAAATGTCACTGAATTATGATTTCAACCTATTTGCTCTATGTGATAAATATATCTGACTATACTAGGGATTATGTGCTTTAAAAAAATAATTTTGTTCACTGAAAATTTACCTGTGTGTTTTCTCATTTTTTTAAACATGATTTTGGCTATAAACTCTTTAGTGCATTTATCTTTGCAGTCTAAATTGCACGCTAAAAAATAGTAACACAGCTGAGTTAGACCAGGGTGGCTGCTCTCTTCACAAATCACTGATTTCTGCTAAAATTTTAGCTTTTATTGCATCATGAAGGCACAGTAAGATCATTTGGCAAATTGTCAAGGTATTTTTCTAGAGCCTTACCTACACCATTTCAATGTATGACCTGTAAGCTATTTGCTGTTTATACTCACAGTAAACTTTCCATGTCTGGCTATGGTTTTTTTGTTTGTTTTGCTTTTCAATAGTCTAATGGTTGAAACCGCTAGTCTCAAAGTGCTGATATTCTAGCACAAAGAATGCCAATTTGGACAAAGAAGAGAATCTTGCAAAATGGGTCATCATTCTACCCTCTTAACTGCGCAGTCTCTCTACAGGAGCATCTGTGCACGTGACGAAACTGCGGCTAACTCATTATGAAGATGTACTGTCTTGCTAAGCCTACCAAAAATTAAAATTATATCACCGTTAGTGAAGTGTTACCATTAACTATTTAATTTCATGCAACCGATATAAGGTTAAAAATTCTGAAACGTACCCCTAAACAGATTCTGGCACCACTTTCAACAACATTCAGATACTCTGAGCTACATTTTTCAGTATTACTGCTTAAATGTATAATGCCCTTTAGGACAAAATGAGAATGCTCAAATACAAGTACACATAAAAGTTAAAATCTTAAATCATCTTCATGTTCTAGAGCTCCTGACTTTTCATATTTTAAAATAAATTACTATTCATTACCTCATTCTGAGGAGGTAGTTTTTGAAGAGGTCACCTGAACCCTGCAATGTGTTTCAAAGTAAAGCTAAATGAGGCGTGCACAAGGCTGGAGAGGTGAATGTACGGGAGGGGCAGGTGAGATCTGAGGAGGGGCGTGCAGCAGTTCCAAAATTGCCTGATGAGTAAAAGATAACATTGTGTGATAAAGAGCTGTGACCGCACCAAACAAGAATTTAGGAAATATTTACAAAGTTTCAGGTTGACAGTGTTGAAGTCTCGATCTTTATTACTAAGTAACTGCTCTTCCTTCTCCAACACTGACATAAATATAACACGTATACTAAAGTATATGGGATTTTATCTTCTAGCTTGCCTCAGCATGTCCTACCAGATCGCAAACACAACCAGGGATTGGATGTCAAGGAACCAGAATTTGACAGCGAGACAGAATCTTCTTTTAAGAGTGCACTTAAGTACAAATGATTACAGTGGATTTTCTATTCACAAATCCCTTTTATAAATTACTTTTTGGTCAATATTATTTCAGTGGTAAAAGTTTAGACCCTAGACTAGTTTAATGATGAAAAAGTCCATCAGGAATACTACATACTTTAAAACAATCTTTTATGGTTGCTCTGAAATTTTTCAGGTGTCACCTCTCCTTATCCAAAATAAAATACACTACAGAAGGCACTGCAGCTGCCTTACAGGAAAGACAGATAAGTACAGCCTTACAAGCTCGTCAGTAAAGCAGCCACATAATATCAATACAAACTACTCATAAAGTGCACTGCACAACAAACAAGGAGTTCTTTCCTTGTATTCTCTTAGGAGCTCAAGTCTATCTGTAGTCTAAGCATCAAAAAAAGCATGTAAAACTCAGGGGAAATTCCTTTTCCATGCCATTTGTAAACTAGAGAAAAAGTATTTAATGGAGAAAAGGAAGAAAAGGGAAATGCTAAAATTTTTATTTTTTGAGGGCTCTATACAAATCTCTCAAGAATACCCTGAGCCTGGCTTCTGGGCACAGCTTCATTTAAGAAATGAGATTTTTCAAATGAGATAGCAATCTATTCTAAAAAGAAAGGGAAGAAAACAGTGTATCACCTTGAATTTTGTTTTGAAAACGCCAATGCTAAGCTCCCTCCATAACTAGCTCCTGCTGTGCTCAGGGAGGGAGTCCTGCACTAGACGCTCCGGCAGGACACGCCTACTGTTCAAGCCCAGGTCTCTCCAATCTTGGAAAAGGTAACACAAGCATGTTCAAAAGCATCTATGGGGACATATTTAAAAAGAAAAATAAACAATGCTTTTAAAAGAGAGGCAGCATTATGCACACAAGATGCTCTTCAAATCAGCACAAATCATTTTCATTTTTGCAATTTCTCAATTTTGTAAGATACTGCTCTGCTCACGAAAGACTTAAGAACACACTGCTTTTCAAACTCGTTAATAACGTGAGGATTATTTCCCATTTTACTGGGACAATCTTTTACAAGTCCATGGAATTTTCAACAGGCCTTCCTCTGAATATAGGTAACGTAGCAAGAAATCATCTAATGACAGTAAGCTTTAGTAGGCTGAAAAATAGCGGGGCAATTTACAATTTGAAAACTTTAAGTAATTTCTAATTCCCTGATTTATTTTATAGGTCCTGTCTAATTTCTTTCAGGTCCTTCACTATATAGCTTGGTTGGGCTAGGTACATTTGATTTACATTCCTAAATCTTGATAACAGAGTCCAGATTCATGATAAGGGGGGTATTTGCCATTAATACATCCAGAGTCACTTTCTTTGCTACTACTGTGATTTATACCACACTTTAGTAAAGGTCAAGGGAAGTTACGACTAGGTTATATTCCCCATTTATAAAGATAAGGAACAAGGTTCTTAACACCACAGCAGTTCTTTCTATAAAAACAACTGATGTTAGGCTTTTCACATCCTCCCTCAGTCCCAATACACCTAAAATTGCTCTATTCTCTGCCAGGGGGACTCGGCTGCCAAAGTTAACCAACCTTTTGAAGACCAGGCTTGGGAAAAAAGGAAGGAGGAGAATGAATGGAGACACCACCATTTTTATTTGAGGTTGCATATGCTAGATCAAAGACTAGAAAGAAAATGTAGGATGTAGTGCAGGAGTTAGTTGGAAGAAACAATGAGATATTAGTAAAGATGTTAGTGTGGATCCAGCAAGTACCATTAATTTAAAAATTATAAATATTTGTCATTATGCTAAGACTCCCCATATATTTAGGTAGAGAAAAGGATAATGATCTTTCTTTAAAAGTTGTTTATATAACAAAAATACAATTTTCCAGGATATATAATTCTAGTGGGAAGTATTATTTTATTCCAATTCAATTAAATCTGAAAATTATTTTCTTTTTAATAAAAATATAATAGAAGAAATTCAGAAATTAAAACTTGTACCTTACATTTAAATTACATAAATGTCTCACATTCAAAACTGTTATCAAGCAGTTTTGTAGGCTTTTAATTAGATACAGGCATTTTGTGCCCTGGACAAAGTAGCCACATAAGTACTTGGTGACTGGAAGAGCTTAGGAGGAAGATATCAATTGTATTTTCCTGAGAACTTGCTACATAGTGGAGAAAAAAAATCCCCAAACACTCGTCTTCATTGCTGGACCCAATGGGAAAAGAAGGCAATGTGCGCCAGAGCTTCCAGTCTGCCCGCCAGGCAGAGCCTGCGTGAGCGAGGAAACAAAGGCCAGAGACCCAGCAGGTCAGGAAAAAGATGCAGCATTCCCTTTTCCTCTACACCAAAACCTACCTCCTCATCTCTCACCCTCCATTTAAATAAAATAGCTTCATTTTGGTGAAAATTTATCAAGGACTGAACATGCACCATACAGGAAGGGCATGCTGCATTTTTGTTCCATCCCTCAGAAATTAACCAGTGGTGGCTAGGGGAAAGAGCTCCACAACAAAATCCCAGAACAGGAAAGAGAACGAGGCTTGGTGATTGCAACTGCCCCATCAGATGATCAGCCACATATTGATCTGGTGGTTAGAAGGGCAAAGTTGACTGGCAGACTTTCCAGAGCAAATCTCCCAAGCTGTAGCAGCAGTTTCTTTCCATCATGCCTGACCATCAAAAGGTCAGAACTCAGGGTCTCTCCTCTTTCTTCCTGGGAGTGGGCAGACTTGTATGCACGTGGTATTTGTGTTGAAGAAGAAACACTGGCAGCAGAGAATTCTAGTTCCTAAAACATTCTTCCCTCTTTTGTTGGATGGGAAATTCCATTCTGTTCCACACCAGCTTATGCATTGAAAATTTTTATCTTTAAAAAGAGTTAAGGAACAGAACTGTGTTTTGATGTTAACAAATTGTACGAACACAAGACTTAAATAAGAGTAGATGCTGTCATGATGGTGTGGCTACTTGAAGGCTGCAAATTCTCCTGTAGAGGGAGGACAAGAGCTAATTTTAAAAAAGTTATCTCAAATAACCTGGAGACACAGAAAAGCCTCACGGAAACCTCACTGAAAGGTGACGAGCTATATGTTACAAATCTAGCAACGACATCACTAATTTAAAAGCAAAAACGGCTGAAACCATGAAAGAAGACAACTTATATAGGATATTAAGTCTGTAGATAATTTCCCAGTTGGGTTTTACATGCTATGATTCTAATCAAGCTGAAACAGTTCCAATGAACAAAATTTCTCAGTAACGGACGGTAAAATAGTAAGGCTGATTTGTAGAACACTTTCCCCCTAAATTATCAACTCATTTTCATTATTATAATGCCACTATTAGGAAGGAAGAAGCAGGAATTATTCTCATTTTGTAAAAGATAAAATTCACAGGTCAAATGATCTGTCCACATCACACATTTGAATGAAGGAAAGAAAGTTCAGACCTCTCCCATTTGTAGTTCATTTCACCTTTTAAACTACCAAAAAATTACTTATAGGCACATGTCAATGAACATTATTCTCAGCATAAAATTTTTTTTAACCACAAAGACCCTTTGAGGTACTACACTCTTTTAGCTTACTGAATTTGGGGGCTTCATGCCATTATTTTTCACCTACTATTTTGTCCACAGCTTCTACTTCAAACTAGGGTTCCTCTTATTAAATACACCACAGTTAATTTCTGGGGGTTGGTTGATAACTGACAGCTATCAGAATTTAGTGAGCCTTAAGGTCATTTTTTCCATAATAGAGCTTCTGATGAGGACCCAAGCAATCACTTATATGAATACACTGTTTAACCGAGGAATAATCTATCTGTTTTCTGATTGCTATTTGATTTCAACTGGTGTATTAGAGAAAACTGGCATGTTTCAACAAACAACGGATTGCTAATGACTGGCTGACTGAACCCTCAGATTGTATGCTGATAATATTAGCAACTACTCGAGTGTCTATTATAGTATACCAGATGCCTCACTCAACACTATACACATTTGCATCTGATCCTCATAATAACTCTATGAAGTAGGTACTATTACTTCTCTTTAATTTATAGAGGAGCAAGCTGGGATTTTAAGTAACTTGCCAGAAATCTCACAGCCAGAAAATGGCAGAGTTGGAATGTAAAGCCGGGTGCTGACTCCAAAGTCCAAGGTCTTAACAATTAGCAGACCCCCTAAATGATTTTCAATAATTAATAATTTGCTTTCCTGCTCTGAATACAACTACTAATTGGACTGCAGATAGTGAAACTATCTCTTTCCATCTAAGGATTCCTTTTAACAAACAATTAACCAAGGTATTTTGAGTCAAAAGATCAAGGAAGGGTAAAAGATTTATTACCCTTCATATTTAAAGTTAAAAGAACTGGGGAAATTGGCACTGATTGGAAGAAAAAAAAAAAAGTAAAATTACTAAGACCTTGGAGAGTAAAACATTTAGAGCATAATCATAGGAGGCTATTATGTTAACAGAGACTCTAGAAATACATAAACATCCTTACTACCTTTGCTTATGGTTTTATGGTTGCTATTTTTTTCAGAAGTATTTTAATACATTTTTTAAAAGCAATTTTCAACAGTCTTTATGAGTAGTCACTGTATCTAACAGAACCTAAAACCCCTTAAAGGAAGCCAATGTGAAAACAGGATTTGCTTAACAGAAATCTTTATAAAAAATGGCTAGAATTCATTAAGTGAGAAAATATCAGAAAATGATAAACTCTAAGCCCAAATCTTATATACCATGTTAAAAATAACTTAAAAAAATCTTCAGATGTTTCCTACTCATTATTACAATTAGACACTCCATTTCATTGCAGTGTTCTCTACAAACTTAAATATTAGCCTTAAAAATACAAACACACAAAACAACCCCCCAAAGCACAAAATCTTGCCAACAAACTCCAAATCAAATACCAATAAAGCAAACACTAAGGATCATGCTACCAGAGTCTACTGCTTCTAATGGAATGTGGTTCTTTTCATAATCAGACTTCGGGTGGGGGGGGGGGGTTAAAAAAAAGACAAAAAGGACTCATAGTTTAGAGATCAATAAAATAAAACTCCTTCTACATACGTCCCTGAAATCACAGAAAATTTAAGGAAAAGACAGGGGTAACAGGAGATGGATCTGCTATTGGAAAAAAAAATTTTTTTTTTCTTGCTTATTCCTTCTTGCATATCAGGAAATCTCTACTATCCCAACTCCTACCCTATTTTATTTGAGGTAAGAGCCAACTCTGCTTGTGTGAAGTTATTTGAAGTGAAACATCTAGATATTCTGACTTTAAAATAATTTAATTATTAACCAAAAAATCAATCAGAGGCCAAAATGAAACTTTTTAAATAACCTCCTTTTTGGCTAAGGATAACCTAAGCTCTATTTTCCATTTGACTTTATTTAGGAACGGGGAGGAGAACACTTGGGAAGATCCCAAGATTTCAGACACCTCAAATATCATGCTTTGTTTATTTGAAAGCTAAGGACTTGATTAACTAGTTTTAAGATATTACTAAGTAATCACCTTTAATTCTAGAATTAAATGTATTTCAGTGGCTGTTACACATATAATTTGATAAATAATTCCTTAAAGATTAAATATGCTGTGAAAAATCTAACACGTTATTTTGTACATAAATAAATCCCTGTCTTCGATGTAGGGGGGCAGTCATTTGAAACTAGAGTAAGTCCCATTCTTTCTTTGTGGTGACCTTTCAGGCAGTTTCTAAAGGATGAGAAACATTCTGGCAGAGACACACTGGACTTCTTAAAATTCTTAGAGAAATGATCACAGGAGAGATGAAATATTTAGTAAAAGAAAAAGTACCATAGAAATGTTCAGTAATTCTCAAATAAGACTATAACTGACAAAATGTTTTAGTCATGAAATACTCTTCATAACACTTAAAAAAAAAAAAAAAGGGCAGATCATGTCCTTAAATTGCGAGTGATCCACTTGAGAGAAAGGCCATTTAATAAGCAAGTGTGTTAAATAGTCACTATTTTAGAGAGAATGACTTTAACTGCTGGTTTAGTATTTAAATGGTTGGTACAATCCTGTAATATCTGAAAACAAACAAACCTGAAGTATTTGAGTTAAATGCTGTGATCCCTAAACTACTTAAAACCAATCAGACAAACCTCATTCCTCATCACTGACTAGTAAAACTTTTAAAATGTAAAACAAATTTTATAAAAAGGCTGCCTTCTGAAGAAGGATATCAACTTTAATGAAAATATCTGAGGCTTCAGGTTTCAGGAAAGAAGCCGTCAGTTGCAAGAGAAGGAATGTCTTTCTGTTTCAATTCCTTAGTCAAAAAGATTAACTCTACATATGGTTAGGAAAATAATGTTTTTCTTATTTGGAGAATACATCTAAAACTCAGTATCAAACAGACAAACAGCAACAACAGAAAGGGAAACTACCATGTATCATTCTAATGCTTTCTACTTCTCCAGATCCATGTTATTTATATATTTCACTTGCTCTATTTTTAATGTTCTCCCAATAACATTTCCAGTGTGCCCAATTTGGAAAGAAGAGAATTACTATGCAGTCCTTTGAAGGCATGCTCAAATGTCAATGGGATGGTATAATGCAGTGGTCCCCAACCTTTTTGGCACCAGGGACCGGTTTCGTGGAAGACAATTTTTCCACGGACGGGGTCGGGGGAATGGTTTCAGGATGATTCAAGCGCATTACATTTATTGTGCACTTTTATTTCTATTATTATTACATTGTAATATATAATGAAATAATTATACAATTCACCATAATGCCGACAGGAGGTGGAGCTCAGGTGGTAATGTGAGCGATGGGAAGCAGCTGTAAATACAGATGAAGCTTCGCTCGCTTGCCTGCCACTCACCTCCTGCTGTGCGGCCCAGGGGCTGGGGAACCCTGGTATAATGAGTTTTCTGAGCAGTTTTAAGAGTTTAGCAAATGCCCTCTGGCAAAGGAGACTGGTAAAGAAAGGAAGGAAAAGTGTCAAATGCAGATGTGGGGAGCTGGGTAGTATTTAGTGTGGGTAGTGTTGGGGGGAAAAAAAGAGAGTGAACAAAGAAAGGAAGATAAAAGTGAAGAAAGTATGCTGAGGAATTATGAAAGAGCTCTTCAATAAAAAGATCCTTTGACTCTTGTGCCTCAAAATGCCCAAACCTTTGAGCATTCCACAGACCAAGTCAATCTGTAAAAACTTTGTTAGCTACATGCTTGTTATTCAATTTGTGAACAAATAAAACCCAATCTAATAGTTACTAATAATCACACCTTTAGCGTCACTGGAAGATTTAGAAATCACACACTTTGATGTTTCTGAATAAGTCACATTCTTTTATGACTTTCTTATTCTCATTTTTTAAAATACAATAAACATTCTTTTTCACTACTCTTCCTACATTCAAAGTCATGAATTGATTTCTAAAAACATGAATGGCATTATTTATCTTAAGATACCCAAATGAGGGGCACAAGGTATGCCAAACTTATCACTGAATAACCTTGGAACTGTCAGTTATATTTAATATCATCACAGTTCCAAACTGAGTAAATGAAGATGTATTTAAGAGGCTGGCTTTGGTCCCTAGGCTGACTCTGAAGTAGAGACGGTGATTTCTTTGATGACAGCAATGCTGCTTCTTTCACTTTTGATTCCCGGTAAGATTCTGGTTCACAGTAAGAATATACTGACTGCCACATTACAGTTATTTTCTACATAAGAAAGTGTAAGCATTAGAAAGTGCTAAACGTGTGTGTGTATATATATATATATATACACACATACACATATATACACACACACATACATACACACACACACACCATGGAATAAAAAAAAACAATTCATACATTCACAATAAGGAGGACAGACATTTTATGAGACACATGGATAAGTCATTGCTAATATGCATCATGAGAGGTGAGTATAACCTAAAATAATAATAATTTTTAAAAAATCCATTACCTGGTTGTTTGGCAACCACAGTTATCTAAAAGAAGAACAAAACAAACCTACAGAATTCCACAGAATTCTGTGGAACTTTTTGGAAGGAAGAGGAGACAATGCATTTGTAAGGAAATTCGACTTCTGCACTGTGTAAGACATCCTTAACATATAAAGAAATATTAACTAAAAATCCAAAGTTAAACCATGTTACTCATGTCAAACATGCCACTCAGCAATATCTCTGGTTACCTGCACCCATAATTTATACTGCTCTAGGGGAATAAAGGACAACTATATTTTCCAAACTGTATTAACAAAAAGAAATAGTTATAAGAAAAAATATTAAGAATAAAAATAAGCTTATTCAATTTTAGTGACTCCTAATTAGACCTGTTCAGTTTACCCTCACTAACACAGCCTAACCTACTGTCAGCTTCCCACCTGCCATCACACACACAGGTGCAGCGTTGTTCTTGGAGCCCCTAATGGACGCGGGACAGCTAACAGCAAAAGGTGAGTGAGGAAAGTTTAATAATTAGAATAACCAAGTAAACAAAAGAAACTTGGAACGGGAAGTAAAACCTCTGGAAAAGGTACTGTGAATTTTCATCAATGTCTGAGAACTTCAAAAACCCTTCGATGTTGAAAATCTAATGCTAAGTATGAATTTTAGATTGGCAAAACAATTATATCCAGTCTTTAAAAAATACATGTTCTTTTGTTCACCTTAAAAAAAAAGAATATCCTATTCAATTTAACAAATATATAAGCAAACATATGTTCACTTTCCTTTGTCCCTACCGTCCTACACTCTGTCACTCATTTAGTTTGTTAAGTGGACAGGAAACGCACCATATCCCCCTGCCTGGATGGGTGTTTTTGGAGAAGCACAAGCATACAGACTAAAATCCTCTGTTTGGAAGCCAGCCCGATTCAAAGAGGGTTCGGATGCACTGCGGTGAATTTTTGGCAATGAGCGGGCCAGCAGCTCAATAGAGGCGAGAATCTAAAAAAAGAAAAAAAGGAAAAAAAGAAAGAATGATGAAAATCTAGGTGGTGTTAATCTTTAAGAGTCCCATTATACTCTACAAGAAAGCATATGAAATCTTATAATACATTGTTTTCACTATTATCCCAAATGCCTGGAAAATACTAAAGAAACTGATACTTTTCCTTAAAAAGAAGAGAAAATTACCAAACTATTACAGCTTTACTCTCTATAAACTGAATGGGAAAGGTAACCCATAGTTAGCTTTTCTTTACATTTTATAATTTTAGATCATTTGCCAGCCTTGAAACAGTAAATAATAAAAAATTTTAAAACCAATTATATGCCTATTTCTCACAGACCACAAGTCCCTTTTGGGAAGAAGATGGAGCATAAATAACTAAAGCACTATATACCTTCATAAACAGAACCATTAGAGCAACTTATTCTTTAAAGAAATTTAGTAATGGGAAATGTCTTACACACACATAATTAAAAACAGGGCCCCAATGACCCAGAAAGCCAGTGCCACAGGAGTGAGAAGTGACAGATGAATACCCATAAGTGAAAGAAAAGACAGGAAAACTCTACAAGTAGACACCAATGCACAAAATGTAGAAATACAGCACATTTTTAAGGTACAAAGAAACAGGTTATGACTCTTGAAGGCATACAGTATGATAATGCATGAAACATACATATAAAGGGCTTGGCACAATGCCTGGTATATAGTAAGTACTCAATAAAACTTTAGCAGCCATTATTACTACTACTATGATTATATACTATATAGTAGTATTATACACATTATATACTACTATTATTATTTTTCTCAGCTACCAAAAATTTTTTTAAAGTTAAACTGTAATCTGTATAATGATTAGTATAAGAAGGCAAAGAAGCAATGTTACAAAATTTTTAAAATTATAAGCATAACACACAAATAAAAATTCAAATACAGAAAAGTATGAATCCTACCTTCCAGGGGTAACCACTGTTAAAGAGTCTATACTTTCTTCTGGACCTTTCCTATGCATAAACATGCACATATGAAAACAGAGCCCATCCCCTCCCTCACCACCATTTAAAGTGGTATCACAGTACACATTTTTCTGCGTTGCTTTCTTTTCCCCTCACTGACATCCAAGCCATCTACAGAGAGATACCTTGATCTTTATGTCTTTAATTTTTCCAATTACAGTTAACAGTCTTTATCTGGATACCTGTGGGGGCAGATTCTGTAGCATATAGCATAGATTTTCAGGAGTGGAATTACCAGAGCAAAAGGTATATATATTTTAAGTTTATGGCGTCTACCAAGTCCTTTCAAAAAAGGTCAAACCAATTTACATTCTTACCAACATTCCTTCCTTACTTCCCAACATTGTTCCCAATGCTGGATATTGTCAATCTCAGAGACAAAATCAAAATGTATTTCACAGTTGTGACTTTGCATTTTACTGATTATCACTGATGTTATTATTCCTAACATCCTGTGCTTAAGTTCATTCAGCATTTGTACTTCTTTTGTGAATCACCAGTGCATATTCTTTGTTGATTTTCTTTTGATTACCTTTTACTTATGGATTTGTAGGAGTCCTCTGTATAACATAAACACTCTTTATTATACATGCTACAATTATTTTTCTCAGTGTTTTTCTTTCAATATTATTTTTACTATATAGAAGTTTAAAAATGTTTCATGTAGTCATACCTGCTAACCTTTTCCTTTATAACTTCTGGATTCTGCCTCTTGCTTAGGAGAGCCTTTCCTACCTTAAGGTTATAAAAATGATTTGTTATTTTATAGTTTTGTTTTTTACATATAAACCTTTAGCCATCTGAAATTTATGTTTGTGTATGGAGTGAAGAGACATCCTGTAATGAAAATTTAAAAATAAAAGGGGCAGCCTTTAATAATCTGGAATACTCATATATGAATTTCATTTTCTGATACCATGAAAAGAATAAAATATTACTTATATTAAGAAATATGACCATTTTGTCCCTTTTAATACCATTTGAAAAGTAAGCCTAAGGATATAATCTGCATTATTAATGTACATCAACCACGTTAAATAGGAAACCCTAGCACCTGGGATGTGAAAAGAGAACATGGTGCAGAGTCCTGCTCACAGTGGCCAACAATACCGGTCGTTTACTTTGATGGTCTTAAACCAGTGGTTTTCTGGGTTAAAAAAACCCCAACTCTTCCTCAAAGGAACAGTAACGCAGAATTCCAATATGTAAAACATACAACTACCCATGCAGCCATTCAGCCTCCCCTCCCTGCTCTGGGACAAGCCCCTGAGAGACTTGTTAAAAGCACAGATTCTATCTTTAATTCTTTAGATAGGGATAAAAGAGTCACACGTTCCCGTAACACTGACTTCTAAGAAACTGAGCTAGGACTGAGAGCGTTCACAAAGGACCACGTCAGTAAATTATGGTAGCTGAGTTATGGGAGTCAGCACTTCCCACCTGAAAACTGTACTGACTCATCAGGACAGATTTATACAGCGCTATCATGATTTTCTAGGCATTATAAAACACCGAATTTATATTACAATATCTACTACAGCTAAACTTTCTAAGACTGTTCAGGTACTTAGTTCCAGTTCATGAGGCTTATGAAAGATTATTAAATTGAGGGCTTTAGCCTTCCAACTTGAAAAGATAAAAAACAATGGAAAGTTTCCAAGAATCAGAGAACGGCAGACAGTACCAACAGTTGCCTTTTCTTTTTGCCCCAGGTAAAAATGCCCCTCAGAAAAACCTAACATTAAAGGGATGCTTGCAACCTGTTTATTTTACCTTCAAGAAGAGTAAAGGTAGCAGTGCACAAAGTGTAGTCTGTAGAAAAACTATTTTTATACTAGCACTAAGATATTATTTCCCTTTTTTACTGTCATTATTTTACAAGTGTAAGTGGAGTTTTCAGAGGCTATATAATGTAAGATATTGCAACATAATGAATGCAAAGCAGAGAATCCAGCTATCTTCTCTTTGCAGAGATTTGCAAAAAGTCTAAAACAATGCCACTTTTCTCTAAATACTTTTTGTTTGGGAAAATATAACTATTTTTCATAAAAACATTATTTAACATGTAATGGTTTTATTATGTTTAAATAAATTTATAAATAAATATTAAAAAAACGTATTTTTAATTTCTAAAATGGGAATTACTACTTACATAAACAGAAGGTCTTTGGGGTTCTTCAACAATTTTTAAGTGTAGAAAACAGTTCTGAGACCAAGAAGTTTGAGAACTGCTAGACAAAAGCAAAATCTTTCTGAATATTTTGTATTGGGATCCTAAGTTTTTAGGTGTACCACTGTTCAACCTTTATAAAATCACCTTTATGTGTTTACTTATCTGGAGTCTGCACATAATCCCATGGAATCCAAATCCGTAAAATACAAACTGTGCTCTAAAAAGTGCTTAAAAATCTGCATCAGCATATTAGTCTATCCTTCTAGGTAACACAAAGCTTTTTCTTACTTGGGGAAAGAGTGGTCTCTCATCTCTTTTCTTTTTTAGGCACTCTGCCATTAATCTCTTCATGGCTTTTGGACAGTTACTCCGTACCTTACTGAGATCTGGAGATAGATATCCTCGTCCCACCATAAAAATTATCTGGGGAGGAAAAAAAAGGCAAATCATATAACCTTGTAGATAAGTTGAAAAATATATAAACATTGAAAATTCAACAAGCTGTGCACTTATGACATGTACTTTCCTGTATGTACGTTACACTTCAATAGAAAGTTAAAAAACACAATGCTACTAGTACCCTGATTCCTATATACCATAGACTGTGGGGAATCAATACTTAATGTGCTGCAAGGTGAAATCTTCGTGGCGCCTGGACTGCTGCAAAGGTCTCCTAACTACTCCGCATGCTTCCAGTCTCCCCTTATCCAATCCATTTTCCCACTGATAGTAATCATTCCGAAACACAGATCGGGGTCGTGCCTCTTCTACTGAACCAAAATAGTTAACCTTTTTAACAGTTGTTTTGGCATCTGAATCTTAAATTCTTTTGTTGAGGAAACTCTAATGGGGCATTTAGTTATATAAGTCTGAGAATCAGAGCCTCCTCCCGAGGGAAGGTAAAGCTACTGGGAACTAAAATCTTATGTTTAATAAAGTAAAAAGCCTGTCTTCCCTGGGTACAGAGATTTATAATTTTTCTGATTTCTTACATTTCTAATTTTCTGACTTGTGGTTCTTTTGAAGTGGGCAGAGACAGATGTTAGCAGTCTTAGGTGTCACAGAAGAGAGAGGCGTTTTGATCTTAGAGGGAATAGGTTCAATAGGGACAGACTAGAGGCTAAGGTGGAGAGAGCCAGTCAGAGATCCCCGGTTACAGGGTAGAACTGATAAATTTTAAGAACAGTCAAGTTTGATATTCTATTTTATGTTATTTCTTGTTTGGTGCTGTAATAACCCTTATTTAACTATAAGCTGATTTGCCCAAGCACCACTAAAGTGAAGGTGTAAAGTTTAACCTCCTTTCCATCTCCTCTGTCACAACTGCCCTTCTCCCACTTTACAAAAGGCACACCTTTTACCTATATGGAATTTAACTACCGTGCACACTGCGTCAGGGTGTAACACTGCTGAGGGTACCAAAGGGACGCTTCCAAATATTGGTCTAACTGGACTCTAATGAATGGGTAGCAAATCCCTTTGCAAGACAGGTGGTTTCCAATTCTTTGCTTTCAGCAAAATTAACTGAATTGTCAGCTGATTGTTAAAATAATTTTAAATGACAAGTTATTATATAATTTTTGGTATGCTATAGAAATGAGTTCAAATAAGCAGTGATATGGTTACGGTAAAGAATTAATCTTGCCCAAAGAGAGGGCTGGCCTTTGCCTTTGGCTCCTGGGAGGTAATCCCTAAGCCCTTGGAATGTCCTGCCTGGTAAGAGTGCCTTTGTTTATCTGGGAGTCTAAGGTCATGTCAGATAGTCTATGCTATCAATGTGATTCTACAGAGGGGGCTTTAAGTTATATGGTATCAGCTTGACCTCTGTAGGGGCTAAAAACTAAGATCAACAACAGAGGTGGTCAATTGTTATCTATGTGACTGAGGCCCAACAATAACTCAAGGCTCCAGTGAATTTCCCTGGTCGGCAATACTTCCTGCACGTTGTCACGCATGACTGCCAGGAGAATTTAGTGCTGGCCACAATTCCACTGGAAGTTCCATATGTGAAACTCTCCTGGATTCTGCCCTATGTGCCTCTTCCCATGGTTGATTTTAATCTGTATCCTTTTGCTTTAATAAACCATAACGTGAGTATTAACAACTTTCAGTGAGTTCTATAAGACTTCATGAATTACTGAACCTGAAGGTGGTCTGCTGAACTCTGCATGTGGTTATAACAAAACTCCTGACTTTCCCATATTCTTATTTATTTGAACAATATTCCTCAGCACTTACTTCTTTAAAAATAAAACTAGGAGAAGGACTGATACTAAGTCTCAGCTTATTCTAGCAAAAGTCATATTTTTCACAAATAAATGAACTGAAGAGAAAACAAAAGCCCCATGTTGCTCATTAAGAAACACATTTCTGGGCTTCCCTGGTGGCGCAGTGGTTGGGAGTCTGCCTGCCAATGCAGGGGACACGGGTTCGAGCCCTGGTCTGGGAAGATCCCGCGTGCCGCAGAGCAACTGGGCCCGTGAGCCACAATTACTGAGCCTGTGCGTCTGGAGCCTGTGCTCCGCAACAAGAGAGGCCGCGATGGTGAGAGGCCCGCGCACCGCGATTAAGAGTGGTCCCCACTTGCCGCAACTAGAGAGAGCCCTCGCACAGAAACGAAGACTCAACACAGTCATAAATAAATAAATAAATAAATAAAAGAACGTGAATTAAAAAAAAAAAGAAACACATTTCCAATAAAATTTTACCTGTTTCTTTATATCAAAACTCATGTTATTCTCATCAGTTATATATTCAGTAATTATTAATAGCATAATTTGGAATTTAAAAAGTTAACAGAGCCTAAAGTCACTGGGAAAATTTTTTTTAATTCTAAATTTAAGCACATTTTTTTGTTGCAGAGATATAATCTGAATGATCAATAAAAGGGTTTAGAGCATAAAAATGTTACATTAGGGAAAAAATTCTATGGAGGAAGTAGGATACAAATAATTTAGAGACAAAAAAAGAGCCATGTAAAATTCCAAAAATTAATGAAGAGGTTTTTTATTTTTTAAACAAGTGATGATGGTAAGAATCAAATCAGTATGACATTTAGATTTTATTTGGTACATTTAAAAGAATGATATAATGCTTTTCTTTTTTTTTTTTTTTTGAAATGTCAATATAATACACTGGAAATTACATTCTTTGTAACTATTTAAGCTTAAAGGAAAGGTCTTTCCTGAATGTAATTCATGGATAGAAAATTCAAGTGGCACTTATACTACAAAATCAATAGCTCAGTTTGAAATTCTGGGACTGGTTATTGTCATTCTCAATCTACAGCCGCACTGCTGGTATCCCTACCCCTTCATTCACTCCTCTGTGTTACTGGAGCACAGGTCTGCTCGTCCTCAACATCACCCCCTGCACCGCCTGCACTGCCTCAACAGAACTGAGAGCACAGCCTGTGTTTTATTCACCTTTGCATCCTTCTATATCTCACAGCGTTTGCAGACAGTAGATATCAACATTTTTTTATTAAAATAAAATAATTTGCATGTTGATAAGACACTGGTACTTATTATCATTTTCTGTCTCCTTGAGATCTTGTGCTTAGAACCTAGCCACCATACTGTGAGAAAGTCCAAGTTTCCTGTGAAAAAGTCGTCACAGAAAGACCCACGTCGAGAAGAATTGAGGCCCCTGGCCCTTGGCCAAGATTAAGCTTCCAGCTCACGGCTAACTGGTCACATACCTTCTCAGGTATGTGATCGAGCCATTTTTGGAAGTAGATCCTTTAACACCCAGTGAATCTACCACAGCCAATAATACCATGTGAAATAGAGAAAAACCTTCCACGCTGAGAGAAGCCCAAATTGCAGATTTACAATTTGTCTAAGCCACTATGTTTTAGGTGGTTTGTTATAGCAATGATAACTGGAATTCACGTGAAATAATAAATGTTATCTGTTATTTTCTTCTAAGATGACACAGCACGTCTGCTCCAATTAAAAAAAAGCCAATATACCTAGCTTAATTGAGCACATTATTAATCCCAATTTAGTAAAGAAGCTGCACTGAAAGAGAGCAAAACAGAATGGTAAAGAGGGGGAAAAATGACAAAGCAATTTCTCAGACTTTCGGCACTAGGATAAGTGAAGTAAAAAGTCATGCTACTCTGCAAAGTAACATAGGGATGGTCATCCCTCAAGGAACTAAGAAACCTGTTTTAGGAAAGAACTCAATCTTTGTAACTGTAAGGAATTCTTTAGTTCATTCTCTTATTTTTAATAATTGAAAAAAAAAAGATACCTAGAGAGGTACAGTGGCCAGGTCATGCAGGTCATGAGTCCAAGGTCTGCCATTACATCACACTGCTTTACCAGAGTCCTGCCTTGAATTTACAGGCAAAACCTGCCACCTCAGACTATGGGGGGGTGAGAGTGTAGGGGCATGGGTCATTACCATATTATATGGTAATGAAGCAGCTGTCCCATCTCCCACGGAAAAAAAAGAATATTCCTAGATTTTCAAACGGAAGTCCAATCTGAGAGCCATGGAGATCAAAGTATGAGAGAAAGAAAAATCAAATCAAGGAGATGGATGGAACAGTACCTGGGGGTTACTTCACTGAGGATGACTAGAGTTACTGATTCAAAAGAGGGAGTTCCATGGAAAGCGCCACTTGAAGAAAGCAGACTAGAAGGTAATGAAGTAGAATGGGGATGATGGGAAGAGTATATAATTCTTTCATATCCTTTTTCTTCATCAAATACTTGGTTTCAGACTGGCATATTCCAGAAGGCTCTAACTATACTACCAGAAAGAATTAACTAGTAAAGGCCTTACCCTTCTGTTGGTCACTCACTTACTTCTCTCATGGAGAGTAAGCCCTTGCCACATCATTTATTATACTCCCATGGAGGACAAATCACCTAAAATGCCAAGAAGTGGATGAGTGCAGAACTCTGGGAGGCTTTTTCCATATTTTGGAGACACTACTACTTATTTCCATAATATAGCTTTATTATTTTATTAAAATAAACTTATTTACTGACAAATGGATTTCATCCAGATCTTAGGTTCATAAATTTTTATTATTTGTAGTCTCTATGATAAATCAACTAAAACTGAACTAAAATTCCCTCGTAATTCCTCTAGAAGAACAGAATGCATAGGAAAATTAAACACGGCATGGGGTATTGTGCTGTATGGCTGAGTTAATAAGACTGTAAAAGGCAGAGCACATGAAGCTGCTAAATTAGAGACAATCTTGTTCTTCAGACTGCCATCATCAAATCAATCATCTCAGTGATCTAGGATCTGTCACAAGTACACTAAGTGCAATGTTTCAATTATGTTCTTTAGCTGCTATCTTGGTCCATCCTGAATCGAAGTTTCATGGAGGCTTAAAAGATCAGATCATCAGAAGCCAGGTCATAGATTTCTTTTTAACACTTAAAGCTATAATCCAACATTCTTAAGCTATGAAAGTAGTTAGAAAGACCAAACAGCAATTTAAAAAATTAGTTTTATGCTGACTTATGTAGAAAGGCAGTCATTTTTAAAATTCTCAAAATAGAGAATCAATACCACTGTTGGGTAAGGGTCATATGGTGATTCAATAAGCATATGCAAAGTATATGACAACTTAGATTACTTCTCTGATATCACATGATAGTTATAAGTTCTTAGTGAGAAAGCTACTCAGTATCTTCAGAAAGCTTTAGTATCACCAAAAAGACTGAGAGTTGAACTGTTGACCAAAACACTACTAAATGAAGTAATATATTTATACATTAAAAACTATCATTTCATTAGGTTGGGAGGTTATGATCAAACACATAAAACATTCATGCTTTTGAAGATTCTTTACACTGGTGATTCTCAACTTTGGTATGTATCAGAAACAACTGTCAAACTTATTAAAAATGCAGATGCTTGGACCCACCCCACTGAATCAGAATCTACTTCAGCATCTCCATTTTTTAAACAAATTATCCAGGTGATTCACATGTGCATCACAGTATAATGTATAAATATTATTTAATCACAGTTTATATGGTCAACTATTGTTTTCTAATATATTAACAGTGTAATTGCTGCAACTCTCTCTCTACACATACACACACACACACACACACACACGCACTTTTAAAATGTTGAGGTATATGAGGTAATTTCAGTAAAGACAATTCATTTTTCTTGGCCAGTATTAAAAGACTAGGTGAATTTAATGTGGCTGGGATCGAAAAGGCAAAGAGCTGCACGAGGCTATGTTGATACTTTGGAAGGTAAGGAACAGAGAACAGGAACTTTTAGGAAGAGAGAAGTAAAAAATTCCCTCCTACTTGAATTCTCACCACAGAAAAATGAAAGCATGATGTAACAGTCCTTTCATTTACCTAGTTTTAAAAATTTAAGAAGTATGGAGAAATCTTAATAATTTCAAAAGGATTTGATGTAAAGAAGTTCAGAGCTGAGTACCTGGCTCAGATAGCACATCTGTGATAGAGCAAAAGGGATAAGCCCAGATGCTGTAGCAGCAGAGCTCATTCTTCTAACTGTACCATGGTCAAGAGGCATGAGGTATAATCATTATTGCATCTCTAGTTTCTAGACAGAAGATGAGGAGTTTCACTCCACTACAAGACTTAAGCATGGTATTTCCAGGAAAGGCCTTACATGCTGCTATTACTGCCAAAAGTATACAAAAGGTTCTAAACTGGTGACAAAGATCAAGAGATCTATCCTTCATGCTTACCCAGGATCCAATACCTCTTTTCTACAATGAACTGGAGCCTTTCTACAAACAGTAAAAATGAACCTCAAGAGATGGTAAATATTTACCTGGTCCCTGTTGTTGATGTTTGAATAAGGTAACTGTCCGGTCATCAATTCATACAGAACAATCCCAAATGCATATACATCTGACTGAAAGCTATATGGGTTTTTATCTTGCATTCTGATTACTTCTGGTGCCTGGTAGAACATAAAAAGAAAAATATTCTTGTTTATTCTTCACATCAACTGAATAAAGACTGAAAACCAAACTATTATAATTCCCAGAACAATGCTTTTATCATTAAATAACCCATGTAATATGTAATCAATTCTCTTATTTATGGCCAAAGAAATAAAACTGATTATGAAAGATAAACTTAAAAAAATGCTCTGTAAACTCTGAGAGAGGCAGTACTAGCTGAGATTCCATATACATTATTAAGATTTTATAATTTTATCAGCTGCCCTCTTTCTGCACAAAATACCATCACTGCCATTTGAATTTTTCCCATGACTTACCCTATCAAGAGTGAGTTCCTACCTTCCATTCCTGATTCAGGAAAGAAATACTAGACCTGTTGTTATGAGATGTTTGGAAGTAGCACAACCACTATGGTAATCACCTTAGAATTTAAGTTTTCCCATTGGTACAAATGATTCTCCTTATCTCAGGGCACCTTAGACAATAATGGTAAAATTTTAAGACTGATAAACTCAAACTCCTTTCTTGCCTCCAAAAGCGGTATAAATATGTTATGGATGCTTTATTAACAAAAGCAATAGACAATAGGTAGATTTAGTAGAAGATGGTATAAAGAATCTTTTGGCTGCTGCTTCTTGGGCAAAGATACAGACCTAATCATATTTGTTACATTTTCACACATTTCAGTCACTGTATTCTATAGCTAGATTTCTTATTAGCTGTTTACATGAAATACAATAAACAGTTGGTTAAATATTAGCTTAAAGGAGTTCTTTCACCTTGCATCTTCTGTATTGTTTCATTTGGAAGAAATTAGAGAAACTGCAGAGTATTAATAAAACTTTGTGAAAACATTAATTTGATACCAAAACCAGGACTAACTGCAAAAATGAAAGACCTGGGACAAGATTCTTGGTTATTGGTCAGGGTAAGGCAGGTCAGGCTATCTCACAAGGCAGGCAGTAACAGCATCCAGCCTCACCTGCAAAACAGACTCACCTGTGCAGCCTTTAACCTCTCAACATCCAGACTACATTCTAGCCCAATAATATACCATCAGAGTCTGGGGATGGGAACAGCTTCAACTTTGAGTTTTTATAGTTCCCCAGATGACTTTAATGTCCAACCAAGGTTGAGAACCACTGATGAAAGATGTGTGGGAGATCCAGATGAGAGTAAAGGATTGGGGGAGCGTGCAGTGAAGAAGGTTGTATCTATTTGCTTTTGTCATATTTTTTATTGATAACTGCTCTTGGTAGTACAGCACAAAATAAACCACATACAACTGTGATGTAATGAACAAGCCAGAATATAAGAGGCTGGTTATGATACAGACATAATTTTCAAAGCCAGAACACAATTTCTGTGAGGGACAGTGTAAGAACTACCCTTTTAAAATTTAGTTTTACCTCACTGTTGTTGGTAGATGGTTTGATGAAAGGTCGTATGGGATCTATTTATAAGAAACGCATGATTTATCTTCAATTTAGTAATTTGTAAAAATTTTCACAGAAGTTTTTCTTCTTTAAGATATAAATAAAGCAAGGTTGAGAATACTATTGTAAATAATTCAGAGAATTACATAACCTTTGGTTCTGAACAAACTCTTCTCTCCTAGTCTATGGATATACCATATTTGTTTCTGAAGGCAATATCAACCCAAATGGATTTTACTCAACAATTAAGTGTACTACTGACTAATCTCTTGTCTTAAAACGCAGCTTGATGGAATAAAGGATGAACCCATCTACCCAGGTATCAACAAAAAAGAAATTAAAAGAAAATATAAACCTTCATGTATAATAGTCTATAAACTGTATAAGCCAAGGTTTTTGGAAAAGGACAAATCTGGAGACTTGACTGAGCCTAACTTTCCCGGCACTAGTTAAAATAAACACACCTTTAAAACATGTAACAATTGTTTCTTTATAATTGTAGGTTTTGCAATTTCTCTCCCCCTTAGGATACATTGTTATCTTTGTTACATGGTATATGTCTTAAAGGTATCTGAGATCCAGATTACAATTATTAATTAGCTTCTTGTTTATATTTATTAAAACAAACATATATTGAAGAAAAAAATATAGCTAACTCTAATTACTAAACCTAAGAAAATGCATTCAAAATCCACTAGTTCAACCCAATGTTAAAGATGGAGAGACTTGGAGGAGGTCAAGAAACGTGCAAGAGTCAAACAGAGCACGAGAGTACAGACCTTCTGACTCCAAGTCCAGTGCCGCCCCTTCCCACCTTGCCACTCTAATGCCAGTTATTATTAAAAGAAATCATGGCCAAATTTAACCCTAGGCGTATCTTGACTAATTCAGAATCCTACCTTGGAATTCTCTCTATGGAACTGCTACGGATAAGTTCAGGGAATTTAGGCAAATGTGGCTTTGAAAGCCCTTGCAGCTTTTCTATTTCCAGCAGGGTGTCCCAAAGTCTTACTGCAGATTCAGTTATTTAAAGCTTAAAGCTGCACTAAGAGTTTTGGGACACCCTGTATTCAGCTTGGAGCAGACATTCTCAAACTTTTTGGTCTCAGGACTCTTTTTCAGTCTTAAAAATTATGGACAACCCCAAGAAGCTTCTGTTTATGTGGATTATACCTGTGGATATTCATCATATTAAAACAACTGAGAAACTGTTAAAATATTTATTAATTTAAATAACAAAACAGTCATTAGATGTTACCATAGATCACCCATTTTTTAATGAAAAGTAACTGTATTTTCAAAAACAAAGTTTAGTGAGAAGAATAGTACTGCAATTCTTTTTTTTTTTTTTTTTTTGCCACGCTGTGCGGCATGTGGGGTCTTAGTTCCCCAACCAGGGATTGATCCCGTATCCCCTGCAGTGGAAGCGTGGAGTCTTAACCACTGGACCACCAGGGAAGTCCCTGCAATTCTTTCTGACTGGTTTAACAGCAGCCAGCTAGAGTCACATATTTGCTTATGCATTCAATCTGCTCTGATGTGTTAAAGAATATGAAGAAAAATCTAGTTTCACACAGGACGACCTTGGGGACCTCTGAAAGGGTCTTAAGGACCCTCCAGAGAATGGCTGGCTTAAGAAAATGATCCTATGCTGCCCTTTTCACAGCCTGCTAAAAGTAACTGCACAGAAGTTTTGGTTCCCTTCTCTTATAACTTCTCTTTCTTATTTTCCGCAAAGCAGAAATAGGAATAAAGAAAGAGAAAGAAAGAGCTATGCAGGGCACACAAAACCGACAGTGTTAAAAATCTACCTTTCATTTTTCTTTTTGTCTTTCCTTTCCCAGCTGCCCATAATTATATGGTTCTTTCTAGTCTAAAGACAGTAACTTTCCAATTTAGGCTTAAATAAGATTGTGAAACAGCCTCTCTCTTAAAGGGAGTAATTCTTTTATTGAAACCTTAATAATGGCTGCAGATCACACCTGCTTAAATTGCATACTTTTTTTTTTTGAAACAGGATACACAGAACATTCTGAACACAAAATATTTTAAAGAGACAATCTGAATAAAATTTAAACAGTGTTTATAAAATACACTTTTTGTTTGAAATATACTGAAACTGGTTTCATAATATTCTTTTTAAAGATAAAGAAAAAAGTTAAAATCTATTTATATATAAAATAAGATCAACATTGATTTTTGTGAATACTGAGAACTATGAAAATACTATAGTTGAAATCTTCAGTGACTTTCTAATAACTCAACAGCATCTCAGGGTCCAAAAATTTAATTAATGGAGAAATAGCCTCAATTCTTACCATCCACAAAATGGATCCAGACAACTGTTCAAATTGATGGGACCCACTCCATCGAGATTTCACTGTGGCTAGACCAAAATCACCTATTTTTACTGTGAGGTCTTCATGAAGAAAAATATCTGAGGTGTAGTAAGTAAAGGAAAACAACAGATCTCATTTTCCTATCAAAGCAACCATTATGAAAAATTTAGGTAAGAGATCTAATTTCTATAATTCTATATATTATGATATTCTTTAAAGAAGTATAGTACTTCATATTTCCTTTTAAAGTTAATAAATATGTTTTAAAAATAATTAGTGTTATTTGGACTCTGTGACCTGCTTTTAAGATATTTGGTGCTTGAAATGTGGTAGGATGAGGTGAGATGTTTTCCTAAGTTTATGGGAGACACTGAAACTTTCCCATTAGATTTTAGTAATGTAGGCCCAAATATCTTTCTGGCACTGCTGGGAAAGCTGTAAAGGCTCTTCACTGGAATGAAGGAAGGCAACTGGCAGACAGGATCTTAATCTGGGCTTATGGAAGAAGAAACGTTACGTTTTTCTCACCTCATTGTTATATAATGTAGAGCCTTCAGTTACATCTCAACTACCACTGAGCAAGGTCAGAGCACTGAAAGAAACTAGTAGATAGCTACAAAACTATGCATTTTATGGTGCTTATAGAACATAAACAAGCAATCAAAGAGTCCTACTATCATAATGACTTGATAGGTTTTTTTGTAATGGTCAATTGTTCAAAAACCAAAAGCAGGTTGTAGTACCTTGTACTACTATACTCTTGTGTAAACCCATTTATTAATTCCCTTTACAGTGTATTATTGAACTTAGCATGAAAACTGTTTTTACATAATGTGAAGATAAAATGCAGGAGAAAAGGTCAGGATGTTTTCAAACTTCGCAGACAAATTCAGGAAGGATACTATTACTCTTGAGGTCTCTGTGGATGATTGACTTGGCGTGTAAGTAACTGAAAAACAAAACATCATTTTAACCTGAGTAGAGCTAAAGACTCTGGCCTCAGTATCTATAGAACACATTTAGGGGTGTAAATAAAGATTTATTTAGAATCATGATACAACTGCAAACTGTACATAACCCCTTTAAATAAGAAATAGTAAAACAGACTACAAGTGAACTAAGGATTTTAGGACCATATTACTATTATGGTACAACCAAAATCTTTTCTATTGAAAGACTTTGCTTTATCTTTTACAATTTACCAATACAAACCTTCCACTCCAGTCAAGCCTATTTATCCAGGTCCTTTAAGTATACCTTGGTATTTAATCCCACCCCTGTGACCAATGCTCCCCTCTCACACCAAATCAGCTTTCATTCTATTCTCTACTGAATCATACTTATTCTTTAAGATTCCATATACATTATGACTCCTAAGTGAAGCTTTCCCAAGACTCAACCACAAGTGATCTTTCTTTCCCCTGTTCAGTTATGTAGTAATTATTTTAACAGTTTGATTCATGTATTTTTTTCACCTGCCTATGTTCACTTTCTATTTGGAATATAAACTCCATTTGATAAAATAAAACCATTTTTAAAAGTAGAATTATATATTCTTAAAATACCTTCTTAAAACTAGCGAGGAGCTAACTTTCTAATGTAATGGACACAGTGAATCTATTTCAAAGTCAATGATAAGTTTAAATCATCTGTTACCCCTAAAAACTGTCTCAGTTGAGTTTATTGAGGGAAAGAGCTGTGTCTAGTTTACTTCTGTTTATCCCCAGTGCCTGGCATGTGGCAGGTATTCAATACATATCTGTTGAATCAACTACAATGAGATGCATATAACGTCCTAGTCAAGGTTATTTTTCTTCATTTAATACTGGAAAGAACAGACATATGAGACTTCTGAAATCTAACAATGACTGTTAGGAAATAAATTTTGCCTTAAAGTAAAACTTTAAAATTCAAATGATATAATCAAAATTATGTAATGAACACTGTTAAAAATGGAAAATTTGCAAATAATTAAGTTTATTATTTATGCTTTCTCATCTTCAATTAAATTTTCTCATCCAGAGATCAAGATCTCAAAATTTTTTCTCAGACCAAATTTTCATTTAAAATTACTTGTTTATACAAGTAACTCCTTCTCCTCCAATTACTCTTACATGATACTGTTTACTTCCTTCACAGCATTTATCACAATCTGAACTTATCTTGTTGTTATGATTTTTTAGGCCTAGCATTTGATATACTACATCACATTGTCACTCTTCCATTAAAAAAAACATGATGTCATAGGTCTCATTTGCTTAAAAAGTTCTGCAGTGACAAACAAAGGTAAAAAACAGATGGAGAAAAATGAGTCTCAATCAAAAGCTGTTCCAAGATGGGGAAACCTTATCCTCATTAGAAAGAAAAGGGGACAGGTGATGGTGTTGGCGGTGGAGCTCAGTGCTTCAGTCTGGTATTTAGTGCACAGATAACGTGTTGGTCTTTGAAAAGACATTCTGTTTCCTTTGAAATTAAAAACAACAATAACAACAACAAATGGATGGTATACATGAAAATATGGAGGCATGATGAAGTTATAAGATGGGAAGATAAAGGCATTTCTTGATGGATAGTGTCAATCCTTTCAACAAATCTGATGCAAAGAAATACAGCAAGAATAAGGTAGACAGAAATGTAACTAGAGGGTTGAAGAGAGAAAATTTCTGACCAGGAAAGTACTAGATAATTAACAAGATATAAATACGATGGCTGAGCTAGTGATATAACCATAAACAGCATAAATCTATTATAGGCCAAAGTTGCATATAGCTGCAACTTGAAATAACACTACTTTATTCTTGTGTAATCCTCTATTGTTTAGAAATTGCTTTACTAACTTATATCTCATTTAATAAACTCTTTCTGTAACACTTCTATAACAAAAGCAGCAAAAGAACAGAAATCCAGGTCTATATAATGGAAGGTTGGAAAGAAAAGAGACCTAAAGTCCCCAGCTGGAAAAATGGGATAGGTATCATACCTCAATCCCTACATAATATTCCAGAGTAATTACTACCCTAAGTAATTCTATATAGGCTGACACTAAACCATAATTTCCTAAGCACCAACCAGTTACAATGGAAGACACCAAAAACCACATAACTGGTTGAGGGTAAGGACGGGAACAAGAATAAACTGACTTTGCTACAGATGATGCAAAAGTCTATCCACTACATAGGACAATTAAATTGGACCTCCTTCTTACCTTTCGAAGATGTTAAGGAGAACCTTATAAGTTTATAAAAGTAGCAGGAAAGAAAAAACATGCTATAAACTAAGTATCATTCTCTTGATAGGTTTCCGTTAGGAGTCTCCTTCCTTGTAAAAGAAAAAGTGTCCATCTACAGACTCAATTTAATCTTAAAGCTGGCAAATCATCCAGTAAAATCTGTTCTCTACGCTGCTTCTTCCAAGGTCTTATCCAAGATTCAGCTTTTCAACATTCTTTTCAGACCATAATATGATGCCCCGAAAGGAAATACAATGCTCTAGATTTGATCTGATCGACACAAACTAGAGTGAGATTCTCATCTTCATCCTCCCCTTAAATGTAAGACCTGAAACCATAAAACCCCTAGAAGAAAACATAGGCAGTAAGCTCCTTGACATTGGACTTGATGACAAGTTGTTTGGGTCTGACACCAAAAGTAAAGGCAACAAAAGCAAAAACAAACAAGTGGGACTACATCAAACTAAAAAGCTTCTGCACAGCACAGGAAACCACCAACAAGATGAAAAGGCAACCTACCAAATGGGAGAAAATATTTGCAAATCATATATCTGATAAGGGGATACCCAAAAAATATAAAGAATTCATACAACTCAGTAGCAAAAAACCCAATCTAGTTTTAAAAATAGACATCTTCCCAAAGAAGACATACAAATGGCCAACGGGTACATACATGAAAAGGTGTTCAACTTCACTAATCACCAGGGAAATGCAAATCAAAACCACAATGAGATATCACCTCATATCTGTTAGAATGGCTATTATCAAAAAGACAAGAAATACCAAGTGTTGGCGAGGAGTAAAGGGAATACTTATGCACTGTTGGTGGGAATATAAATTGGTGCAGCTGCTATGGAAAACAGACTGCAGGTTCCTCAAAAAATTAGAAACAGAATTACCATATGATGTAGCAATCCCACTTTTGGGTATATATATATCCAAAAAAATTTAAATCAGGATCTCAAAGAGTTATCTGCACTCTCATGTTCACTGCAGCATTATTCACAACAACCAAGACATGGAAACAACCTAAGCGTCCATGAATGGATAAAGAAAATGTAATACACACATACATACACACAGGAATAAACCATAAAAAAAGGAAGGAAATCCTGTCATTTATGACAACATGGATGGATCTCGAGGGCATTATGCTAAGTGAAATAAGTCAGAGAAAGACAAATACTGTATATGATCTCACTTACATTTGGAATCTCAAAAAACAGAAAAAACAAAAACAAAACCCAAATTCATCTTCATCTTCCTTACAGCGGGAAAAAATGTTTATTGCGTCAGCCATTATTATTATGGCAGCCACAGTCACTCTACTGACTCCTATTAAAATTATATTCAGTTACAACCCTAGAGAGTTGTTGTTCTTGCATTGCTCCTACAAAACCATTTCTCCCATCCTACATTTGTATACTTCTCTTTTTTGGACTTGGATAAGATTTCATATTTTGTAGACATGACCTATAATTTCAGCTTATTAAAATTTTAGTTTTCACTAAAAAATAAGTTATAAAAGATCAGCATGCTAATGATGCCCTCATCTAAGTTATCTGTAAATACGCAGTCATATTCAAGAGGAGGACAAAAATCTCCTAGCTTAAGAGCTTCAGGTATGACAATAATACAGTTATGAACCTAGTTAAATTCTTCATGTTTGTTACATATCTCCATCTTATCCTCAAGAATATCATGAGAGATATTATTCAAATACCTTGCTGAAATTCAAATACTATGCCCACACCATCTGTAGGTGCAGGCATTTACCAGTCTAGTCTATTTATAAAAGCCTCAAGTATCTCTCACTCAAGTTTGCTGCCATTTTCTTGTATTTTCAACTATTTCTAAAACCAAACGACTGGCCTACACAGACATTAGCACTTCAGTCCTCTTTCATCTAATGCTACACAATTTCAAAAAAGTTCATCAGTCTTCACACAGCAAGCTAAATCTCTCCTCTGACACCAACAGAGAATTTAGCGGTTGACTGGACTGGTATGCGTGACGGTGGTGACAAGGTGTTATTTTATCCAAATACAGTTCCAAATTCTGGTCTCCCTTCTACTTTGTTGCCCTCCAAGCCCTCATAATCACAATGTGGAAAAGTGAGCAAGACTAAAGGGAATGCCATTCTGCTACTCCTGCGTAGTCAGTAATCATTTATCACTTTAAAATAATTAAAATCCTTAATACATGGAGTTCACACATTTTTCAGTTGTGCTCTATAGTGGCCTAAATTCTATTTTTACTTAGATTTTTCAGTTTCTCTTGCGTTAAAAAAATCAAATTTATTGAGAGGTATAACTAGTATACAACACAAAATGCACTCAATTTTTATGCACAGTTTAAAGAGTTTTTCACAAACACATATATATATACACTTGTCTAAAGACCAACCACAATCAAGATGGATATCCATCACCCCTAGAAGTTTCTTCACACGTTTCTGCAATTAATAACACCCACCCTAGGCTCAGGCAACCATTGATAATGATTTCTGTCACTAGCGATTAGTTTTGCCTTTTCTAGAATTTCACATAAACAAAAACATATGGATTCTTTTGCTCAGCATGACCCTGAGATTCACACACTGGCTGCATGCAGTATTAAAAGTGTACAGAAAAACCACAACGTACCCAGTTACCTGTCAGACATTTGGGTTGTTGTGTTTTTTTGGCAATTATGAATAACATACTATAAACATTCATGTACAAATCTTTGTTGTTGACTTGTTTTCATTTCTTTTGGGGAAATCAGTAGGATTAGAATTGCTCATATGGTAATTTTAATTTTAAAAGAAACTGCCGAAGTGGTTGTACCATTTAAGATCCTCATCAGCAATGTATAAGAATTCTGGTTACTCTGCATCTTTGCTAATAAACCTGGTATTGTTGGCTTTGATTATACGCATTCTAGCGGGTGTGCAGTGGAACCTTGTCTATTTTAATGCCTAACATATTGAACATCTTTGCATTGCTTATTTGCCATTCTTTTATATTATTTAATAAATTACTCCAATCTTTTGCCCATTTTTTCATTGGGTAGTTTGTCTTATTACTTACTGAATTGTAAGAGTTCTATATATGCTTTGGATACAATTCTTTCACCAGATAATGTATCTTGCAAACATTTTCTTCAAGACTGTGGCTTGTCTTTTCATTTTCTTAACAATGTCTTTCGAAAAGCAAAAGTTTTGAATTTTGATGAAGTCTAATTTACGAATTTTTTCTTCTACGGTTCTTAATTTTTGTGTCCTAAGAAATCTTTGCCTATCTTTGGGCTACAGTGATTTTCTCCTATATTTCTTCTAGAAGTTTTAGATGTTCAGCTTTTAGTCTTAGGTCTGTGATCCATTTTGAATGAATATTCATGCCTTGTATCAGGAAAGGGCTATTTATTTATCCTATATGGATATACAGTTGTCCCAGCAACATTTGTTGAAAGGACTATCCTTTCTCCATGAATTGCCCTAGCATCTTGGTTAAAAAAAAAAAAAGACAACTGACCACAGACATAATAGATATATCTGTAGGCTTTCTTTCCTGTTTTGTTGACTCACACGTCTATCCTTATGCCAGTATCACAGTGTCTTGATTACTGTGGCTTTATAGCAAGTTTTGAAATCTCACACTAAATGTCCTTCAATTTTGTTCTTTTTCAAAACTGTCTTGACTATTCTAGCCACTGCATTTCCATTTACATTTTAGGATCAACTTGTGAATTTCTACAAAAAATCCTGCTGAGACTCTGACTGGGACTGCACTGAACCTATAGATTCTATAGATCAATTTGGAAAGAACAGACATCTTAACAATATTGAGTTTTCTAGTCCATGAATATGATATTCATATGTCTTTTTTGTTTCCTAGCTGGGACCTGCATTAGAGAGGGTATAATCCCTCTTTGGAAAATATTCTCATCATAGTTTAAGTACAACACTGGCCTGAAGAGAATAAATGAGGATGTATTGTAAACATGGAATATCATGATATTGATGGAATAGCAAAAACTATGCTATTCTCTTTTTAAGTTCACTTCAAGCATTCATAAGCCCAAATACATAAGATCAGAAGCATGATATTTGTTTATTTATAAGAGCAAGACAGCTCAATGTGGGAAAGGATAGATATTTGAACAAATGTTGCTGGGACAATTGGATATCTGTATGAGGAAAAAAAAACTTCAACCCTTACCTCATACCAATTTGAAGTGGGTTGAAGAACTAAAACTAAAAGCAAAAACTGTAAAACTTCTATAAGAAAACAAAGAATTACTATCACCCTCTTGTACATGTAAAGCATTTTCAAGTTCTCAGGATATTTTTACATCACTTGGTTTTATAACCTTTGTGTTTCTTTGTGAGGCAAGCAAAAAGGCAATAATTCCACTTATGCTGATGGGAAAACCAGAGCCCAGAGGACCTGAGTGACATGACCAGAGAGGCATAGTGGGAAGGGCATGGGTTTTGAGTGTACAGATTTCACTTTGAATTCCAACTGTATCACTTACTAGCCATACGACCTTGGGTACATGACATAATTTCTCTAAGCTTTGGATTCCTAACCTGTAAAATGGAGATAATAATTATGTTCACCTTCACAGGTTCTTTCTTTCATTTATTTAACACATATTTATTGAAAGCCCACCATGTGCTAAGCAACAACTGTTCTAAGTCTTGGAGATAAGGCAGAAAATCCCTACCCTCAAGGGGCTTGCATTTTAGTATAGAAGATAGAAAATAAAAAAGATGCATGAGTAGAATATACTGTGTTCTATAGGTGGGAGACAGAAAATGCTAAGTTGTAGGGGCTGTAATTTTAGGCCAGGGAGGGCCTCTTTTCAAAGGACATTTTGGGTAAAGATCCAAAGGAGGGGAGGGAGTCATGCAGATATGGGATAAGAACACGGCAGGCAGAGGGACCAGCAAGGGCAAAGTCCTACAGCAGGTGTGTACTTCCCATGTTCTAAGAATGGCAAAGAAGGCAAACTGGCTTGGAACAGAAAGAGCAAGAGGGAGAAGAGTAGTGAATGAGCTGAGAGAGGTAGTAAAATCGGCAGTCGGGGAGGGAGGGTTGTGGTGGTGGTCGCATTACAAGGACTATTATAAAGGACTTTGGCTTCCTTTCTGCATGAAATGTGAAGACACTGGAGGAGCAGAGGAGCAACATAATCTGACCAAAGTCTTCAAAGGACCCCTCTGGCTGCTGTGCTGAGAGCAAACCGAAGGTGGGTAAGGGTGGAAGCAAGGCACTCATGCAGCCAAGAGATAACTGTGGCTTGAATCAGGGTGATAGCAGAATAGGTGATGAGAAGCTGTTAAAGAGTCTAGATATACTTTAAAGATAGAGCTAACAGGAGTTGATTAATAGATTGGTTGTATGGTATGAGAAAAAGAAAGGAGTCAAAAATTAAGTACAAAATGTCAGGCATAAGCAGCCTCAGAATAGAGTTGCCAGTTACTGAGATGAAAAGACTGTCGGAAGGGCAGGCTTGAGGAAAAAGATCAGGACCTCAGAATCAGACATGTTAAATTTGAGATGTCCATTAGACAATCAAGCGATGTTGAGCACACAGTTAGATATGACAGTCTGGAGTTCAGAGGAAATGAACTGGCTGGAGACTGGAATAGAAAAGGTAATTAAATGGTATTTTAACTCATGAAACTGGATGAGATTACCAAAGGAACGTAATCCCTGGACTATTCCAATATTTAGAGAGGTTAGGAGTTGAAAAAGAACTAGCTGAGAAGGAACAGACAGTAAGGAGAAGGAAAATCAGGAGAATATGATTTAAAGTAGTGCTTCTCAAACTTTAGTATGCATACAAATCACTTAGGGATCTTGTTAAAATGTAGTCTTCAATTCAGGAGATCTGGGGTGGTGCCTAAAATGTGTCATTTGAAAAGGCTCCCAGGTGGTAGAGTTTAAAGGATTAAGAAGAGGTTTCATGAAAAAGAGTGTGATCAAATGCATTATATATTTCTGATGGGTCAAAAAGATTGAGGACTGAGTATTTAACCCTTGGATCTAGCAACATGGTAATTATCTTATTCAGAGATATTTCAGTGAAGTGTCAGGGGCAAAAAAGCCTGATTGGAGTGGAGTCCAAGACAAAAGGGGAGGGAAGAAAATTAGAGAGTGCATATCAACAACTCTGTTGAGAAGTTTTACTATAAAAGAAACAAGAGGAATGAGGTGATAGCTTCAGAGGGAAGTGGGATCAAGGAAGGGACCTCCACAACTTTTTTATTATGAAAATTTTTAATCATAGAGAAAAATTAAAAGAAGAGTACAATAAATACCCTGGTGCCCTCCACCTAGGTTCAACAATTGTCAACATTCTTCCAAATGTGCATGATAAGAAAGATGTTTTAAAATGGGAGAAAATCCAGTAGAAAAGGAAAATCTGATAATGTACAGGAGAGAGCCACTCAAAAGATGTCAGTGAGTAGGAGAAAGGGGATGGAATCTAGTGCACAAAACTGAAGGACTGGCTTTTACTCTTAGTGATAAAACAGAAAAACTGAGCATGAATGTAGGTAGGTAGGTAGATATTGTGGTGGGTGCTTCTAATTTTCTTAATGAAATGGCAAGCAAGGTTACCAGCTGACAGTTCTTGGAGAAGAGGTGTTGGAGAACTGAGGATAAAGGAAGTATGACAGTGTCTACGAGAGAGGAAGAGCAAAAAACCAGGGAAGGGAAAGTATGATTGCTGCATGGCATTAAGGGCCCACTTGAGGTGTTGAAAGGATTGACTAAACTGAAGAAGCAGAACAGTGTAGAGTTTAAGGAAATACACTCTGAAGCCAAAAGACTTGCGGCAAGTCACTTGGCCTTTTAAACTGTCGTTTCTCCATCAGTAAGTAGGGGATAATAATAGGATCTACCTCACAGGGTTGTTGATGATTAATTGAGATGGTATATATAAAGTACACAGAACAGTGTCTGGCACAAAGTATTATGTAATTGCTAAATATATCACTGTATATAAACAAACCACAAAACATAGTTGGTATAAAAAAAAGAGTTACTAGTAGTATCAGAGCTGGAGTCAGAACATAATATTTATTGATCAGTAAAGATGTCTAAAATAAGAGCAAGTAAAAAAAAAAAAGGTAAAACCAGTGTGATTCCATATTTAAAACGACAACAACAAACCACTGTATACAGTATTAAAATACAGAATTCTGAAAAGATACACAATACTACACATCAAAACACTAATGGTACTTCTCTCTCAGTGGAGTATTGGTGCTTATTTATGTTTACATTTTCTAAATTTTCTATCATGATTATGTATTTCCTTATAATACCTTATATTTTGAAATTAAGAAAAACTGCAACAAAGGCTAATGTAGAAATCACTTATTCTCACCATACTTAACCCTGTTAAATTTTTACACATTTGCCTCCTGTCTTTTTAAAAAATTTATACCTGTAAAAAGGTTGTGAAAGTAAAACACAACTGTAGAATCTTTTTAATTAAAAGCCAGAAACCACGAGAACTTTATATAGGTAAAGCTAAAGCCCCTCTCTCCTTGATAGCTATCCCCATCTTGACCCCTTTTTGCCATTCCTGGAGACAACAACTACTGAGCTTGGCATATACCTTCTAATCTTTGCTTTAATACTTCTACATACATATATGTAAGACTTAAAAAATATATATGTAATGTTTTGTTTTTGAAATTTTAAATGGTCTCATGCTACAGCTTGCTTTTCTCATTGGACATGCTGTAAAGCTGATGTTGACACATATATTATTCATTTCTGCTACGTATTCTTTCCCTGCACATATGTGCCCTCTACTAATGGACATTTATGTTTCCAATTTTCCACTATTATATATTTTCCTGTAATACATCTCTTCCTATACACATCTCTTGGAACAAAAGCTGGTGTTTCTTGGGAGTAGACCAGACACTTTACATTTTAATAGATACTTCCAAAATGTCCCCAGGGTGGTTGGTTGCATCAGGAGTGTCCCAGTAAGCAATTCCCCTAACCTTTATCAACACTTAACCTTGCCAGAATTGAGGAATTTTGCCAATTCCAGTGGGTAGAACATAGTGTACTTCTTTTAATTTGCATTGTTTGTGATTATCAGCATCCTCCTCTCAATTACTGTTTTTGTCTACCAGAAAATGACGTTTGCTATAATAATTCTTCAATTAATCAGAATTATTTTCAATCATTAATACATGTTCACCATCTTCTCAGCTTCAATTCATCCTACTATCTTTCCTGTAACTAGGTTTACTTATGAGTAAAAGGAGGCATACACTTCATTATTTTAAAAAGTAAATTGTGAGGATTTATCCCCAAATTATTTTTAATCACCTTATATACAGAATATAACACTCCTGTGAGTAAACAACAGACCAGAACCTTTTCTTTGTGCCTCCTTGATTTAACATTTAGTCAATTTTCTAATAAAGCTAAATTTAAAATTATAAACAAATATTAGACTGAAACGAAAAGTCCTGCAAAGAAACAGCACGATAGACTGACGAGCCCTGAAATTTCTTTAGTTAACATTATTCTTTAAAATACCCTGGCCCTTAGGCTGAATCAATGACTATCAGGTGAGAAGATGATAAACATACTACATGAACCCTGATTCCTAAGAGTGAGTCTTTAATTATCTAACACTAGAATAGCTCTGCTCTCTTAAAGTTAACCTAGGAATCAGAAATGATCTTTTACTGAAGAGAGAGAACAGAACCACACAGGAGAAATGTCACTCATTCACCATGTGCTTATATTCTATAATCCAATAAAGGTGACATATTTGAAAGTCCCAATGATTCAACCTTCCTAATTACTAAAGTTTTTATCTTATGAATGACTGTGACCTTAGTACTTTATACAATGAGATAGGATGCTCTTATTCTGCTTATACCCTGTGACTTTAGAGTCAATTTTGCAAAGTAGAAAAGATCACTTTCAACAGCATCTGGAAATCATGCAGGGGGCAGACTATTTTGAAATGAGGGCTGTGCAGAAGTACATTATTAAGCAGCTATTTAAATAGTCTATGGAGTTACTGGTCAGCTACATCTAGCCTATTCTGTTCTTTGTGAAATGATGGTGGAAGACAAGGGAAGAGGAATCCGACATTTAAAAGTTTAATAATTGCAAGGAAAGTAATTTCCAGTGTACTGTAAATATCAGCACTTTTAACATTTTAAATTGTTATCTGAATGTTCCTTATAAAGCATCTGTTCTTGTTTCATAGATAGAAAATCTTCTTTTATCTCTGAGAAAACTGATAGGGTTTTTTTGGGGGGGTGGGTATCTCTTCTCCTTGCATTGTGTTTGTTATTCCTAGTTGCCTTTTCCCCCATTTGTTCTCTCTCACTGGCATCAGAGACTTTCCCTCTGATGTCTGGTAATTGAGAGATAATTTGTCTTTACTCAGATTGAGACTAAAAGGCTACGGAAAGCTTTGAGCATACAGATGGGCTTCTTGTTTTTGAACTCCCATGTACTCCCATCTAGGTGGAATCCCTGATATCACTACCTTTGGGTCTTTACTCTTGGCTGATAAGATTCCTCAGACAAAACTCTTCCAATGTCCTGCCTGAAGGGGAAGGTTTGGCTGCCAGCAGTCCGGGAAGCAAATGAAAAGAGAGTACTGGGGAACTCTCTGTTCATCACTCAGTAAGCAGTCACTCACCACCCCCCCCGCCCCAATTTCCCCCTATGTCCTGGGTCCAGAGAGTTTCTCCCCTCTCCAGAGGATACATTTCCAGTGTACTGCCAGGGTAGGGATGGGGTATCTACCCAGTGGCACAGAGCAGGAGAAGGGATTTAGAGAAACATTTCAGACAGGCCTTTTCATTTCTGTACTCTTCCTCCTCCAGAGATAACCTCACAGTGCCAATTCTTGAGACTTGAGAATTCTGTGGTACAAATCAGGTTGGTTTCCATTTTTCCACAGTCAGTTAATAATTTAGTTTTTTTGGGTGTACTATGTCCATTATCACTTCTCCATCTGCTTTCTAGCTTCTAAAATGTTACTGCTATTCTTTTCTTCCTCTCTGTTTTCTCCATCTTTATATGTTCATGCTTCAAAACAATTTTCATTATTATAGTTTTGGTGGTGTTTCAAGAGAGCAAAAACCTGTCACCTTAACCTGAAAATCACATAGCCACTTTAATAAGAGGATTTGCAATCTGCCAAAGCCTTCAGAAACTAAAGATGTGTTGGTACATTTAACCCCAGTTGTATATATTGTCTTATAAAGAACCAAAGGGAATTGTATCTTCTTTGGTTAAATTTAAGATGGTAATAAAAAATATAATCTGTTAGAAGGCTTACATTTTATAATTAATACTTTTTCAGCTATTAAAATATAGGATAAATTGACGGGATGATCTACATTTATAGCCAGACATACACATCATATAGTAAGTGTTACTTAAAAATGTAAGCAAAGTATTTTAGAGAAATTAATTGACTGTAAAACTTTATACTTATCGATCCCAAACTGTAAAGTAAGGGGAAAATATTGCCTCTTAACTAACTATTCCCCAGACCACAGAACGATTCCAAGTTGATAGTGTTCTTCTCTCCTGTCACTTCTTACCTTAATCGACACTGGCACTTCACTGCCTCATTACTGTTTCTAAAACAATTTTTAATACTATTCTCTGTTGCCTCTGTATATAGCAAAAGCATTTTCCCCTCTGTTACTCTTTTATTACTTCTTTGACTATTTTTCCTTTTCTTGACATTTCTCAGTTTTGGTATGACAAGGATGTGACTGCTTTCTCTTCTGGAAGGTAAACCTATCAATAATATGCAGTTGTGTGTAATCATGGTTTCATTTTTAAATTTTTGTAATATGTATCTATCATAGGCCAGGCCTTGTTCTAGGCATTAGAGATAAAACAATGAACAAAACAAGACCCCTGCTCTTGTACAGCTTGTATTCTAGTGGGGATGACAGACAATAAACAAATATGTTATATGGAATTGGGTGTTAAAAACAAGAATGGGGTATAGAGTGACAGAGTGGGGCAGGAAAATGTTATATAAGGTGATCAGAGAAGGTTTCCTTTAAAAGGCAACATTTGAACAGAGACATAAGAGAGAAGCTCTATGAATATTTGTGGCATGAGTACTTATCCCCAAAAGAAAATAACAAGTACAAAGGCCCTGAGGAAAGAGCATGCTTGGCCTGCTGAAGAAACAGCAAAGAGACTGGTGGGGTGGGAGCAGAACAAGCTTTGTTTCTCTTTCAATGTTTACCATTCTGGCCAAGGTGTACTCTTTGCAAGATTTTTTTTAAAATTAATTAATTAATTAATTAATTGGCTGCGTTGGGTCTTCATTGCTGTGCGTGCGGGCTTTCTCTAGTTGCCACGAGCAGGGGCTACTCTTCGTTGCGGTGCACGGGCTTCTCATTGCGGTGGCTTGTCTTGTTGCAGCGTGCAGGCTCTAGGTGCGCGGCCTTCAGTAGTTGCGGCACGTGGGCTCAGTAGTTGTGGCTCGCGGGCTCTAGAGCGCAGGCTCAGTAGCTGTGGCCCATAGGCTTAGTTGCTCTGCGGCATGTGGGATCCTCCCAGAACAGGGCTCAAACCCGTGTCTCCTGCATTGGCAGGAGGATTCTTAACCACTGTGCCACCAGGGAAGTCCCTCTTTGCAAGATTTTAATATAATCTTTCAGATTTGAACAGATTCAGATTCAGATTCAGAGGTGGGATTGTTTTTAAGTCTACTGGATAAGTGGTAATGTTATTGAATAAGGTAATAATTTGCTGCAATAAGGATTTTGGCTGAATACAGGTTTATAAACAATCTAAATTACAGATATATTGTCTAGTTTTGAGACAGAGAGGGTAGGACAGTGGGAAGATTTAACAGCTAGATCTGGTTTTGAGTCTTGGTTCTATGCTTATTTGCCATAAATGATCCTGAGTCAGAGTTTTCGGCATTAGTACACGTATACTCTTTTACCTTTTTTATTCTAATTTTATAATGTAAAAGCAGTATAGTGGTTATAGTGGTTACGGGGAAAGAATAATGGTTTGGGAGTCAAAAATTCTGAGTTAAACACCTTTGCTGCTGCTTATTAAATGTGGAGTCTAGACAAGTCATTTAGAAGCCTCAGTTTCCTTATCTGTAAACATAAAATAAAAATATCTACTTCATAACATTATAAAGATTAAATGACATAATTGCCTATGCATGTGAAAGCCATTTGTATACTATAAAATGTTAAATTAACTTAAGACACATGCATATTTTTAAACTACCTATGGAACTTTCAAACATATTTTACTCACTTAAATTTTTTCATCTAAGTGCTTTCAAAATTTATTTAATTTTACCTTTTGATTTACCTGTTTATTTGTACTTGCATGCAAAATTTATCCTTCATAGTCAGTTTCCTATTTTGGCTCATGATAAATTTTATAGAGTAACTTTTTATCTTTTAAATTACACAGCAAAATTCAATGGATATGAACAAGTGAACGTGAAATCCTCAAAAAGGATCAAAATGTAGACTTTCATTTTACTTTACTTTTACTTTATTTCATGCAGATGATCATTTTGCAATAGAAAATATGGGTACATGGAAAAAATAATTTGAAAGGATAACTAACAATCATTTTATATACTTCAATAACTGTTAATGACTTTTTAGTAGGTTTTTTTTTTTGGTCTATTTTTGTCTTTTGAGCCCTTATTGCTTAGCTAAATTACAGCATGCTAAACATAAATTTGTAGTCACATATTTATTATCAAATATTTGATACATGTTTTGAAGACTATACCAGCGAGAGACTATTTTGTTTCTTAATATCATATTGCTAGCCATTAGTTAGAAGTGTCTACATGCTGCTGGACAGTAACTGAAGATGTAAGTCAAAAGAATAATAGCTAAAACCTTTAAACTGTCCTCAATGGTCTTCAAAAGTAACTTACAAGAGATTTAACAGAATGGAACTTACTCCATGCCCTGTGCAGTCTGCCGTGCAATATCTATAAGTTTGATCATCTCGAATTTGGTCTCAATGATGTGGAGATGATGATATAAGCTGGAGCCCTCACACCACTGGGTAACAATAGCCAGTTGTGGCTTTGTTGAATAACCCATGAAGAGTAGGATATTCACATGTCGAGTTTTCCTGTAAAAAGAAATGTGACAGTAAATAGTAAATGTTGATAAACTTTAGCAAATGTTAAAAAAGAGGGCCAAAGCAGTCTACTTATTAATAAGATGTTGTCAGAAAAAGGTATTTTTAAAAAAGCCAACAGAAGGATAAATTTAGATGAGACTTTAGGAATTGTCTAGTCTAACATCCTACCCTTTTCATAAACATCTTTTTTAGTATACCTCATAGACAGGCAACTAGAGATTCCTTAAATACCTTCAATTATGGGAAGTTTATCACTGAAACTGTAGCCTGTTCCCGCTACTCTTTTTCTTTCTTTCTTTTTAAAATTTTTTTGGTTGTACTGCGCAGCATGTGGGATCTTAGTTCCTCAACCGGGGATCGAACCTGTGCCCCCTGCAGTGGAAGTTCGCAGTCCTAACCACTGGACCACCAGGAAAGTCCCCTCTTTTTTTTCTTTTAAAGTGGTTCTAGTATTAGTAGAAGTTTAGGTTGAGAAAAAATCATTTTCCTACAACTTCCG
The DNA here is from genome assembly GCF_028023285.1 of Balaenoptera ricei. Classification (NCBI taxonomy): domain Eukaryota; kingdom Metazoa; phylum Chordata; class Mammalia; order Artiodactyla; family Balaenopteridae; genus Balaenoptera; species Balaenoptera ricei. Next base: position 13,679,067 of record NC_082647.1, on the reverse strand, counting down.
CCACTGGATTCCCTGTTCTGCTCTCTGCAATGAAACAGAGTAAGTTTATACCCTCTTGAACGTAACAGCCTTCTATGGACCCAAATATTCTCAGTTCTGTTGACTATTTTCTCCCTAAGTTATAGTTCCAGAATCCTCCCCATCTAAGTTGTCCTTGCCTGGACACATTCTAGTTTGTTAATTTTCCTTAAGTTCCAGGGCTTGATACAATCTCTAAATGTGTTCTGATAAGCTCAGAATTTTGCGAGCATTGTCTCCATAAGTGGAAGTATTACTTCTCGTGATCAGAACACTATATTTCCATTAATTCACTCTAGGATTAATATTTCTATCAGCTGTACCATATAATATTGCATACCACTTACAAGAATACAGTTAAAGACAAAATATACTCAGACAAACTTTGTTTTATTCATTTTAAGTAAATCTGTAAAGCTAACAGTGGCTACCACTGGAAAACACAAGTTGATCAAGATAACTTCTCTGGAAAACGTGATTCACACAAGCTCACCTGAGTACTCCTACTTCATTTTTGAAGGCCTGTAGCTGCTGAGGTGTGGGTGCTGTCACATTCAACATTTTCACTGCCACATCACCTAAAAGGTAATTGCCATTCCAAATGTCATTCCAATTTTTAAAATTTAAAAATATAAAAAAATCTAGGGTATTTTCACTAATTACCACGGCCTTAAAAATATACCATTATAAAACTGCAAATAAATTATACCTTAACTTCTTAAACTGCATTAATTTTCTAAGGATAAAAACTAAACTAACAATAATATTCCTATACTAGTATTTCAAAATACCAATCCAAAAAAACAGCCAATCTCATTTTTCCCCTGGAAATTTAGTTTAACCAATTAAACACCCATGATATTTTCCTAGTTATTTAACAAAACTAAATTAGACACATTCACTAACTGAATGTTAAAACTGCAGTTGACAGGCCCAATGGAACTTGGCTGAAATAGAAAACTGCAGACTTCTTTATCAGAGTATTTAACACCTTTTCGAATCCATGGATCACTTGTTGCTTTTTACTTAGGAAAATTATTTAAAAAACACAAAACTGTATGTGAAACAGGTACAAGTCTTACATGTTGCCAAAGGGTGTATAAATTGGTACAACCACTTGAAACACTGTTGGCAGTACCTACTACGGGCCCCACAATTCTTTCCTAGGTATATACCAACCAACTTGGACACATGTGTTCACCAAACGACAGGTACTAAGAATACTCATAGAAGCAGCATCCATAATCGCCCCAAACTGGAAACTATTCAAATGCTCATCACACAGTAGATAGTCATGCTACAGTCACACAATGAACACTATATAGAGAATGAATAACCTACAACTACATACAATAATATAGATGAATCTTATAAACAATATTGAGTAAAAAGGACCAGATACAAAGGAGTACATCCTGTATTATTTCTGTTTAGGTCAGGACAGTGGTTACCCTTGGGGGCAGAGGGCATAAGGAGGACTTCGAGAGTGCTGGTAATGTCCTGTTTATTGAACAGTGTGTTGACTTTGTGAAATTTTAGCTACTTGTACACTTATGTGTACTTTTTTGCATGTATATTTCAATATAATTAAACTAACTTACTGATTTTTCCTGATTATCAAATAAAGTGTTTATAGTAAAAAAAAATCAAACTTAAAATTAAAAAATTAAACATTTTGAAAGCAAAAGGAATAAAATTAAAATCTCCCATAATCACGTCACTCTGAAATGACCATTGTTATTAACCTATTGATGTATACCCTACTAGGCTTTTATATGTATGCAGTATAAATATTTATAAATACATATGAAAAAGGCAACCTAAAAAGATATATACTAAAATACTGATGGTTATTTAAAAAATTATGTTATATATATTTATATGTAGCATCATAATATGGGATATTATACATGCTGCTTTTAAAATATACCACATACACCTTTCCATAAAATAGACATCTACCATACCATTTTAATTTCTATATAATCATATATGGAGGTTATCAATTTATTTATTCCTTCCTCTATTAATGAGCACTTAAGTTATTTCCATTTTTCATTAATATCAAATCTCTAATGAATATACTTGCACACACGTTTGTTCCTGTTCTACAAACGGAATTGTTGGCTCTATATATATATTGCCAAACTGCCCCCCAGAAAATTCATAGCAATTTATGTTTCCACCAGCAGCATTACAATCACAACTCTAAATATAATCAATTAAAAAAAAAACTTGGTCCATTTGATTATCTTTTCAAAGAAAGATAACTCATTTGAGAGGCAATAATGATTTCTATTTTTTGAATTTGTAATTCTTTCACAACTAGTGAGACTGAACATTTTTTATATGTTTACTGCCCAGTCTTTCCTTTGGTAAGTACTCTTTTTGTATGTCTACTTGTGGTTTATAATACAAATAAAATTACCAGCAGAAAGACTTATAAAAATAAAAACAAATCTTGGGGACTAGCTCATCTGGAGGATTATCATCTTTAAAAATTATTACTGTAGTATAAAGATTAAACTTCTGGCTGCTGTGAATCCAGTTTTTATTTCCCATAATTTCTGTTATAAACCTTTGGAGGACTCTTGCATCTGATCAAAATTACCTTAATGATGCAAACAGTGAATACTCCCTTTGATATTTTTTTATAAAAGTTATTATATTCTATTATTATAATTTGTGACAAGGTCACTGTATTACATACATACCATGCCACTTTCCCTTGTAGACTGTCCCAAATGACCCGGATCCAATTCTTTGTCCCACCGTGATCTGCCCATCAGGAATCTCCCAATCGTCACTTGAATCCCGTCTACCAAGTGTTTTCTTGATAAAAATAGTGCAAAAGTCAAGCCAAGGCAAACAAAAAAGGAAAATCTTATGCTTCACACTAAGTACATTTCCCTATTCCTGAAAGGGACGTAAGTTAGGAAGAGAGCAAGAACTTTGGAAAAAACAACAAAAAAAACCCATACTCTAGAGGAATAATAGAAGGATGATTCTTACAATATAGAACTTAAGTTTAAGACCTAAGTCAGTATTAGGGTGGAAATAGTTTATTAAAAAATAAAAATTATTTATTGGGTATGAGCAGAAATGTTACTATTATTAAATTTTATTATTAAAATCAATAAAATAAAGCGGCTTTTTTATCATTTGGAAGACTACTAGGAGCAAGATAAGTGCTATACGTTTGTGACTAGTTTTGGCTCCAAAGGCCAAAAAGTTAAGTTAACGTACTATGGCTGTTGATAATCTAATTACTTTCTCCCAGTCAGTGCTAAATTTCCTCATATATCTTATCTGACCCAATCTCTCTCAAAAAAAATTATCAACATATACAATCACTTTGGGATGATAAAGGACCCACATATCCAACATATACTATTGCTAAAATGATTAGTTTTTAATATAGATTTAATTTACAGCAGACAGTCAATTTTTCATTAGGGAAGAATGTCCTTTGGTAGATATTTGTATTTCAGACCAACTCTTTAGAACATACATGCCTCATCATGCCTCCTAAAATACTAGCTTACTCTCTTTCCATAGTTTAGAAACAGAACACTATTCCTGCTCTTCCAAAACTGCCTTTTACTCAATGATATTAGAGTTGAGAGCAAAAATGAGTGTTGTGTTTTGTTTTTAAGCGAAAAACTATCAGCTCTTAAATTTATTTGATTATGGGAATTCTGTGTCAAATATGGACATATACGCCACTATATATCATATATCTAAAAGGTGACAATACATTTGCCTATGACTTCTAAGAAGACAGAACTTAGAGGAAAAAAGATATCATATACTCTCACCATTCGATTCCTGTCTTCTGAAGATGAAGATGACTTCCTTTCTCGCTGAGGTCCTGGAGATTTCTGTAATGCTTTCACATTAGTGAGTGAGCCAGGTAACGAGGCAGGGGGCGTGGCAGATAAACCTGTGGTTGATCCTAAGTTAGTGAAAGGGAAATGTATCTATTAAAGGAGGATCAAGTACATTAGCTTATTGGGGACAGAGGGTAGAGGGAGATTTAGACTTATTTTAAAAATGCAGTATATGTTCTAATACAGATCATTTGGAAAGGACAGGCAAAAAAGGAGCCTCATTTGGTGACTAGCTTTAAATTAAAAAACTATAATTTCTTTCAGTTTTATACTTTTAGCTTTCTGGTCAATTTCATGACCTTTAAAACGTCTGATTACAGATATATACTTTGTTTATTGGTGCAGAGTCTAGGAGAAAAATAATCTTTTTAAAATAAGAGATAAACACTAAAAAATACTCCCAAGTTTTTTCTTTGATCAAAAAACAAGAAGCAAACTCAACTTAAAAGGGAATATAAAAAATAAACTTTAAATTATGTTACCTTAACAGCTTATCAATTAAAAAAAAAGATAGAAATTCCCCAAATGGAAACATATTCTAATAACGGCCATAATGTTGACATTACCTGGCTCTTTCATATTAGCCACTAAAATTTTAAAAAATCCTATACTACATACTATACTATTTAAGAGTGAGAGATACTGGTCACTTTCATTGGTTCCTGGAGGCTTATTTTGCTAAACAAAGATGAATTTTACCTGCATAACAAAGTTAATGCAAACAAAGCCAAGCAGGTTTCTCAAGACTTTCTGAAAAATCTCTGCCTATAAAATGAGGGCAAGGTAAGTGCTATGGCTTCTCAGCCAAGTTACTACAAATGGAAAAATTCTATCAGCCAAATGAGTCCAAGGGGTACACTCTTTGAAAATGGACTCAGTTGGCAGGGTTGCATACCTTTCTGATGGATATTTTTCCAAATGCTGATTGAGCAAAAATCCCAATTCATGTACAGAAAGCACCTGGTTCAGAGGGGTTCAGGGCAATGACTCCTAGTGGGGCCTGAGTATAGCTAAGTAGGACTGAGATGTCAGGTAATGTTTGCACATACAGAACAAAAAGACTTCAATTTTTTTAAAAAGTAGATAACTATTCTCTAGTTAAAAAGTCACTATCTTTCAAAGAACAAGGATCAGAATACTAATGGCAACATTTAAATGTTAAAACTGTGTAGAACTTTTCTCATTACTACACCACATATGTCATCATGTGGAATTTCCATGACCTCACATGCAATTTTCTAAAAGAAAATGGTAACTGGAATGTCTATTAATTAGAGCACAATCCATATTCTGCCTTCCACTGATAATTTGCAACATCATAAAGCCTTAACTGAATACCCAGGCTTCACAATTCTGATCTACTCAGTGCTATATTGTATCACTTTAATTACACTACTCAGTACTCTATAACTTCCAGTCCATTCCATGGATTTTCTGAGAAAGTTGGGCTGAGAGCAAAAATCTGAAATGCCACCATTACATTCAGAATAAGTTAAAAGACACTGACTAGCAAAAGCCAGTAAATATAATTCATTAAAAATATTTACAGCAAGACACCCATCTAAATTTTGACTTAAATTTTTAAAAATCAGTTTAAAGGATGGATAATTAAAGGATGGAAAGATAAAATGTGAGTAATTAAAGGATGGAAAGATAAAATGTGAGTGAAATTATACTGCTAACTTTTTCCTCACATGAGGGCATAACCGAAAGTATAAATCCTAATTTTCTGAAGTGTGCTAAAATACCCCAAATATATTACAAATCTTCTTTAAGTTCCCTACCTTTGATATAAAATATACATGTCCTACGTTTTTAAAAAAAGGACACATATTACAGAAAAATAAAGCGAAAAGTCTAGTAAGAACTCATAATAGGGATTTCCACTTTTTGTAAAAACCAAAAAATTTGATAACCATTATTAGCAGCCATCAAGGCTATCACCTAAATGGATTAAAGTAAAATAAATTCAGCTTGAAGAAGCCCCTCCCCACATTATTTACTGTCACCCACTGAGTTTAAGAAATTATCAAGACCAAAAAGTAAGTAATATAACAAAAAACAAGATGGAAATCTCAGCTCAGAATTTTCTTGCTTTTAAAAATTTATGACAGACAGCATACAGGAAGCTTGTGGTGGTGAGTATGTGTGAGAAGCACATTCAGAGCATTCCAGCCAGGCCAAGCAGAAATTTAGTACTGAAAACTCTCACACTTACAAACACACACTGTGAGGGTGAGGCACAAACAGTATCTGTTGTTTATATTTAGTTTGCTTTGGGTGAAAACAAGAAAGAAGAGCCCAACTACCTCTGAACACTGGGCCAGGCTCAAAATCAAACACTATTTCACTGGGGACAGAATGTAGGAGGGGACTGGGAGTCCGGGATTGGTATTTCCGAAGACAGCGCATCAGCTGGTTCAAAGGGGCTGTTAGAAGAAAAAGAGAGGGGCAGGCAAACACAGGAAGACAGACACACAGAAGAAATGAAAGAAGTCACGGGGAATAAATGAGTTGAAGCCTGCTTCACAAAATAATTCTGGATGTCTAAAAAATCTGCTTGTTTTCATAAAATTCCAATGATTCTTTATAAAGTGATTCACAAAAAGGATAAGAAATGGCATTTGATTTTTGGTACTAAGCAGGCAATTTTTCGGACTAAGTTAACTCTGTGATGCTAACAGGATGGCAACATTTAAATGCTGGATGTATTGGGCAAAATTATCAAAAGCCACAGCTATTAAGACATATGAAAGTCAAACTGGCAGCAACATTAATTGGTGGGTTCATGGAATAACAAACAGGAAAAAAAAAAACTTTTATAACTATGTGCTATAGTAAATACTAAGTCCAGAGTACATAACGCAGGCTTATTATTTTGGTAGGTCCACAGGTATGTATAAATATTACAACAAAAGATGGTTTACTCAATGTTTATTCAACATAAAGTATCTTTGAGCCTGGGCTTAGATATTTTGAATATAAAGTAGGTCACAGTGAAGAGACCAACTCTAAACAAGATATGCAGGTATTGTAGGGCTTCCTTATTAAATAGAAGACAGCTGAAGAGGTAAGCATAAAGGACCACCTGGAAGAAAACGTCAAGATAGTTTCAAACACCATCTCTTAGAAAAATCTTATGGGGGTAAAATCTTATTTAAAAAGTATTTTCTAAAGTAATGTTTTGCTATGCTCTCAATTTTCACTGTGTGCTAGAGTGAACATCTGATGAAAATTCTGTAAGAAATCTCAATTCAGTTTCTCATTTGCTTATTTTACTTACTGGACTAGTAAAAGGTGAACTAGGCTTTTCTATTAGGGGTCCATGCTATAAAGTATATATTCCAAAGCCTTCTAGAAAGCTGGAGGGAAGTGGCTGACAATGTCTAACAAACTGACAAGTTGTAGCAGGCAACCCCAGGGATTCTCCCCAAGAATGATGTAGGAGTCACGTTTTAACTGGTTGTAAGCTCAATCTTTAAGTATTAGTGGAGGTGGTTAGGAATAAAGTGGGTAAAATAATTAAGGATCTCTCCTCGACAACAACATCTAAAAACTGTAGATAGTACATTTAAGACTCCCTTTTATGTCCTCTCTTTTTCTCCAGCTATGAATTAATTAAAATTTTATTAGAGATAAATGATAAATACTAAAGAAAAGCAAACAATTTTTGGTTTTTCTCTGCACATTTTTCTCTGTGTCTGTGTTTCATGAAAGAAGCAAATATAAAGGAGACAAGCAGCAAAGCAATTGCATTTTTCCCTGATTTTTTTTTTAAATTGAAATCACTACTTACCTCCATCACTACGAAACCCTTGGTCTCTAATCAAGTCCTACAAATAAATAGTAATGTATATTTAATCAAAGCATATGTTAAGAAAGTAATAACATTTTATTTTCCACTAAGCATTCACAGAAAGGTTAATTCAAAATAATACCTGCCTTATAAATTACTTCACGAAACAGAAAGAATATGGAATTAGCTAGTGAACATGATAAAATAAAAAATTTGAAGCACTCGTCAACCTAACCCTAGATTGAAGGGATTATTAGTCCTGACGAAATGTTGAAATCCATTTCAGGCCATTCAAAACCAATGGCTGCATTAATTCTTAAAAAAAATTCTACTGGCACATATTAAGAGCCATAAAATGTTCATACCCTTTGATCCTGTAATTCCACTTCTGGGAATTTTTCCTAAGGAAATAATTCAGAAGAAAAAATGATATGCACAAAGATGTTTAGTGCAACATTATCCATTATACTAAAAAACCAGAAATTATTTCCCTATTTTAGGCATACTGACATATTGGTTAACTAAATTATAGTGTATCAATTTAGTAAGTATGATGTAGCTACTAAAACAATTATGAAGCTTGACTCATGAAACATGTTTACAATAAAAAAGAATACAAAATTAAATGTACACTGACACAATTATAAAAATATAAATGTGTAAGGACACACTAGAAGGGGGAAAAAAAATGTCTTTATTATTAAAATACAGCATTTTACAACAGACAACGTGGTGGGGCAGGGCAGTGGGGGAAGAGCCTACTGGCAATGCAATGCAATTTGGACCCTGACAGACAGAACTTAATCTACCCAGTATAACTTAAATATGAGGTCTCTAAATAAGCTCAAAGTCTCTTTGCAAATAGGCAGCTTTTCATTTATAGGCTAAAACAAAGAGCACATTCTTTACAGATGTATTTCTGTCATATTCAATGTATTATATAAAGCCTTTAACATTTTCTACAGAATAATCAACAAATACTCATATCTCCAAATAAGATGCTAAATGTTAGGGGTTGTGTGACTATCAATAAATATAAAAAATCATGGTGGTCTCACTAACTTTGTGTTCTTGAGAGCTTATAATCTAAGTGTAAGAAAGATATACACACACAGAAATTATGTGATATAAGAATAAAAGCTTAAGAAAACAATAAAAAAGGTGCCAAAGTTGCTTAGTTAATTGCCAAATAAATAGTACGGGTGAAAAGATTCTTCATGCTACGTTAAGTTCACAGGATAAATAAATAACTATAGAACTTGGCCATTGGTGAAGCATTTGAAGAAGATGATCTAAGTGTTGGGGTTTGAGGGGTAGACAGGAATGCAGAAAAGAAAAGCAGAGGGGGACTTCCCTGGTGGTCCAGTGGTTAGGACTCTGCACTTCCACTGCCGTGGCCCGGGTTCAATCCCTGGTCGGGCAACTAAGATCCTGCAAGCTGAGAGGCGCGGCAAAAAAAAAAAAAAAAGTCTTCTAGACAACCTACTGCTAATAACCACCATAAACTTATATTTTCCAATCTCAAATATGTTCTTAAAGCTCCTTGACAATCTTTATCTATGTGACCTAGGTTAAATAGGATCTTCTAGTATTCCAATACTGGCTATTTCAAACTTTTTGCCAATCTCCTATGGGGTTCCTTTGTTACTTATATCTCTTCCCTTTTTTAGCATGACAGAGAAATCAGAAACTATCAAAGAACATTCTGTTCTGTCTCTATATCTACAAACATTTGTATAATAATATTAGCTATAATTTTTGAATTCTTATTTTGTGCCAAGAACAATAAGCATTTTCAAATCACTACAAGGGGTAGACACTACACGCCTCAAGGTTAAGTCATCTGCCCATGGTCATACTGCCTGTAAAGAGCTACGGAGCTAGCTATGTTCATCTTTAATTCCTCATAGCCTCTGAGGAACATCACTTCCAAGTTCAAGGAATTTTACTACCTCAGTTATTCTTTGTTATTTTTTAACCTCTCTCTTCACTTGCTTCTTCCCCTGAAGTTACAAATATGCTCAAGTCTCTGCTTCAATCTATGGCCCTTTCATCATTCCTTTATAGCCAAGCTTCTCAGAATTGGCACTTAATCCCACATCTTTAACTGGTTTTGCTATCCTCCAACAGTCCTCTAAAACAGCTCTCAATGAAGTAAAAATGACATTGTAATTGCCCAATAGTCATTTCCAGTCCTTATCTCATTTGAGTCTCAATGGCAACTGCCATCAACTACTTAGGCATTCTTGAAGTCCCCTTTTCTCCCTTTGGCTTCTGCAACACTACTTTCTCTTACTTATTTGAAGCTAAAGTTAGGAAGAGAAGCCTAAAATGGAGACAGAGAATGACAGTCTCTGCCTGTATCTCAAATGTTAATGTTTACTGGGGTTGCATGTCTACCCTCTTTTCAGTTTACATATAGTATTTGAGTAATATCACTTACATCCATGACTTTAACTGACAAAAATAGTCTATTTCTAAATCTGTATCTCTACTCAAGGTCCTTATTTCAACTGCTACTGGACTTCTAAACAAGGAAAGTTCCACAGACACCTTAAAGTCAAGGTGTCCAAAATAAAAGTTAACATTTTCATTTCTACAAACCCTGTTCTTCTTCCTTTGGCATTTCCTATCTTAATGGATAGAATAAATACTATCTATTCACCTAAGCCAGACAACTCTAGGCATTATCTTTTTTTTTTTTTTTAATCACCATTTCTTATTTATTTATTTTTGGCTGCGTTGGGTCTTCTTTGCTGTGCGCAGGCTTTCTCTAGTTGCGGTGAGAGGGGGCTACTCTTTGTTGCAGTGCACGGGCTTCTCACTGCGGTGGCTTCTCTTGTTGCAGAGCATGGGCTCTAGGCACGTGGGCTTCAGTAGTTGTGGCACGCGGGCTCAGTAGTTGTGGCTCGTGGGCTCTAGAGCACAGGCTCAGCAGTTGTGGCGCACAGGCTTAGCTGCTCCGCGGCATGAGGGATCTTCTCAGACCAGGGATCAAACCCGTGTCCCCTGCATTGGCAGGCGGATTCTTAACCACTGCGCCACCAGGGAAGTCCCTAGGCATTATCTTTTGTTACTTCTCATCTCTTTCACTTCTCTCCTCTACTACTATATAGAACAGTGATTGAGATAAGAAAGAAAGACCAGGTTTTACCCCATTTCAATCATTTATCACCTGTGTGATCTGGGGTAAGTTTCCTGATATCTCTAAATCTAATTTTCTTAACAGTAAAATAAGGATAATACTACTACTTAACTCACAAGTGTTTGTGAGGACAGAATAAGAAAATGTATGTGAAGTACTTAGTAAAGTACCTAGCACATAGTAAGCATTAACAGTAGCCATTTACAGTATCCATCCTAACAATCGTGCCTATCAAATCTCTCACTAATTCAAAAGAACTTTCTAAAGTAAAGAGCTGATCACTTTCTTTCCCACTCAGTTTATCGGACCCCCTATTACCAACTACTATAGTGACCTCAGAGTAATAACATAATGTCTCTCAGTGTGGACTCTACCTACTTAGTTTCATCCTCTACCATTCCCCACCCTTCTCCTGAACCCTAAACTCCTACAATACCAACTATTCATTACAACCCACATAAAGGTACTTCTATATTTCTGCACATACCATTTCCGTAACAAATGCCCTTCCTTCTTAAAACCCCCACCTAGTGCACTGAATAAACTCCGACTCCTTCCTACTCATCTTCTACAGTCTGGCTTAAATGTTGTCCCTTCTCTGCTAAACATTACTACATTTAACCAGGTAGGGTTTATCATCCCCTTCTATAAACTATCACTGTATATTTTGTGTTTATTTATTTATATGGCTGATTCATCCATTTCCATTAGACTGTGACCTCCTTGAGGGCAAAGACTGTGCTAATTCATCTTAATTCCCTATTCTGACACAGTGCCTATCCCAGAGTAAATATTAAATCTGGTTTACTGGAATAATAAATGACAAATAATGACTGAAATTGAATGAAATGACTGAAACTGAATGAAATGCTAAAAGGTTTATATTTTTCAATGGGAAGTAAATGAAAGTTTTGGAACAAAGGAACAGATGATGATAGAGGTTTTATAAAAATTATTCTGATAATAGCAATAAAAAATGGAAATGGGCAGAGAGAAATCAATGGCAGGAAATCTATTTAGGAGATTAATGTAATAAGTAGTTCAAGTGAAGAAATATGGGCCCAAATGGTGGTAGTAATAACAAATTTGAGACGTATATCAAAAGGAAAGGTGATACCTTATGACTATTTGCTTATAGGGGAAGATGAAAAAGCAAGATATAAAGATGACACTCCTAATGTTCAAGCCTAAGAGAATAGGAGAAACTTAATAACACTAAGACATAAAGAGAAATAGTCTAAAAGAACATCAGTTTTGAAAGTAAATACAAAGGTAACAACTTTGAACATACTGACAATAGATCTAACTGACAATAGATCTGACAATAAATACAAAGGTAACAACTTTGAACATACTGACAGTTAGATCTAATAGATCTAACTGACAATAGATCTAGAAATAAGATGTGATTTCTTATTTCACACAATCTCCTTATTTCCATATTTCCCTCTCTATTTTTTTTTCCTTTGTATTCAGGTCTAGCCAGACAGAAGAAGACCTTATTAGTTGAGAAAAATTGATATTAAGAAAAGGCTACTTTAAATGAATCCAATAAAAATAGAGAAAAAATTTCATAGTAAAAAATAGGAAGAAAGTCTGACTTGGGAATGTATCTTGAAAAATGAAATTAAGATTTATAAGAAGTTTATTTTCTTTTACATTCAACAAAACTTTAAGTTATAATTTCAACAGTATGCTAATCCTTAGAATTAATACAGAAAAAATCAAGTTTTCATTGGTAATAATATCAAACTTATGACAGCACAAATTGAAATTCTTAATTTCATATTCATCTTTTACATCACAATCATCATCATTTTTATAAAAATTTTAAAGGACTTCATCAATCCCTCAAAGGCCTCCATCAATCCTATGATATTTAAATCATTTTCACTTGAAAAGCCTATTCTCTTGTCATCCTTATAGACTTTCTCTCTTTTACTGTTAACTGGACTAATTTAATTCTGCTGTACCCTTATTTCTCAATGACTTTATAAGATTTGAGTAGTTCTACCAAGTGACTTTTTCACTGTCTTCATAAAATCCTTAAAATCTTATTTTTGTTGTCAGATTCACAATCAATCTGCTTTATGTTTTCACTGAAATGTTGGATAGTGATGGAAAAGGGCTGGAATGCAAGCTGGTATTAAATGGGGAGGGATATGTGAGTGGAGACTAATATTAAGGGAGTCTGTTAATTAGTGATTATTTTCCTGTTAGGATAATTTTTGCTTCTTCACTCAACCTTATGAGGACTCACATAAGGAATGCCGGTATAATGAGAACAACCCTTGTCCTCTAACATACACATGACCCCTCAGTAACTTCACTATCCTGCTTACATGGGGAAACAGTTTCAAATTCCTTTATAAATATAATTACTTTCCAAGGCAAACAAATTTGGTGGCTTTTTTGTTTTGTTGCTTATTACAGACAGAGACTGAGGATAACCCACATTTTTTATTCTAAAGTACAAATTCTGGGAGAAGTGATCCCAACCCCACCACAGCTCAGATAGCAAGGGCTCTTTATTCTCTTCAGTTACTGAGATGATGTATTGATAGTTGAATGAACCAGTCCTTTTGGATTGATCCTGCGTATCTCATCTTTTTTCTCATCTCTTCCTTCTCTTTTGTCTATATCAGGGACTGGCAAAATACAATGGGCTGGCCACCTGCTTTACTAAAGTTTTACTGGAATAAAGCCTCACCTATTTGTTTAAAATGTATTATCTATGGCTGTTTTCACACTACACTGGCAGAGTTCAACAGTTGTCATTAGAGATCATATGACGCACAAGCCTAAAATATTTACTATGTGGCCCTTTTAGAGTTTGTTGATCCCTGGTCTATATTATGGGAAACAGACCTCTGTTTTGTCTTCTAACCCTTTTACTAATACAAATACTTTTTGATGACTTCTTATGTTAGGTGCCAACTAACACCTAATAGTTCCTATGTTAGGGAACTATATTAGGAATGGTTTCTGCTGTCCAGGAGTTAAGGTCAAATCGAAGAAGTGACACTAATGTACATAATTAACTTATAGTGTATAAGATAAACCAGGAAAGTAAAAAAATTCAAGAGTGACCAGCCCCAGAAGGAGACTAAAATAACTGACTTGTGTAGAGATGGAATCCAATGGTATACTCAAGAAAGTAAAGAAGGTAAAAGGTAGCTTTTCATGAGAAGTACATAAAGTAATGATTAGTCCTTAAGGGTTATTTAACTCAAAGTTAAACTTTTCAAAATTTAGGTAAAGATTTCAAATTGATCTAAATAGGAAATATGCAAGTGTATTCTTATTTTTTCTTTACCCCAAAATGGTCAAGTGGATTATCTGTTAAATAAATGAAGATAAGACTTTTACAGAGATGGTGTCATAAGGAAAAAAAATGAGAATAACTCTATAATTCGGTGCCAGTTAAATATTTTATGCCATCAGAGAAGATGAAAAGGCTTTTCTGATTTGTAATTCATGAAAAGTCTATCACTTATAATAAATGTGATAAATGAAAGATGGCACTTATTTCTGATCTATATTATAAATGTAGCAGAAAAAATAAAGAAACACATTGGAATTTTCTAAGTTCGAGCACTGCTGGATACTTACATCAATATTGACAGGTTCTATGGTGTTTATATGCACATTTGGAGCTGATGAGGACCGGTCTCGTTGTCCAAACTGATTTCGATGATCTTCATCTGGTCGGAAAGGCTGTGGAATTGGAATGGATTTTGAAGGAGACGGACTGGTGAGAACTGGGGGCCTGGAAAAATCAAGTGATTGGAAGATAAGATTCAGATCAACTTTATAGAGATAATAACATAGAAAAATGGATGATATAAAGATTTTCTTGTTTTCATATTCTCAAATAAAATCTTTAAAATAAAGCATTAAAAATTCAGCAGTAATGGCTTTTAAAAGTGTTAGTTTAAAAAACTAATATGTGCTTGCAACTAACACTGACAAAGCTGCTTTGCTCAAGCAGACGCTCCAGGGAGTATCAATGATAAGAACACTGATTCTTATCCAGAAAACTCCAGAGAAATCTACAAATGGCTAAAAATTACCTGTTATTAATCAGCTGAAGAAACTCTTGTCCTTTAAAGTTATACAAAAATGCTCTAGGTAGGCACTGACTGAATAATGTCTGCCAATTTTTCTACCTTTGCCATTTCTTGATAGTTGAAGTTACTAAAGTGAAATTTTTATGGGAAGTATCAATATTAGGAAATTATAAATCTTTTAAAAACATACATGTGTTTTTCAGGACCTAAAAGATATACCTATTACTTTATACAAGAGTTGAATTAAAATCCTGAACAATAATAGCAAAAGATCATTTCCAAATTCAAAAGATGATTCTCAGAGTGTCAATCTCTCATATTTTGAAATGTTTACCATGCCCAATAATTGATACAAGACACATAGGAAAATAATATATTAAGCATTAAAGTAAATATTTGTAAAAACTGCTTTTTGATGAAACCATCAAAATAGGTGACAGAGTGACCTATTTTGGTACTGTGGATAAATAACAAAGTCTATGATCTCTCACTGCTCCCAAAATGAACCTGGCACTCACAGAGCACATTAAAGTTTTGAGAATAGATTGTAAACACCTGTGAGAAGTCTGTGCCCCTCAGAAGGAATATCCTAGGGAGCTAAGAAATGAGTGTCACTTGATTGACGAGGTGTGACTGTCTTAGTGAGCTCCATCAGGACCAATGAATGACGCAGTGCTAACAGCCTCTCTTCAGAGACTGGTTATCGTTGCACCCCATCTTATGCGAACTCTGTAACTAACCAGCATTATCTAGTGGTTAATAAGACAGCCAAAAAGACAATGTTGAGGGAATAAAAAGACATTTTTAAGACGGGAGAGGGTTTAGAGAGGAATGAGAAGAAAATACAGTAGAAAAGGACTAGATAAAGGTTGAAAGAGCCAAAGAAGCCAAATAGTGACAAAAAGCTTCTAAATAAAATATGTTAATAGAATCTGAACCAAGAATCTGTGCTTCTTTGAAGCACACTTTCAAGGGTAGGGAAAGAAATTTTGACTTTATCTAAATGAATCCACTTAGAAGGGAAATAAAAATAATAAAATATTATGTACTTTAAAAAACTGCTATAAGCCCAATGAGAATTATAGGTAAGGCTGATGGAACTAGCCTTTAAGAAAATTAGCATGTTCTACTGGTCCTTTTTATTCTGATAATTGAGAAATTTTTAGTTTGTGACAAAGCTGTCTTTATTTCTGCTTTAGACAGCCAATAATAGCCGTTGGCAAGGGATTTTGGGAGCAGGTAAAAAGAACGTAAAAGTGACAATATTAGCTTTTAAAAAGTTTTGGAAAGTACACTGACTTTTTAAACACTACTTAGAGGTGATTTAAAGTCTCAAAGCAGTAACATACTTTAAGTTAGAACTTAAAAGTGGAAAAAGCCTGAATTTACTACAACTGAATAGGGTAGTCTAATTAACACAACTGATCTGGTGTAGTGACAGCAAGTCATTCTTGAAACTTACTGAATTAAAACTATGACAGCAACATGTAGTACACAATAAGTCAGAAATATGTACGCAAAGGACACTGGTCTTTAAGTAAGAAAAACAAAAACCTGGATTAAATCTAATAAATTTTATTAGCAGATCTAAAGAAAATGGGTATACTAGAAGATGAAGATATGCTGCTTGTACCTCCCTTCTCCCCTTGCCCCCGTGCCCCCACCATCACCATGCTTTTATTTCCTATGCTCATTCAGATTCTAGAATTCTTTACGGTCCAGTTCAAATCCCACTTTCTTGATTAAATGTTGACTACCCTCTCTCACTATTCTCTCTTCTCCTGTAAACATGATAATATTTATCACACAGTTTAAAATAATATATCATAAATTGTAGATTATAATTATATACTATTTTTAAATCATCGGCCATTATCTCATATGTTAATGTTACTTTTCTAAATGGAAATCATATACTTCTATATCTGATATTAAAAATAAAGCAATGATCACAAGGCAGGGACTCTAAATTATCTGTTGCTTGATTTTTTTCAAGAATGGTCCTAAAACAGTCTATGTCAGCTTTAACCCTTTGTATCTGTACCAAATGTACGTAAATTAGCTGACTGGTGTGATAAGCTACCTGAAAAAAAAAAATCCTTAATTTAACAATCCAAATGTTGGAAAGGTTTATAATTAACCAAAAGTTCCAAAGAAATCAGCTCAAATAGCATGTCACTGAGCAGCAGGAATCAAATCATACCCAATAGAATCGGAGGGGGGTGCAGAAGGGGATGATCCAGACGTAAGGGTAGTCTCTGCTAAGGAGGCCTCCTCCTGTGGTATTGGGTGGTGTTCAAAGAACTTGGAGACAAACAGCAAACTGTGAGGCAAAAACAAAAACAAAACAAAAACAAACCTAACTTGTGCAAAACCCAGAAGCTTCATATACCAGAATACCTTAAAGAATTAACAAAAATGTCTGAGATCAAATTCCATTTTCAGGAAGGATTGTTAAATTCAATTACTTGTATTTTTGTCTAAAGGCTTACTGTAAAAAATTATATTGTACTTTCAAAGGCAAGCTCAGAATCTAAAACTAATTGCTCTATACAGCAAATTTCTACATAGTAGAGGGGAAAAATCATGCTTTATGGTTAAGGAATTAGAAGAAAATGTATCTACTGCTAAAAATTAGGTTATATCATTATGATATACTTTAAAGTACAGAGTTGAATTCCCTCTACTCAAGTAATCAAAAAAAGTAATAAGACTTTACTAGCAGCAGTAACAACACAAAAAGAGATTAAAATAGACTCAATCTATTGAGAAAGGAAGTAGGGGGAAGAGAGGGACTAGGGGGAAGAGAGGGAGGAAGAGAAGGGGCGGGGAGGGAGAGAGAGAGAGACAGACAGACAGACAGGCACACTAACTTTGAGAGAGAGAGAGCACTTAATTTACAAAATAGCTGACAGAACCAGATTCCCCAATCTGCGGTCCAAAAATATAATGGTTAATTTAATTGAAACACCCAAAAACCATCTAAAAGTGATTTCTATGGGCAAGGGATCTTTATTAATTAAAAGAGAATATAAAACATAAATGAAATGTACAGCAAACCAGAATTATAATTTGAGAGAGAAGTACTGGCTATACTACATATTACTCTCTAGCCACACTTCAAAAAGTTCCCTGTAACAACTCTTCTGTACAGAAAACTTCCACAGACTCCAAGACATACTAGTTTCACATTAAGAAAAGTTAAATGTAAAGTGGAAGACAGAAAAGAAAAATTTTTTGATTACTTACTCAAGTTGGTCATAATTAACACACATCAGTGGAACCTCTGTACTACAACGCTGGTGAAATTTATAACCACATGTTTGACAGCGGAACCCCTGGAAAAGCAGCTTTCGACAGAAGTCACAAAATGCTAAGGTGAAAAAAGTTTTCCGTACCTGCAAAGTAAAACATCGTAGAGGATTTCAAAAACTAGTAAGAATCTTTTTAGAAATCAACTTATTTACTCTTGATTAATATGCTTACATCATGAGAACTGACTTAAACACTAAGATACTAAAATGAAAACCAGTGGATTCAAGATAACAGATGGACTACATGTATTTATCTCCCACCCACTAACCAATTAAACTCAGAAGTCAAGAAGATGGGAAATAAATAAAAGACTAACTAATATCAAGCTTTACTACATAAAAGTAAAAGCAGAGATGACAGGAGAAGGAAGAAACAGAGGTGAAAGACAGAATAAGGGTACACTTCAATAACTCTACAAAGAAAGGAGTTAACAGATGCTTATTGGTGTTGACAGAACAAGAAACAATGGCATACTTAAAGTTACAAAGGTATGCAATGGAGGAACCAAAAAACCCACAAAAAACAAAAATGCTTCAGAGGAAGAGAGAAAAGAGGAGGAAGGTTGTAATGTTACAAATGATCTAATTCCCTATGGAACTGGTCATAAGTAAATGTCTAAAACTGATAAAGAAAGAAACTGTGGCTTAAAGTTATTATTTAGTAATATGAAAATAATCACGAGAAGAGGTTGAAACAGAAACCATTGAAAGTTAAGAATGATTTCCTCTCAGATAGCCTCATCCACCAGAGGGCAGACAGCAGAAGCAAGAAGAACTACAATCCTGCAGCCTGTGGAACAAAAAAACCATATTCACAGAAAGACAGACAAGATGAAAAGGCAGAGGGCTATGCACCAGATGAAGGAACAAGACAAAACCCCAGAAAAACAACTAAATGAAGTGGAGATAGGCAACCTTCCAGAAAAAGAATTCAGAATGATGATAGTGAAGATGATCCAGGACCTCAGAAATAATGATAGTGAAGATGATCTAGGACCTCAGAAAAAGATGGTCCAGGACCTCAGAAATGATAGTGAAGATGATCCAGGACCTCAGACCAGGATCAAAAAGATGATCCAGGACCTCAACCTTCCAGAAAAAGAATTCAGAACACTGAGAGTGAAGATGATCCAGGACCTCAGAAAAAGAATGGAGGCAAAGATTGAGAAGATGTAAGAAATGTTTAACAAAGACCTAGAAGAATTAAAGAACAAACAAACAGAGATGAACAATACAATAACTGAAATGAAAACTACACTAGAAGGAATCAATAGCAGAATAACTGAGGCAGAAGAACAGATAAGTGACCTGGAAGACAGAATGCTGGAATTCACTGCTGCAGAACAGAATAAAGAAAAAAGCATGAAAAGAAATGAAGACAGCCTAAGAGACCTCTGGGACAACATTAAATGCAACAACATTCGCATCATAGGGGTCCCAGAAGGAGAAGAGAGAGAGAAAGGACCCGAGAAAATATTTGAAGAGATTACAGCTGAAAACTTCCCTACCATGGGAAAGGAAATAGCCACCCAAGCCCAGGAAGCTCAGAGAGTCCCATACAGGATAAACCCAAGGAGAAACACACCAAGACACACAGTAATCAAACTGGCAAAAATTAAAGACAAAAAAAATTTATTGAAAGCAGCAAGGGAAAAACCACAAATAACATACAAGGGAACTCCCACAAGGTTAACAGCTGATTTCTCAGCAGAAACTCTACAAGTCAGAAGGGAGTGGCATGATATACTTAAAATGATGAAAGGGAAGAACCTACAACCAAGATTACTGTACCTGGCAAGGATCTCATTCAGATTTGATGGAGAAATCAAAAGCTTTACAAACAAGTGAAAGCTAAGAGAATTCAGCACCACCAAACCAGCTCTACAACAAATGCTAAAGGAACTTCCCTAAGTGGGAAACACAAGAGAAGAAAAGGACCTACAAAAACAAACCCAAAGCAATTAAGAAAATGGTAATAGGAACATACATATCGATAATTACCTGAAACGTGAATGGATTAAATGCTCCAACCAAAAGACACAGGCTCGCTGAATGGATACAAAAACAAGACCCATATATACGCTGTCTACGAGAGACCCACTTCAGACCTAGGGACACATACAGACTGAAAGTGAGGGGATGGAAAAAGATATTCCATGCAAATGGAAATCAAAAGAAAGCTGGAGTAGCTATACTCATATCAGATAAAATAGACTTTAAAATAAAGAATGTTACAATAGACAAGGAAGGACACTATGTAATGATCAAGGGATCAATCCAAGAAGAAGATATAACAATTATAAATATATATGCACCCAACATAGGAGCACCTCAATACATAAGGCAACTGCTAATAGCTATAAAAGAGGAAATCGACAGTAACACAATAATAGTGGGGGACTTTAACACCTCACTTACACCAATGGACAGATCATCCAAAATGAAAATAAATAAGGAAACAGAAGCTTTAAATGACACAATAGGCCAGACAGATTTAATTGATATTTATAGGACATTCCATCCAAAAACAGCAGATTACACTTCTCAAGTGTGCACAGAACATTCTCCAGGAGAGATCACATCCTGGGTCACAAATCAAGCCTCAGTAAATTTAAGAGAATTGAAATCATATCAAGCATCTTTTCTGACCATAACGCTATGAGATTAGAAATCAATTACAGGGAAAAAAAACATAAAAAACACAAACACATGGAGGCTAAACAATACGTTACTAAATAACCAAGAGATCACTGAAGAAATCAAAGAGGAAATCAAAAAATACCTAGAGACAAATGACAATGAAAACATGACGATCCAAAACCTATGGGATGCAGCAAAAGCAGTTCTAAGAGGGAAGTTTAGAGCTATACAAGTCTACCTCAAGAAACAAGAAAAATCTCAAATAAACAATCTAACCTTACACCTAAAGGAACCAGAGAAAGAAGAACAAACAAAACCCAAAGTTAGCAGAAGGAAAGAAATCATAAAGATCAGAGCAGAAATAAATGAAATAGAAACAAAGAAAACAAGAGCAAAGATCAATAAAACTAAAAGCTGGTTCTTTGAGAAGATAAACAAAAGTGATAAACCATTAGCCAGACTCATCAAGAAAAAGAGGGAGAGGACTCAAATCAATAATATTAGAAATGAAAAAGAAGTTACAACAGACACCGCAGAAATACCAAGCATCCTAAGAGACTACTACAAGCAACTCTATGCCAATAAAATGGACAACCTGGAAGAAATGGACAAATTCTTAGAAAGGTATAACCTTCCAAGACTGAACCAGGAAGAAATAGAAAATATGAACAGACCAATCACAAGTAATGAAATTGAAACTGTGATTAAAAATCTTCCAACAAACAAAAGTCCAGGACCAGATGGCTTCACAGGTGAATTCTATCAAACATTTAGAGAAGAGCTAACACCCATCCTTCTCAAACTCTTCCAAAAAATTGCAGAGGAAGGAATACTCCCAAACTCATTCTATGAGGCCACCATCACCCTGATACCAAAACCAGACAAAGATACTACAAAAAAAGAAAATTACAGACCAATATCACTGATGAATATAGATGCAAAAATCCTCAACAAAATACTCGCAAACAGAATCCAACAACACATTAAAAGGATCATACACCATGATCAAGTGGGATTTATCCCAGGGATGCAAGGATTCTTCAATATACGCAAATCAATCAATGTGATACACCATATTAACATATCGAAGAATAAAAAACATATGATCATCTCAATAGATGCAGAAAAAGCTTTTGACAAAATTCAACACCCGTTTATAATAAAAACTCTCCAGAAAGTGGGCACAGAGGGAACCTACCTCAACATAATAAAGGCCATATACAACAAACCCAGAGCAAACATCATTCTCAACGGTGAAAAACTGAAAGCATTTCCTCTAAGATCAGGCACAAGACAAGGATGTCCACTCTCACCACTATTATTCAACATAGTTTTGGAAGTCCTAGCCACGGCAATTAGAGAAGAAAAAGAAATAAAAGGAATACAAATTGGAAAAGAAGAAGTAAAACTGTCACTGTTTGCAGATGACATGATACTATACATAGAGAAGCCTAAAACTGCCACCAGAAAACTACTAGAGCTAATTAATGAATTTGGTAAAGTTGCAGGATACAAAATTAATGCACAGAAATCTCCTGCATTCCTATACACTAATGATAACAAATCTGAAAGAGAAATTAAGGAAACTCTCCCATTTACCACTGCAACAAAAAGAATGAAATACCTAGGAATAAACCTACCTAGGGAGACAAAAGACCTGTATGCAGAAAACTGTAAGATACTGATGAAAGAAATTAAAGATGATACCAACAGATGGAGAGATATACCATGTTCTTGGACTGGAAGAATCAATATTGTGAAAATGACTATACTACCCAAAGCAATCTACAGATTCAATGCAATCCCTATCAAATTACCAATGGCATTTTTTACAGAACTAGAACAAAAAATCTTAAAATTTGTATGGAGACACAAAAGACCCTGAATAGCCAAAGCAGTTTTGAGGGAAAAAAATGGAGCTGGAGGAATCAGACTCCCTGACTTCAGCCTATACTACAAAGCTACAGTAATCAAGACAACATGGTACTGGCACAAAAACAGAAATATAGATCAGTGGAACAGGATAGAAAGCCCAGAGATAAACCCACACACCTATGGTCAACTAATCTATGACAAAGGAGGCAAGGATATACAATGGAGAAAAGACAGTCTCTTCAGTAAGTGGTGCTGGGAAAACTGGATGGCTACATGTTAAAGAATGAAATCAGAACACTCCCTAACACCATACACAAAAATAAACTCAAAATGGATTCGAGACCTAAATGTAAGACCGGACACTATAAAAGTCTTAGAGGAAAATATAGGAAGAACACTCTTTGACATAAATCACAGCAAGGTCTTTTTTGATCCACCTCCTAGAGTAATGGAAATAAAAACAAAAATAAACAAATGGGACCTAATAAACAAAAAAAAAAGAAAGAAAACAAGAATGATTTCCTCTGGAGAGTGGCATTAGAGGCTAACAAGGGATAGGGCAACAGATGATTTTTTTGGTAAACCCCTGTGCACTATCTTAAAAACTATATACATTTGATTAAAATGTAATATACTTTGATTAAAATGTAAAAAAGAATTTATAATAGAAAAAAACTAGTTTATAATTATATGAAAATCAGATCAACCCTACCTAAACTTGCTAACTTAGGAGAAGGGACAGGAAAATCACATAACAGTAGGTAAGAACTACTTTTAACAAATTATCAGTTTGTTAGAGGATTAGAACACCTAAATGTATCTGTGAACATTCCTCTATGTGAAACTTAAAAGGCAACATGTAAGAACTCCATGTCAAAAGCCAAACATGGGTCACATAAACAGAACTGTGCCAGGGAAGCTCTATCTTGATAACGAACAAAACCAGAAATTGTTTTAAACTGTTTGGTTTGTATATATAAGAAGCAGAAAACACAAAAAGGATAAACAAATAACAAAATGTTAACAATGGCTATTTGAGAGTGATGAGAGCATGGGTGACTCTATTTTGTCCTTTGTTCTTTGCTGTATATTCTCAATTCATCTCAGTTTTTCAGACAGCGTTAATCACACACAATAGTAAGAAAAATACATCATGATCCAGGACACACCTGTATTCATATAATAATATTACCCTAACTATACATAATGCATATCAGAATTTTCTAATCCATTCTACTGCATGTAAATGCTTTTCACGATCCATTAAATTGATTTCAACGCCCACTTTATCAAACTCTTTTCAATAAACACATATTTAACTGGATAAAATGTTATTAAAAATAATGCTTCATCAAGACAATGGTATCTTGGCACATCATCCATTCTGGCTTTTTGAGAACATTTAGATAGTTTTAAGAGTAGCTCTTGTTTTCTTCACCTTTTTGTCTATGTATCACTTTCTAGGGGATATAAGAAAACAACTGACTGTTTTTAGCTTTGTTCCTTTTCCATTTGTCTCTGGATTTAAAAGCAATTAGAAAATCTTCTTTAATATTTATGTGGCTACTATTTACTAAAGCAAGCATCTTTTTATATTGCTAGCATAATCTCTGGAAATTAGAGCACAGAAAAATACAAAACGTATTCACAGGAATCAGCATTTTATAGTCACTTTATCCTTTTTGCTAACTGCTCATACTCTCAATCGCCTAATAATCTGCGGACTTTCATGAAGCCCTAATTTCTCTTGCTTCTTTAATCTACTCAGTTGCAGTCTTTCTTCCTGTCACTGACTTATATGTGAAAACTATGTGTAACTGGTTGTTTCTGTATGTAAAGGAAGGGGGAAAAAAGGAGAGAAAAGGAAGGAGGGCAGGAGGGAGGAAAGCAGAAAGGAGAGAAAAACACCTGAGCAGGAGAAAATGTGGGTATGCATTTGAGCATAAATTGAGTAAGTGACGTATACCTCTATCTGTGAATATACCTTTGTCAATAAAGGTGGGCACAGGAAGGTGTATCTTTTCTTTTGGGCCACAACTTATGCTTATTTTGGAATTCAAGACATGGATGGTAAACTCGTGGGGGCCATAGAACAGGCAATTTACATGCATTAATTTGTAAGGTGTGGGGCTGTCTGAGGGAAGACATTAACTTTAGTGCCTATAGAAAATGGGAAGGTCTGGACACATGGCATCTGTTTTTAATCTTGGTTCTCTACCTTCCCTGCCCCCTGCCAGTTCCCAAGGATTCCTGGGATGCAGGCATATACTGAAGGAATCGCTTTTATAACAGACTATGAAACCAGGAGGCATAAGCAGCCTTCCTGCAGTAGTCAACAAAAGCCAGCCCAGAGAAGCAGGGAGAGGATTTCTTTCCCTTTCTAAGCAGAACACAGGCTTACTCTTGCCTATGACACTAAGAGCAATCACTCCAAAACACAAATCTAATCACACTGCTCCCCTATTATAATCATTAAATTTCCAATGATTTTAGGGAAAAGTCTAAATCTTTAACATAGCTTACAAGGACTCTCACGAACTTACTCCACCCATATACACGCTACACTCTAATAGCCGCCTCTCCAACTTTGTATCATCCATTCTGAACTTCTTTCAAAACTGAAAAGGTAACATCCTTTCTTGCTGTTCCCTCTGTCTAGAGTACTCTTTTTTTAAAATATTTATTTATTTATTTATGGCTGTTTTGGGTCTTTGTTGCTGCACGTGGGCTTTCTCTAGTGGTGGCAAGCGGGGGCTACTCTTCGTTGCAGTGCGTGGGCTTCTCTTGCTGCAGAGCACGGGCTCAAGAGCGCAAGCTCAGTTGTTGTGGTGCACGGGCTTACCTGCTCCACGGCATGTGGGACCTTCCCGGACCAGGGCTCAAACCCGTGTCCCCTGTATTGGCAGGCGGATTCTTAACCACTGCGCCACCAGGGAAGTCCCTGTCTAGAGTACTCTTCCCTTCAC
This sequence comes from Balaenoptera ricei, assembly GCF_028023285.1. Lineage (NCBI taxonomy): Eukaryota > Metazoa > Chordata > Mammalia > Artiodactyla > Balaenopteridae > Balaenoptera > Balaenoptera ricei. Next base: position 13,653,353 of record NC_082647.1, on the reverse strand, counting down.
CCTTCATCTGCTCTTCCCTCATCCATCAGGCCTTAGCTTTCATATTTCTTCCTTTGGGAAAACTTCCTGACTCCTCAAAGGCCAGGTTAGGAATCTACTCTGTGTATCTATAGCACTTTAAACATACACGGTAATTAAGAGTGCTTATGAAAACTTTTAATTAAATCATCTGTCTCTCTACTCTAAGGCAGGGATACTGTTTTCTTATTAATTGTTATATCCCCAGATCAGACAAAATATTGGCAAATGAAAAGATCTCAACAAATATTAACTGGCAGCTCTCCAATTATGTTGTGAAGATTTCCATACTCTGCAACTAACATGCAGTTTGCTTTCATTACCCTCTTGTGGCAAGGACCTTCCTGAGGCACTGCTTAAGGTTAGTAACTTAGATCTTCTTTTACCTCCTCATATCCAATTTCTAATTAAGAAGAATAAGAAAAAGAGTACTTTTTTTTAATTCCTAAAAACTTATATAAAAAATCTTAAGATTTATCCTCTCAAAATTCTACAGGTTTTTTTTTTCACACACACACACACTGTATTTTATTTTTACAAGAGATAAATAGACTGACACCAAGCATTGTACATGGATGACCACAACAAAAGCAACAATGATTGCAATTACCAAACATGAAACACACTCATACTATGTCATAATATTGACATTCAGTCCAGTAATCCTCTACTGTAACAGCTCCTTTAATTCTACAGGTTTAAAAAAAAAAGTTGATAGTACTGAACTTCTTATATCATCATTACAAAACTATCTGCTACACAGTAAATCTGATTGGCATCAGGTGTATCTTACACTCGTCCAAAAGATACCTTATCTATTGAAGCACAAACCTGATCTCATTATTCACCTCTAATGGAGCCTCCAAAACACTAACACCCCCCAGGAAATCAAAAGAGCCCAGCTGTACTAATCAACAAGGCACAAGGGAAAACACTTGATGCCAAAAGGGTAGCAAAAACTATCCATCTAGAAAAATAAACTGTGGTCCAAATTCCATATATAGAAAAGTAAGAAGTGCATTCCTGCCTTACAGATCACTCTAATCTTGGCTCCTGCCTACTCTTTTAGAGGACAGGTTCTCAAGCTCTGGAACTGTACCCTCTACCTTATCTCTGAGGTAGAGAGGTTCCACTGTTCCAGGCCTCATGCTGGTGACACTTAGCTTAGGCTAGGTTCTGGCAAATGCAAAAACCAGATAAAGGGAGAAGTACTGAAGGAGAGCTTTAACATCTATCTTTCTTCAGTCCTCAAGGAGAGCTATTCCACTTCCATTAGTCTATCTTTCAGAAACATTTACACAAGTGTGTCAAGATGTATGCAGGAAGAGTCTATTTACCATGTATATAACAGATTTCTTAAAAACTTATATGTCTATTAAGAGAGATGGTTAAATATACCGAATTTATATTCTTATGGACTATTATGCAATCATTATAAAGCTAGGTGTACTGACATGGAAGGATGCCCATGATGCTTTGTTTAACTTAAAAAAAAAAGAAATGAAGACTATCATACAAAACATGATTCCATTTTTTAGTTTTAAAAAAAGGAAAAAATGGAAAATAATGAAGGAAAGGGAAGGGAGAAAAAAAAGAAAGGAGAAAACTTTGGGTTCACAGACACATGTTTTATATACAGAAAGACTTTGGAAGACTACACAATAATCAATTAACAACTGTTTACCTCTGATAGGGTACTTTCATGTTTTTACTTGATATACTTTTGTACCACTCAAATTTTGAAGAATTTTCTTTCAATAATGAGTATCTATTACTTTTTTTTTTTTAATTTTTTTTTAATTGAAATATAGTTGATATACAATGTTGTGTTAGTTTCAGGTGTACAACAAAGTGAGTCAATTATATACATACATACATGTTATTACTTTTTTAAATTAAAAATAAAGTATAATTAAAACAAAACTCTTTAAATATGTGTTGTTTTTTTTAAATAACAGAACTGATTTTCAACTTAGGTAAAATATCAATGCCAAAATTATTCATCCATACTTCATATTCTCTATAAAAATTCATTCACAAGAACTTGAAGATTTCTGACATTAAAAAAAATATAAAGGTACATACAAAGTTGTGTGTTGTAAGTGGAACATTCTCCAACACTTCTACATGCAATTCCTCTCCAGTAAGCCAGGAAATATCAGTGTCCCAGCCAATTGGTTTCTTCTCTCTGAAAAGTGTAGACACAGCCTTTCTTGGTTATCATACCTAAAGATCTTCATAAACCTCATGCTGAAGATATGAAAATTGGTTATTGAGGGGCTAGTAATGGTGAGGGAGTTTTGGCTCCCTGGTCTTCCATCGTTAGAAATTTAAATGGCAATAAATTAATTTTTAAGTTTACCCCAAATAAATGTATCACTCTTGGACAAACAGCAGGGTAAAGAGATGTACTCTTTTCTTCAAGTCAGCTCCAGAAAAGACCTACAACAGCAGAAAATGGATTGTTCCTGGGGTCCAAAAAAAAAAAAAAAAAATCACAGGTACGGATTTACCTATCCATTCAAAGAAAAAGAGTACTCAAGGGACAATATGCCCCAAAAAGGAGACTTTTTTTTTGTTTTAAAAAAAACGGGACTCAAAATTGGGGTTGGGAGACTCATGGCACAATTTTAGATGCTTTCTGAAAAATAGTTCAATATAAAATGTTAATTTTGGTAAGTCTTTTGTGAAACTATGAGTTTATATTAAAAATAAAGGAGTGGAAAAGAGTCCATTATTCAAATAAGACACATAAAAAATAGTTCAAAAATTTTAAGAATCTCAAACCCTAAACAAAGTCATTTGATCAGAGTAACAAACACTATCGTCACAAGAAATTATCTAATGTTAACTCCTCAAAGGGCCTACAAGATTTCTTTAGGCTAATTAACTTAGTATTAATATTTTTTTCCTGAAGTTGATTTTCAATACCCTAGGTTTGGGTAAAGATATTACAGAAAACTCCAAAATTTCATGTCTGAGGTTTTTTCTTCCTTTTTTAAACAAAGTTTCACATCACATACAAACCATACCCATCCTGAATTCTGTAAACAGCACAGCACTCTGGGATTAGACCTCTCATCATCAGTGCTTTCTTCAGGCTGTCCCGGACTGTAACTCCACACCTTGCAGGTACCTATGGTATCATAAACATATGCTATGAGGTAAAGGAAATAAATTATATATTTTTCACATCATTGAAAAAAACCAATAATTTACCTTTATAATACCTTTAAAATGTCATATGGATTACTCTGTCAGAAAATCATTTCACTAACTTAATATTAATGGGAAATTATGACTCAAGTATTTATTATTACCAACTTAAATCAAAGCAAAATTTATTTTTAGTTTTTTATTAAAATTACAAAATATCTTAAACATATAAAAGAACAGAAAATACTACAGATCCCTATGTGCTCACCGCTGAGAAATAATAGATGTCAACATTTAAAGCAAAATCAATTTTGATCCAACATTGTTCAAAGCTGAAAACTCTAATCCTTCAATCATAATGATGTTCCCTAAGAGATGTCTTACTGATCCTAAACATAGCAGAAGAAAATACTTGTCTTAATGTGTATAGCTGATATTTGCTGTTTAGTTGTTTAGCACTTTTATTTCCTCTGGGAACCCACCCTTCCCTAAAAACCACATGGTTCTGGAGAGGCCATCAATCACAAGGGTCACTACTTTTCTGGCTACACATGATATAGGCTGGCTAATCAGTTTCCCATATTCCTAATCCAGGGCTAGATATATGACCCAAACAGTACCAGAGTTCTTTCCTTAACTGATAGATGGACACTGGGTGAGAGAAGTTTCTGTTTCTACTGTAGTTAAAGTGTTCCAAGAGGATAGAAATCTGGAGTCCCTAATGGCCATCTTCCCTAGTACACTGAGAAAACCTGGCTACAGAATAAAGCTAACCTAAGGAGAAGTAGTGATGACATTAGGAGCAGGGAGAAAAGAGGCACTGAAAATAGAGATAAGAATCTTTCTGTATATTTGAAGTTATCTCTATCCTGGCTTCTTCTGCCAGTGACCCATCTCCCCAGATATTAATCCAAATAATTTAAAACTGAAAAAGGACTGACAAACACAGTGCAGACTAAAGTGAAGCAACGGGAGTTCAGGTTGGTCAGTCTTTATGGGGGGAGGGGAGTGCAGACAGAGCAAATGTTAGTTAATAACAAAATTAAAGGTTTCATTCTTTTAAATCACTAAAGTACTTAGCAAACCAAAAGTTTCCAAAGAAATTGGGAAACTTATGCTAGAGGGGGGAAAATGGAGTGAAAATGAATATAAGACAGCTGAATCTAAACAGTATATTGAAGGGGAACAATCCAGAAAGCCAAATTAGGACCTAAGATTAGAAAACACAGGAGGCAGATTTTAGCTCAATATAACCGATAAAACTATCCAGCAAGGGAAAAGTTTACCATGAGGGAGTAGGTTCATCATTGGAAATATTCAAGAGACTGGATTGGTACAGTTGATCCTCTTTATTCATAGACTCTGCATTTGCAAATTTGTCTGTTTGCTAAAATTTATTTGTAACCCCAAAATCAATACTTGCAGTGCTTTTGCAGACATGCGCAGAGGACTGAAAAATTTGAGTTGCTCAAGGCATACTTTCCCAGCTGAGGTTAATCAAGGTGACACTGCCTTCTTCTTCTAGCTCTCATACTGTAGACAAGTGCCAGGTGACTTTTAAGCTAATGGACCCCAGTCGGCTGTGAAGAAATAAACAATCTAGGGGCCAATATAAAGAAGCCATCTTTGGCTCATTTATAACAGTAATCCTGCATTTCTCCTAGGAGCAATGGTTCAGTATTCACTAATTCAGTGTTTGCAGGGAATGTATAGAACATAACTACTGCAAATCGTGAGAACTGGCCATACCTTCCAGAAATAATGAACAGAAGGGAAAGCTTACTTTTTCCCTCTGCAACTCATATTCTGCCTACTCTAAAGCAAAAACATCTTGATTGGCAACCTATCTTTAGTTTTAAACCCCATCCAATCTATCCTGTCCCCATGTTATCAGTGAAATCTTTCTAAAGAAGGTATTCTTAACATGTGTGTGTGTCAAATACTTCTGAGAACCTGATGAAAGCCTTAGATACTCTCTGGAACATAAAATTTCAAGCCTATATATGGACTGCTGAGGAGTCCACTGAACTCAGATTTAGAATCCCATTCTAAGATATAACCTTACATTTCATTAGTCTTCTCAAAATTTTCCAGTTATTTATAGGACAAAAGTCAAATTCCTTAATATGGCATACGAGGTCATCAATGGGCTGGGGCTATCAACCTTTCAGTTCCTTTGGTAATTCCCCTCATGCACTCCTGTAATGCCATCTTCTAATATAGCTATGCTCCCTTATGCTTCTCTGAACAGGTTGATTCCAAGGTGTATATATGTTTCATCAGTAGGCAAAAATTTGGTTTTCCACTCTTATCACCAAGGGGAAGTCACCTATCAGTCCTCATTCACTTCTGTAGGCTGATTTTTGTTCCCTCATGATACCTGTTCAACAGACTGACAGACCAACAGAATAAAACAGAAAGACCAAAGCAGACTCCAACACATAAAGAAAATCAAAATAAAATAAAGGCAGCATCTGAAATAGGATAAAGGTGAACTTTTAAATAACTGATGTTGGAACTACTGGAACCAATCTAGGAAAAAAAGGTTCACCCATACTACATACTGTATACTAGGGTAAATTCCAAATCGATCAAATATTTAAATGTTGAAGGAAGGAGGGGACAAACCATAAAAGAACTGGAAGAAACACATGGCAAGCTCCTTTATAACCTCAAGTGAAGAAGGTCTATAAATCTATGATGCAAAGTCTGGAAGCCATAAAAGAAAAATGTTAAATTCACCTACACATAACTAAGAACTTTTTAGATGGCAAAACACACACAACATACTACAGTCAGCCCTCCATATTGTGGGTGCCACATCCGTGGATTCAACCGAGGATCAAAAATATTCAGAAAAAAATTCCAGAAAGTTCCAAAAAAGCAAAACTTAAATTTGCCTACTATAAGTAATCTAGAGATGATTTAAAGTATACAGGAGGATGTGCATAGGTTATATGCAAATACTATGCCATTTTATATAAGGGACTTGAGCATCCAAGGATTTTGGTATCTTCAGGGGGTTCTGGAACCAATCCCCTGCAGATACTGAGGAACGACTATATAAGCAAAGTCAAAAGACAAATGCAAACTGGGAAAAAAATATTTGCAACTTATCTAAGAGGCATATAATCTTCATGATATATAAAGAGCTCCTGAAAAATTGAGATCAGGATCAACGGGCAAAGGACATGAAAGACAGTTCAGGAAAACAGAAATATAAACGGCCTTCAAACTTATGAAAAGGTGTTCAACCTCAGAGAAAAGCAAACTCAAACTTGCCAAAATATCTTTCATTTATCACATTGGCAAAAATACAAAAGTTTGACGACATACTCTGTTGATGAGGCTGTGGTAAACAGGCATCTCATACACTGCTAATAGCAGTGCAAGACTAAGCAAAACCTGTGAAGCAAAATTCGAAAGTTTCTTATCAAAATTACAAATGTAAATTTCTCTTTGATCAAGGAAGCCTACTTTTGGTATACCATAATATATAACTGGTAAACTATAGTACGTCTATACAATGGAATCTATAGCTATAAAAAAGAATATTTAAGCATGCTATATGTGGAAATGGAAAATTTCCAGGATGGCCTACATAAACATTAAAAGCAAAATACAGAAAGATATATACAGTATGATGCCTTGTGTGTATGAAGAGGAGTGGAGAAATAAGAATATATCTTTTTATTTTCTTCTTGCTACATAAAGAAACCCAGAAAACACACACACCCACACACCCACCCAAATAAAAATAGTTACCTAAAAGGTACAGGGAAAACTGGATGTATAGAGGTAGAGGTGGAAACAAGATTTCCTGATGTAAATACCACATGAAAGAATTACCTATTCAAAAAGGAAAAGGGGAAGGGGAGCACTGCCTCAAATTTTAAGGCTGAAAAGACTAAAAAGATATTTTCAAAAGAACCAGGTTAATGCCTCTTCTCCAAATTACAAAATTAAATGTCCCTGATTAGGCTGTCAAAGCAGCAATAACTTTTCTCTAAAATAATTTTAAAACAAGCATCCTACCTTAACAAACAAAGTTCTATAGTCAGTGTAATCATCTGAGTATTTGCCAAAGGAAAATTTAGACCAAAACAAAATGTATCAGTCTAAACTTTAACATACCAGTTTTTAAAGTGAATATAAATCATCTTTTATCAATGGATTCATGATGGTCCACCACACTACCCTACTTTTGTGTATGTTTAAAATTTTCCATATAAAATGTTCTCTTAAAACCTTAAGAACTCCTTCTTAAAGGAGTGGCCATCAAAATTCAGGTGGCCATCACAATTACTACATGTTTAATTATCTGAGCTAGTAGATTAATTTGGTAGTTTAAATTCTTTACAATGCAGACTTTATTACATGCTTTAAGTGAACTTCATGATACACTGAGATCTCCTTGTATAAACTGGCACAGATTATACATGCTGATATATGGGTTTTTAAAATAAACCTAAATTTATAGCTTCCTGATTTTATCATAATTTATCTTGATGTCAAGTCCTTTTTTAGGACTGTTAAACCAGTCATAATATAGTTTATTATTATAGACTGTTAAACCAATTCACAATATAATAAAAGGAAAAATTTAATATGATCTGCTTATAACATGGTCTTTTTAAAGTAAAAAGAGGCTGACTATATAATACTACCAAAACTTCCTAAGGTGAAAGCCATTTTAGAATTAAGTATGCATCCTGGTCAAGTTGTATTTAACTGACAAAGAACAAGTGATCACAAGATTTTATAAAGGTGGTAGGTCTTTTACTCCTAAATTGCTGGTCCCAATTAAATTGAAACCCAAAACTAAATTTAATCAATTACCTCATTAGACCTCCAAGGGGGAAAACTTATCTAGCAACAGATTAAGTCCTTTCACTGTGGCAAAAGTTAATAGAATTTATGAGGAGTCAATAATGTCCCAGACTTCACAGCTATTTTATTAAAATTAAACACAGTATTTTAAATATCAACATGAGTTAATACTGCTCCATATAGTACTCTGCCTCACAAAGTTACTATGAGGATCAAATGAGAGTATGGGGCAACATTTTTACAAACTGTAAACCACTATGAAACAGGTATTCTTCTTGTCTACAAAAGGATGGAATGTGTAACTCTCTTTCATCACTTGCAGATCTTAGAGGTTTCTGCTTTGCTTTTGCTAAAAATAAAGGAAGAGGGAGGGTATTCCCTGGGGTTCTAGCATTTACTCTAATGATGTCCCTTTACTCAATCTATACCATTAAAACTACTTACTTGTGCTAGTAAGAGAGAGTTTCCTACACATTTTTGTGCTCTTTACATGTTTTTCCTCAAACTGGCTAAAACAAGGACAGCTTGTTTAGCTTCTCCTTATCTCTTCCATTCCATAAACATTTCTTGCTTTAATTATCGTACAACCAAGGCATGATTTTGAAGGATCCAACATTGCCCTATCTGTTCCCACTGTCCTTCCTTTCATTATGTTAGATACAATCAGGGTTAATACCAATCAGCAGATATTTATTTACAAATCTCAGGCTACGGTAAACCCAAAGCCTCATTCTTTCAAAAATACTTATAGAACACCTACTAATTGTTAGACACTGAGGAAACTAAAAAAGATAAGCTGCTTTGAGAGCTTCCTCCCCACAGATGTTAAAATTAATTTAGTAGTTTTAGATATTTTTTTCAGACACCTGGTATTTACAGCCTTTGAACCAAATCTGCATTTCCCATTGAGAGATCCACTTACAGGTCTGCAACTTGGAAATACCCCATTACTTGTAGACAAAGAGTCCTGTATAAAGATGTTCATATTTTAGCACTGTTAGTAATAACACAAAAACTGAACATAACCTAGATGTCTGTCAGGATAAACTGTGTGAAATTGAAAAGAATCAGACCTATACGTATCAACACATACATATGTATACCTTGAAATTATAATTTTGAATAAAAAGGACAAGATGTTAAACATTACATACAGTATCATACTATTTTATAAATTAAAAAAAAATGCTTATAGGTACATATCCATGTAGTAAAATATAAAAATATCGATTGAATGTACCCCACATTTATCATAGTGGCTACTTCTTGGGGGACAAGGTGGAATGATGTTTGGGAAGGGAATGGGACAGGTAAGAGGGACCTAAATATATATATGTATGTACATATGTATGGATATATGTTATATATGTGTGTGTATGTGTAATATGAAGCAAATATAACAAACATTAATACTTGTTCATTGTAGGTGACTAAACACAGGTGTTTAATATATTGTCCTTTATACTTTTCCATATAAATAAGTTTCCTAAATAAAAAAGTTAAAAACCTTATGAATGTTCTTTTCTAAACCTTTGCTACGTCCTCAAATCAGCATGAATATGTTCATTAGTTTTTTTTCCTAGTGGCAACTGTTTCTTTTTAACTTTCTATTTTTCTTTTGTCCTATGTTCTTTGAATTTTTCCAACTCTACTATGAAAAATTTCAAACACAGAAAATTAGAAGGAGTGGTACAATTAACATCCAAGTTCTCTCAGATCCTAAAATTATTTTTTCTTATTTGTTTTCTCTCTTTAACATTTTGTTTCCATCATACCATTTGAAAGTTCTAAATTGACTGATTGAGATAGAATTCAGAATAGTGGTTACTCTTGAAGGTGGTCACTGAATTGAGGGAGCACAAGAGAACACTCACATTAGAAATGTTCTATATCTTGGTCTGCATGGCACTTACACATGTAGAAAGTCACTGAGCTGTACACTTGAGGTTTGTACACTTTACTATATGTAAGTTTTATTTCAAAAAAGGGGCGGGAGGGGGGTTGCAGGCATCATGACAATTTACCCCTAAATATTTAAGCATGTATTTCCTAAGAATAAAGACATTCTCCTACATAAAAATATCTCTATTGTCACACTTAAGAAAACTAATAATTCCATAAGAACATATTATATTCAATCAACACTCAACACTTCCTATCTCAAGAAGGACTTCTACAGCTCTTCCCCACCCTGGTCCCAAACCAGGATCACACAATGCATTTGTTTGTTTTGTCTCTTCAGTCTTATTCAGTGTAGAATAACCCCCAACCTTTTATCCTCCATGACACTGAGTCCAGGCTGTTTGTCTTATAGAATGTCCACCTTCTGGATTTGTCTACTTGCTTCCTCATGGTGCTTAACTTTTCCCTTTATCCCGTGTTTCTTATAAAATGGAAAGTCCAGAAGCTTAACATTCAACACAATCATTTTTAGCAATAATACTTCAGAGATGATGACTCATCCACTGAGTTTTACATTTTAAGGCCACCTAGAAATTCTATTTGGTTCCTTCTTAGGAATCTAATCTTGCTATTTTTAAGTCTTCTAATGCACTGATGGTAGACTGTCTCCTTGCATATTATAACTTGTGATTTTGACCTTGTCATTGAGGCATTCTGAATTCCATGAGACCTATATGGGCTATGGGAGGCTTTGCATTTGTTTCTGCCCAGTGCCTGAATGCTTTGCCACTTCAGCACCAGTTGTTAATTTCTTGGGTTAAGAATTCCTGAATAATGCAGGTAATATAATTATGAACCCCACACGCTATGATAAGAACAGGTCTATAGTTAAGAATTCACAAGGGAAACTTTAACCTTTATTTGGAGCCCTGGCACTAGTACTCAGACTTGAGTGTGGTTCAAGTTTGACAGACAGGTATAAATGTCAAATCCGACACTAAAAACAATGCAATTTGTTCCAGTTAAGGAACACAGACTTAGGCACCAAATAATTATGTCTTTTCCATTCTTGTTTGAAATGGATGCTTACATTTGCATGACCACTGGGTATCACATTTCATTTTCAACAACTAGTCTTTCTGAAAAATACAAAGAAAAAGCAATGATGATATTAAAGTTGACTCACCACTGTCCTCTGTTTATTGGGCAGGAAGACTCTAACGATAGGTTTTTGTGGTGACTTGGGGTTGCTCCGTGACACATCTGTGGGATTTTGAAAAACTGAAAGAGATGAAGGCAGCACTGAAAGGCTAGAAGAGGAAGAAGATGTAACGGTGTCTGTTGATGCAGAGCTAGAAACAGAAAAATCAGTTCCATTCCCCAGGGATTCCAATAACTGTTGTTCTCTTTGTTGGAGGGCATCTAGCTTGCTGGTGTATTCTTCATAGGCCTATAAAATAAAGTAGACTTACATTGAATCTGGACTTTTTCCTGACAGTAACAAAAGGAAATATGAAATTTAAGTCTTTGATTATAATCTCTTTATAATCTAGCTAACACGATTCTGTATTACAAATTACAAAATAAGTGCTGGAAGTATTGTAAATTAGTACTTTTACCTTTAAATTGATAAATATTTTGTTATAAGACACTACATCTAGAAAGTGACACACACACACATATATATATGTCTATAATAGCCATGAATATTAATTTTTAAAAACCAGTATTTGCAATTTTCTGGCCAAATCACAATTTATCTTCCAAACTACATATCTAACATAAGATAAAATACTAATACATCACAGATAAATACCCTCTCTATTAATTTTTTTTCCAGAAAAGTTGTAGGCATATAAGGTTTCATACTTCTCTCTGCCTCTCTCTCTCTCTAAAGAACTGAGAGAGAGGCTGCAAAGGATATGAGGTGTTAGAGAGAACTGTCAAAACACAAGACTAAGGTACACAGTGTCAGATCTCACCATTACCACCAAAATCTCCTCAACAGGGATCAGAGGATGTATAACTGCCACTTTTTTTTTCTGAAACAGCTATTAGTTAAAATACCTTCTTTTACTCACTATGGATATCTTATGACCTCCCTTTTCCCATCAAATACTGCTTAGAGAATAGAATTTTGTTTGAAAAGGTAGTTTACACCCTGCAGTCAAGAAATTTTGAGGCCATTATCCATCAGGGTATCTTCCTAGAAGTTTCATTTTACTAACTACAAGGTCAAATGATCACATAAGATAGCATATTCTAAAAGTAGGAAGAATCTTGGAAACACAATGATACTGAAAATAAAGAGATGGAATGAACTGGAATGTATGTGTCCATGGTTCTTTGAGGCAGTAGTAATCACCTTCTCCCACACTATAATCCACCATGTCTCCTTACCACCCCAAATAGATGCAACACTATAATTTATGAAAGGCTACAAAGATTTAAAAAGATTTAAAAGAATCAAAGATTTTTAACAATGGCATTTCCCATCACTTATTGGGCTACAAAGAAGCAGGTGGATGCATTTTTTTTAAAATTTAATTATTTATTTATTTATGGCTGTGTTGGGTCTTCGTTTCTGCGCGAGGGCTCTCTCTAGTTGTGGCAAGCGGGGGCCACTCTTCATCGCGGTGCGCGGGCCTCTCATTGTCGCGGCCCCTCCCATTGCGGAGCACAGGCTCCAGATGCGCAGGCTCAGTAGTCGTGGCTCACGGGCCCAGCCGCTCCGCGGCATGTGGGATCCTCCCAGACCAGGGCTCGAACCCGTGTCCCCTGCATTGGCAGGCAGATTCTCAACCACTGCGCCACCAGGGAAGCCCGATGCATTTTTATTTGTGCAAGTATTGTACATGAGAAATAAACAAAGAACGTTCTTGATACAAGATAAGAGTAAGGAAAGAGGGGGGGTCTTAAAAGGTTAGCATTTAGATAGATGGAGTTAAGTGGGGAGAAGAGAGTACTGTGTAGCACAGGAGAAATTTTGTAACAGAGTAAGGAGGTAAGAAATTTTAAGACATAGAGGAAAACTATGGACTAGCATAGCTGAACATCATACAATACCTGGGACATTATCAAGGGATCAATAGATGTTTGTGAAATTTAAGTGAAGAACAGGAACACAAATAATAAGACTGGAAAAGTGGGTAAGGGACCAGCTTGTAGAGAATGTATATATTATGTTATGAAGCCTGAACTTCATTCTATAAGCAAGGGAGAATTATCTAAGGTAGAGGAGAATAAAGGATAAATTTCATTTCAATATAGGCCACCACACCTGATATGCTTGATCCTACCATATAATTTTTGGGGGGTTGGGGAGGGAAAATACTAAAATGAGCTAGTGAAGTAAACTACACCAAAATGCCCTCTCCTTTACAATCTAATAGTTGTCCAACGCTGACCGTGAAATGTTTCACAGCATCTCAGGCACTATAACCAAATCAGTCCAAAATTTTCTGAGCTGTATTTCTATTTAGCTTTTAGTTTGATGGGCTAATTACTTAAGGGAATCTTTTTCAGTATGATCTACTTATTGAGATTTTGATCATTCGATAAATACATATTGAGCACACACGTACCTAGTAGAGTTTGGGACTCAAACCACAAAAATGAAGACTAACACAATTCTTACACTTTGAAGATTATGTACATGCAGCCTGGGAGACAAAAATTCCTCCTTGCGTAGATCAAATATTCTTATTTACTGTCACCTGGGCAAGTACATTTACTACACAAAGTTAGGCTTAGGAAAAGTAATAAATGTAAACAAATTTTCTGAATGTTATTTCTTTATTAAAATACTAGCCTTAATTTTTGAAAATATATTGTTCCCTCCACTGTGGATTACAATCTATTATTTCACTGCATTTATCAATAACTCTTCCTTAAGTACAAAACATTTACTTATTCTACCTCTCTCCATCCTCATAGCTGCAATCTACCAAGGTACTTGCCTACCTTGTTCTGTACCTGGCTTGACTCATTTCACCCCATTATCCTTGCTGCATTCTGTGTGGATGCTGATTACTCTTACAACACTCCTGCCTTGAAGTTCTCTAAACCTCGTATCTATAAAGGCATTTGTTTCTACTCTACCTTCAAGATCCAGAGATACAAACAGTTCTTTACCAAAGAGTTCCAAATGATGACAAGATCTCAACTGGGAACCTCCCATACCCCGATGCACACACACTTATCCCACTGTCTTAAATTTCATCCTCACTACCACACTAATCTGTTCATTGTCAACATTAATCCCTTAATGTTTTTCAGATTTCTTTGCTGTTTTACTTCCCATACTTCGTGACTCACCATTTCAACAATGCCAATGGTAACATCTTAGATTGTCTGGTTAATTCTTATTCTTTTACCAACTTGCTTGTCAAATACCAACTTTGGGTAAATTCTATCATTCAATTACTCCATTCTTTCTCTCAGGTTACCACACATTACTGAAGAAAATAATAAAACAAGGCCAACCAGTTCCATTATCAATTCATGGAAATTAGTCTTTCACACTACTATATGAAAATTTGTACTTATTTATTTAATTTTTTTAAAATTAATTAATTAATTTATTTTTGGCTGCGTTGGGTCTTCGTTGCTATGTGCGGGCTTTCTCTAGTTGCAGTGAGCGGGGGCTACTCTTCATCGCAGCACGCGGGCTTCTCATTGCGGTGGCTTCTCTTGCTGCGGAGCACAGGCTCTAGGCGCGTGGGCTTCAGTAGTTGTAGCACACAGGCTCAGTAGTTGTGGCTCCTGGGCTTTAGAGCGCAGGCTCAGTAGTTGCGGCGCACGGGCTTAGTTGCTCCACAGCATGTGGGATCTTTCCAGACCAGGGCTCGAACCCGTGTCCACTGCATTGGCAGGCGGATTCTTAACCACTGTGCCACCAGGGAAGCCCCTGTACTTATTTTTAATTCATATTACATTTCTCACAATACTTACTCCCACCCTTCTTATGCTTCTCTGGATCCTAACTTCATCCCCCAACCTTTAATTCACTCAAGAAAATAGCATTACCTTCAAATTTACTCTGAAGATCAAAGCCATCAAATAAAAGCTTCCTCTTCTTTCTTTGTCCAATCAATTCTCCCCATCTTTCCCCATCCTTCTTTTCCTCTCAATTTAGTGTTAACACTGGGTGTTTAGAGCCTCTTCTGTAGAGGCCTTGGTTCATCATTATCTCCATTTTCTCTCATATCTTCCAACTTTCCCTTTTTCTCTGTTTTCTTACCCTGCAAACTTGAGCAAGTCCTCCCACATAAACATATACCTCAAGCACCATTACCACCATCAACAAAATTCCTTTGGTGCTTCAAGAAGCTGCAGAAACCAGATATTTCTTCAGGAGGCAGCGTTTCCAAAACCCCATTCCTTCCCATCAAAATCCTACTTATTTTTCAAAGTTTAATTCAAAGGTCTGCTTGATAAGAATCCAAAAGCGGTATTTTCTTTTCACCTCCTTTGGAGTATTACCACACTCTTCTTTATATGGCTTTTTAAAAAATCATTTGTGAAAAAACTTTGTGAGCATTAAGTGAAATAACACTAGCAAAGGAAGCTATTACAGCAAAAACCCAATAAATACTTTTATTAGTAGTAATAACTGGTACTAGTTCTTATCGTTATTACTGTATTACTTCGCTGAGTTCTCAACATGACTCTACTAAACTATAAGGTAGTTGAGGGCACAGCTCATGTTATTTATTTATTTATTTATTCATTCATTCATTTAATGGATTCTTTTTTCAAACTTAAGTATAGTTCATTTATTTTTGAACTTAAAAAAGAATGTAAGAACACAATATTATTAAGATGAAAATACTCCTCACATTGATCTACAGATTCAATGCAATCCTTATAAAAATCCCAGCTGGCTTTTCTTTTGCAGAAATGGACAAGCTGATCTTAAAATTCACACAGAAGTATAAAGTACTTGGAATAACCAAAACAATCTTGAAAAAGAACAGAGTTTGGAGATTTACATTTCCTGATTTCAAAAGTTACTATAAAGCTACAGTAATCAAAACATATGATACTGATACACATATAAAAAAACACAATAGATTGAGAGTCCAGAAAAAAAGGCTTACATTTATGGTTAACTGGTTTTTGACAATGTTACTGGTACAACTGAATATCTGCATGCAGAAGAATGAAGTTGGACTACTACCTAACATCATATTACAAAATTAATTCAAAGTGTATCATACACTTAAAAGTAAGAACTAAAACTAAAAAACTCTTAGAAGAAAACATAGAAGTAAATCATCATGACCCTGGATTAGGCAATGGTTTCTTAGATGACACACCAAAACACAGCAACCAAAGAAAAAGTAGATAAACTCGACTTCATCAAAATTAAAGCTTTTGTGCTTCAAAAGACACTATCAAGAGAGTCAAAAAAAGACATCCCACAGAATGGGAGAAAATATTTGCAAATCATATCTGATAAGGATTTCCTACCAAGAATATATAAAGAACTCTTACAACTCAGTCATAAAAAGACAACCCAGTTTTTTAAATGGGCAAAGGATTTGAATAGACATTTTTCCCAAGAAGATATACAAATGGCTAATAAGCACATGAAAAAGATGCTTAATATCATTAGTCACCAAAGAATTACAAATCAAAATGCCACAATGAGATGCCAATTCACACCTGCTAGGATGGCAATAATAATAACAAAATGGAAAATAACAAGTGTTGGTGATGAGGTATAGGAACTGGAACCCTCACACATTGCTTGTGGGAATGTAAAATGGTGCAGCCACTTCGGAAAACAGTCTGGTAGTTCCTCAAAAAGTTAAAACACAGAGTTACCAAAGGACACAGCAATTCCATCCCTAGGTACATAACTAAAAGAACTGAAAACATATGCCTACCACAAAAACCTGTACATGAATGTTCACAGCAGCTTTATTCATGATAGCCCAAAAGTGGAAACAACCTAAATGTCCATCAGTTGATTAATGGATAAACAAAATGTGACATATCCACATGACAGAATATTAGCCATAAAAAGGAATAAATGCTACAATGAATGCTACATGCTACAACATGGTTGAATTTTGAAAACATTCTGCTAAGGTGAAAGCAGCCTGTCACAAAAGGCCACATTGTGTATGATTCCATTTACACGAAATGTCCAAATAGGCAAATCCATAGATTTAGAAAGTAGATCAGTGGTTGCCAGGGGCTGGAGAGAACGACTGCCAATGGGTAAAGGGTTTCTTTTTGAGGTGATGAAAATGTTTTGGAATTAGATGGTGGTGATGACTGTCCAATTCTGTGCATATGCTATATACTACGCAATTGTACACTTTAAAAAAGTGAATCTTATGGTATATGAATTATTTCCCAATTAAAAATGGGAAGATGGGGACTTCCCTGGCAGTCCAGTGATTAAGACTTCACCTCCCAATGCAGGGGGTTTGGGTTCAATCCCTGGTGGGGGAGCTAAGATCCCACATGCCTCATGGCCAAAAAACCAGAACATAAACAACAGAAGCAATATTGTAACAAATTCAATAAAGACTTTAAAAAAATAATAATAAAAAAATAAAAATGGGAAGAAAATTAAGGACGTACTTAATTAAAACATAATGGGAAAAGGCAGTGGAAGAAAAAATTTTTATCATTAGAGTTCATTATATTTATTCTTTTGAACTTAATCTTACAAGATACAATGAAATCTTTCAAACTACCCATGAGTAATAATTAATGAACTGTTCTGTATTCCAAAGGAAGCACCTAGCTTCCTGTATTATTTTCTTTGCAGAATTTTTTTGGGGGGGCCACACTGAGTGGTATGCAGAACTTCCCTGACCAGGGATTGAACCTGTGCCCCTTGTACTAGATGCACAGAATCATAACCACTGGACCACCATGGGAGTCCCAGTATTATTTTCATTGCAGTATTTGTTTTGATAAATGTCTCTGTATTATCCTGGGTTCTACACAGACTACAGATCAGAAAGGCTGTCAGCATCATAATAATGATATAGCAATTAAGAGCACAGGCTCTGATAAAAAAGAAAAAAAAAAAGAAGACATACACGTGGGGAAAATGTAAGCAGTTATAGAAGACTCACAAAAAAAAGAAAAAGAACACAGGTTCTGAATTCAGTATGTCTGGCTTCAAACTTTGGCTACCCCATTACTAGTTGTGTAACCCTCGTCATGTTATTATTAAAACCCTCTGTGCCTGAGCTTCTTCATCTATAAAATGGAAATGAGAATATTAAATGTAACTCACAGGGCAGGTTGAGGATTAAATGACCTACTGTATGCTTAGAACAGTTCCTGGCACAGCAAGCACTCAATAAATGTTAGGAGCTTTACTGTCATCATCTGTCTGCCTGCAGGGGACTCCAGCATACATATAAATTTGGTGGTAGCTTAGATTCAGTGTGTTAACACTAGATATGTAGGGTTATTCCAGAAACTTTATCTCTTCATCTCTGGAATCCAATATATCAGGTCTAGAAAGAAGAATCTACTACTGGAAAAGCATCTAGCATTATATCTTACACATAGAAGGCATTCAAATAATTTGTTGGATGAGTAAATACAGAAGAATTGGGAGAAAAATAAGAAATTCTGGGAAATGACTTTTAGGGGAAACTCATCTTCCTCTGTATGATGATAAAAAGAAAAGACTGGAACCAAAGATTGAAAAGACAAACCTGAAATTCTTTAGAGTACAATAGTTCATTTCACTGCAGTTACCATCAAGGGAATCAACAGAATGTTAATTATTATTTCATATGCCAGTTGGAGAAAATCCAGAACTTAAAAGCTCGTTTTTAAATAAATTAGTACATAGAAAAAAGAAAGTCACGAGGATTTCTGATGGTGATATAAGTGATTTCATTCTGTTCTGCTAAAAGGAAGAAATGGAGAGATAGGTAAAGATTTATCTTTCTATGAAAACACCAAAGGGGTTTCTTTCGAAATGCTATAGCACAACTTCTACCTGCCAGTGCACAAACTAATCAGAAGCCAAATTGTGAACACTGGGAAAATTTTACTTTTTAGCCTCTTATTTCAGGAAATGTAAGCACAGTCACTAGTCTAGGGGTGTATGTAACCCCATTCTGGTTGGTGAAATGTAAAGACTTGTAAGGAATTTGGGGGGGAAGGTTTTCCTCCTTGAAAGGGCTCAGTACACCAGAGAACATCTGTGATCTCTTCTTCCCGATTTGACGTGTTGTGTTAGAGTACAATTCTCAGATGTGCTGCAGTTATGACAGAAAAACCAAAAGGACTACAGCAATCTACCCCAGTGTCTGACAATCTTGAGCTGTAGAACAATCTTTGAATAATTTACCTCCATGTTTCTTGTTATGGGAGCGGAAATTAAAACCCCTACATGTTTGGACAAATTGGTATTTGTTATTTGCAGATTAAAAACATTTGTAATTTTTATAGATCTCCTAGACTTATTCTCTAATTTTTCTGATCTTTCCTTTAATATTTTCCATCTTTGTTTTTTTCTACTTTCTGGAAGATGTCCTTAACTTTATAGCATTTGTTTGTTTGTCTGTTTATATGCACATGCAGATACACACACATTATGTATTTAAATTTTCCGTTATGCCATTTTAATTTACTATTTTAGTTTCCAAGAGCTCTTTCTTATTCTCTATTACTTTTGCTTCTTTAGTACAACCATGAAATAAGAACAGATTACTATATTTTCTCTTATCTTTGATGTTAATTATAGTTATTTTCAAATTTTCTTCTGTTTTCTGCACTGTTTCTGAGTTCCTTTTGACCATTTCTGCCATTATCTTTCCTGCTAACAGCTTTCTTTAAATATCTGGTTATTCATTTATCATTTTTAAAAAATTTTTATTTATTTATTTATTTGATTTTTGGTTGTGTTGGGTCTTCTTGCTGCGCGCGGGCTTTCTCTAGTTGCGGCGAGCGGGGGCTACTCTTGGTTGCGGTGCGCAGGCTTCTCACTGAGGTGGCTTGTCTTATTGCAGAGCACGGGCTCTAGGCATGCAGGCTCAGTAGTTGTGGCTCACAGGCTCTAGAGCGCAGGCTCAGTTGTTGTGGCACACAGGCTTAGTTGCTCCATGGCATGTGGGATCTTCCTGGACCAGGGCTCGAACCTATGTGCCCTGCATTGGCAGGCGGATTCTTAACCACTGTGCCACCAGGGAAGTCCCTATCTGGTTATTCTTAACTGTCCATTCATATTTAAGAGTTAAGGACTCTTAAGATGTCAATACTACCCAAAGCAGTCTACAGATTCAATGTAATCCCTACCAAAATGGCAATGTGTTTGGAGAAATAGAAAAATCCATCCTGAAATTCATGAGGAAATTCAAGGGATCCCAAATAGCCAAAACAATTTTGAAAAAGAAGAACAAAGCTGGAGATTTGCATTTCCACAATGAGATACCACTTCACACTCATTAGGATGCCTATTATTAACACACACACACACACACACACACACACACACACACACACACACACACAGAAAATAAGTCTTGGCAAGAATATAAAGGATTGTTAGTGGGAATGCAAAATGTAGTTGCTTATGGAAAAGAGAATGGCAATTCCTTAAAAAATTAAATACAGAACTGTCTTATGATTCAGTAATTCCACTTCTGGGTATACACCCCCAAAAGAAGTAAAATCAGCATTATTCACAGTAACCAAAAGGTGGAAACAACCAACCAGTGAGGGTAGCCATCGACAGATAAATGGATAAATAAAATGTGATATATACATACAATGGAATATTATTCAGCCTTAAATTGGAAGAAAATTCTGACACATGCTTCAACATGGATGAAGCTTTAAGACATTATGCTAAATGAAATCAGCCAGTTACAGGAAATATGTTAGAATTCCACTTACGTGACGTTCTAGAGTAGTAAAATTCATAGAGACAGAAAGGAGAATGGTGGGTCTCAGTGGGTAATCAGTAGATTACCCACTTAAGGGCCTTCAAATAGCAATACCCACAAGTCTTCTCCCTGGGCCTGGTCAACTTTCCTCAGGGAAGAATACTGTCATCTGCAGCCAGGCTCCTCTTCACAGTATATCAAACGGTGGTTAAGTTCAATGTTTTATTATTTCTATGTTTATTTTCTGTGACCCACTCCCCTGATTAAAATACAAGCTATCTGAAGGCAGAGATTTGGCTGGGGGGTGGGGTGGGTGGGGTGGTTGTTTTTTGTTATATCCCCTGAGCTTAGACAAGTACAAATATTAGCAGGCACTCAAAAATTATCTGTTGAACAAATGAATCAAAGATTTACGGAGTACTTAATATGTGTCAGGAACTATGCTATCTCATAATTATAAACTCAATTTAATCTTTAAATTACCATATGTGTGATATAGTCCCATTTTACCAATGAGGTGAGGTATAAGGAGGTTAGGTAACCTGTCTGCATAAATTAAGGCAGAGCCAGAATTTAAACACAGGGTCTGTGTGACTCCATGGTTCATCTTAACCACTATATTATACTGCCTTCTACAGAGAAATTGTGTAATGTTAGTCCCTGAGAGTCAGAATCTACATGCTAATGATATAACCTACGAGGTATAGTCTGCTGTATACCGTCCTCGTTAGATGTAATTCAAATAGTAAAAAGCCTGAAGCGTATGTGTGTGGAGGGGTAGTAAATCCCTGCAACAGTGAGACATGGTGATCGATGCAAATGTATTACATCTGAGGATGGGGAAAGTTTCCTGACACAAAATGGTTGGCAGAAAAACTGCTGGTTAAGTTGTCTAATTCTGATTAACAAAGAATTACTATTTCACCAGGACTTTGCCTCCTTATGACTCCTTTGCTTGTTCTCCTCACACATACAAGTAAAACAGACAGCATGGGATATTAGAAAGTACACTAACTATATTCAGAGGTATGAATTCTAGTCCTAGCACCGATACTAACTGGCAGTGTGCTCTGTGATAAGCCATATGAAGAAGAGAACACTTTATTAGCAGTTACTTCCAAACTTCCAAGTTTATTTTAGAAATGCAAGCTTACTTTCTCTTGAAATACTGAAGATTTAACTTACCCTTTAAAAGTAATTAGATTACTAAATTAGAATTTTCGTTTAGGAGTCTGTCAATCCATGCCTAAAAATCTCTGGCATTTGAAGGCAAATGGTAACCTGATCATTAGTAATTTAGCGTTCTCTCCCAGCATGACTAGTGATTACAGTTGGAGCCAGCTTTTATAGAGACAGCCAGGATAGCGTAGCGGTGAGCAGTGTGGGCCGTGGAGCCTGACTGCCTAGATGCCGTAACAGCTTCCTAGCTGCGGAACCTGAGTGGCGTACACGGGAAACTAATGCCAAGAAAGCCTATCTGTGATTGTAACAGTAACTACTACCTCCTAGGATTAAGAACAATGAGTAATCAATAAATTTACAATGACGTTAAAGGCTTGATACAAAAGCCTGAAGGCACTATCAAACAGTAAGGCTGAGCAATTTTGAGCTATTTAAATACTGTAGACTTTACCCATAAGGAAGCAAAAACCTATTTTGTGGGGATTTGTTCTGGGAAAAAGATATTTCACAAAATTCTCCCCATTTTCTAATATGGTAACTAGTTTGCTGACCTCCAGAAAAGACTGTTTTCTCTCTCTGTTTTTTCACTAAGTTTTTGGTTTTTTTTAAACCAGGGTGATATTTTGAAGCTTATATACACCTTCTCCTTTAGTTTTGATATTTTCCAAATTAGAAAATACTACATATTTATTGTAACAAGTGAAACAAGATTAAAAAGTACAATAAAGACAAAGCTAATTCTCTCTTCCCATATCTACTTCTAATCCCACTCCCTAAAATAACCAATATTACCAGTACAAATGCTTTTTTATAAGTTCATTTTCTTCTTTTCAAAATTACTACATATATGATACTCAAAAGCTTACCTCCAGATATATTGATGGTGGATTATGCTCCCCACCAAATTTGTCCAGTAGGGCCTCTATATGCTCCTGTGTCAACTTAATCATTTGTTTGATATTCCACACCTAAAAAATATTTTGAAAGAATGTGAATACAAATCATTTAGAATATGAATTAGAAATATTTTAACATTTCTATTAAAATATTGCAGTAACTGCCAGTGTTCCTTGAAATTTAAAGCTTAGAGACCTTAGAGATCATTTAGTATAGTGGGTTTTCCCTTTTATTATTAAACTTCTTTAAATTTTTTCCTACACTAGTAACACAATATATTCTCAACTATAAAAGATTTAAGTAATACATGAGTATTCAGGAACAAGCAATGAAACTCTCTTTTCACTTTCCCCACATTGCTGGGCCCCCTGCCTAAAAGGTAAGTGCTGTTTACAGTTTGATATACATTCTTCCATGTCTCCTTTTCACTCAAGTAAAAAACATAAATATATACATATATAAAATATACAACTATATATAATATAAATATTACATATTAAAATATTTTTAACACTTGCTTTTTTCACCAAACAACATGCCTCAGAATTCTTTCCATGTTAATACACATGTATTTTACTCCGTTTAAAGGGTTGTATAAGCATCCTTTTAAATGGCTGAAGTAAGTATAGATACATAACATTCATTTCAAAATATTGTTAGGACACTGCTTATTTCAACAGTCTTCAAACTTCAACGGTAACCTAAGGTTAGGTCGACATGGATCATTTTAGGAGAATCAATTTCCAGATCCTCAATGTCTATCTGTACTCTTCCTAATTGATCTGCTTTAGAACTAGTTCTCCTTTCTTCCTCTCCTTTTAAAATTACCACTTTGTAATTCTCCACTTTGTAAGAGAAAGGCAAAGTTCTTATCCATCTCAAATCCTACAAAGGTGCACTGTTCTGAGCTGTATAAACTTCAAAGCACCTAACAAACAAAAGAAGAAGGAAAATCCCTTGGAAAAAAAGGGGGAAAATTAAGAGCAAGACCTTATTTTATTAATGAAACACATTCTTGGGAAGGCTCCAAGCCTCATCCATTTATCCAGCCAGCCAGCTGAGAATTCAGAAGTCTCAGCCAGCTGAGAATTCAGAAGTCTAGAATTCAGAAATCATAATACAGGCACATATTACATGTTTATTTTAAGATAAATAAGAAGTCAGATTTTTTTTCCTTAATGATAAATGAGTTCAATTTATCTGAGTGGTGTGAGAATCTGCTTTGCAAATTACCATACGGTATATGATGGATACTCTCTATAAACTGAATGATTTGAATCTGCAATTTTAAGGTGTAACCAAAATGTATTTAACATATACTAGAAATCATGGCCTTTTAAACTATTAAAGTTATAATGAAAAAACGTGAGACAATTTTCTAAAAAATTTTTATTCATTTATTTATTTATTTTTTGGCTGCATTGGGTATTTGTTGCTGCACGCGGGCTTTCTCTAGTTGTGGTGAGCGGGGGCTACTCTTCATTGCGGTGCATGGACTTCTCATTGCGGTGGCTTCTCTTGCTGCGGAGCATGGGCTCTGGTGCGTGGGCTTCAGTAGTTGTGGCACATGGACTCAGTAGTTGTGGCTCGTGGGCTCTAGAGCACAGGCTCAGTAGTTGTGGTGCACGGGCTTAGTTGCTCCATGGTATGTGGGATCTTCCCGGACCAGGGCTCAAACCCGTGTCCCCTGCATTGGCAGGCGGATTCTTAACCACTGAGCCAACAGGGAAGTCCCAAAATTGTGAGACAATTTAAAAATGTACAAGGGAGAATAAGTGAGCAAAGGGTTTCAGGACCCTTGGTTTATTTAATAATTCCTTACTAGAGGACACTTAGATTATTTCATTTTTCTCAACTTCAAACAATTCAGTGAATAGCTCTGAAATGCCTTTCTGGGCAAAGGTACAAGTTTTCCTTTTAGATACTAAGGCAAAGGATTCCTGGATTGAAGGATATGCACATCTAAAAAGTTAATATGCCAAATGATCTTCCAAAGGGAAAAAGGTACCAAGATACCCTCCTACTAGGGTATCAGTCCACCCTTTTCCCCACAATCCCACCAACACTGGATATTTTCAAACTTTTAAACTTTTCCTGATCTTCAGGGGAAAGATGATCTTGTTGTTCCAATTTGTATTTCCTAGGAAGTTGAGCATTTTTCATGTTTACTGACCGTTTTAATTTCTTTATGGAAAATTCCCTATCTGTATTCTTTCTCCCCATCTATTTTTTTCTTGTTCATTTATAGATACTCTTTATTCTGGATATTCTGGGTATTAATCCTTATTCTCCTACAAACGTTTCAGTCTTTCCTTTTTACTTTATGTCTCTGTAGTCATAGAAAGTCTTGCTACTCAAAGCATGGTCCATAGACTACCAGCAGCATAATCTTCTGGAAGTCTGTTAGAGTAGCAGAATGTCAGGCCCCATTTCAGACCCACCGAACTTTAACAAAGTGATCCTTATTAAAGTTTGAGAAGAAATGACAGAAGTTTCTAATTTTTTCTATAGTCAGATATTACAATATTTTCCTTTATGACTCCTTCGCTAATTTCTCATATCCCCAACAAGTATTAGATATCTTCTTTTCTCTAGCTACACTTACTCCCCAAGTGATCTTACCTAATCTTGTGGCTTTATATGCCAAATATGAATTGATGAAACCCAAATTTTTAAACCCAGCTCTATCCTCTCAACTCCAGACTCTTTTTGTCCAACTGCTTACTGAATATCTCTACTAAGATAACTAATAAGCATCTCAAACTTAACATGTTCAAAAGTTAACTTTTGACCTGTCCCCCAGAGCCCCTTCAAAACTTGTTTTTCTTACAGTCTCTTCATCTCAGAAAATGACAAACTCCCTCTATGATGAGTTCATTGACCACCCAGGCAGAACTGCTTTATAGTCAAAAGTTGATATCCTAAAATTGCTTATGTTTTTCATGTCTATTAGCTACTTTGAGATCAGAAACATGTTTTATTCATCTTTTATTCCCCCATCACTTATCTTGGTGTGTCTTTGTCATGACACGCATTCAATTAGTGCTGGAGATAAGATTTAAGCTGTCTTCAGAATAGGATAAGAGAGAAAAATTAATCCTAGTTCAGCGATTCTTTCCAGTCCAGGAAATTAAGTACAGTCCTCTTTTTTTTTTTTTTAAAGCTCCACAGATAAAACTCATGTGCAGTTAGGGTAAAGAACCATTCCCCCAAAGAATGGGAGAAAGGGAAAAGAAAAAAAAATTAGAGAGGGCAAAGAGCATGGGGGAAATGAGGAGACTGAGCTGATTAGAACTGATTAGAATTAAATTTTCTTGCTGGAGGTAGAAAATGCAGGGCCTGACCACAAATGCCTGAAAGGCAGGTTTCTTAACTTCCAAACAAAAGCAACTTTATATCCAAAGAATGAAGAAAAATCACAAAGAATCCTAGTTGTAATTAGAAAAGATGAGTCTGGGAGAGGAAATTCTTTCAGATTTTCCCCAAAGAATAAGAAAAAAAACTTTGATGATATTTATACTTTGATGATACATTAAAAAGTAGAATAAGATACTGTAAAGTTAACAGTAGACACAGAGCTTTGGCCTTAAAATATCTTCTTGGAAAAACAAGAAAAACTGTTACAACAACCTAAAAGGGAAATGAAAGAATTAAAAACAAAAAACTTCAAGAAAGGTACTAGAAGATTTCCTATCCTTTTTTGATCTCTTCAGTAGAACACAGCAATTAAAACCAGGCAATACTAGTAAACAGCTTATCATTTCTAGCAACTTTAAAAATGGCAAAATTCACTCTCCAAAAAAGGACTGAATTTTTTTTTAAAAGCCAAGTTAAAATATAATGCAGACAAGCTGCTATGGGAGGAATTGAAGGGTAGCAAAGGCAGAAAAAACTACAGCCACTGACTCCCCTCCTCCCAATAAGAAGGTATCAGATCCAAATTATTGGTTTCTATCAAACCTTTAAGGAAATATACTATCAATTATTAATAGGTGATAGTATATGTAAAAAAGAAAATCTTCCAAATTCAGTTTATGAAGCTAGCAAAATCTAGATGTCAAACCTTGACAAAGATAAGACAAAAAAATAAAGCCACAAAATAATCCAACCTGTGAGGAAAGACAAACTCTTAAACATAATTCAGTACTATATATGTATTTTTTAATGTGGGGATAGTCATTCATTAGGAATCCAGTAATATAATACTTTAGGTCAAAGGAGAAAATTACAGGACTAGTCTAATAGATGCCAAAAAACAAATGATTATTACCAAAGATAATAAATAATAAATAATAATAAAGAAGAGACTTTGTCCTAAAATTCCAAGAAAATTTTTAAAAGAATCATGGTACTGAAAGCAAGAAAACTAGCACACCTGTCATTCACCAGAAAAAATTCTGAGTAATTCCTCTAAAATAATACAGATATAATCAAGCTTCACCAAAAAAATCAAAGCTAATACACTGTGGACCAAAATATAAGAGCAAGTTCCTACTGAAATAACTCTGGAAGATCTCAAAGCTTAAAGACAACACATACATATAAAAAGGAAGCATGAAGAAACTACAAAGACTGAATTTTGAATCATATAGTCATTAAAAAAAATCTCAGTATAAGTAAATAGATTAGAGTTGAAAAGAGAATTAAAGAACTAGAAGATGATTCAGAGAAAATTAGCCAAAAGGCAGAGAAAAATGAAAGGAAAACATGAAAGACATAAAGAACAGAATTAGTAAATGCAGAGGTAAACAGAAAATGGGAGAGATATTTGAAATGAAGATGGCTGTAATTTTCCAAAACAGTTGGAAATCAAAAATACTCAAGAGTAGCAAAATGAGTCCTGGCCATGACAGATAAAACTAAATCCACAACCATCCAGGTTGAAGTGAAAATGCATAAAAGTTCTTAAAGTCAACCAGAAAGAAAAGAAAGATAAATTAGACTGATGTCATACTCCTAAGAACAGTAAAAGAAGCCAGAGGATAATGAATTGACTTCAAGGTGCTAAAAGAAAATAGCTAACAACCTAGAAGAAGGAAACTGAACCCAGAATAATATAAAAGAACAGTATGGCAGGCTAATTAACATCCCCCAAGATGTATACATCCTGAAACCCAGAACCTATAAATGGTACCTTATATGACAAAAAGAACTGTGCAGATGTAATTAAGTATCTTGAGTTAGGGAGATTATCCTGGATTATCTGGGTGGGCCCTAAGTGTAATCACATCCTTATAAAATGGAACTGGAGAGAGATTTTACTACAGAGCATTAGGCAATAGAAGACCTACCAGAGAGATTTGAAGATGCTACACTGCTGGCCTTGAAGTTGGAAGAAGGGGCCATGAGTCAAGGAATGCAACGCTAGAAGCTGGAAAAGGCAAGGAAATTGCTCTGGAGAGAGCACAGCCTTTCTGACACCTTAGTTTTGGCCTAGTGAAACCTATTTCAGACTTGCTAAGAGGATAAATTTGTACTGTTGTAACCCAAGTTTGTGGCAATTTGCTATTGCAGCCATAGGAAACTAATACAAATGGGGAATCTAGAAACTATAAACATGACAGTACATATAAATAAGCATAGACTATATAAAATAACAACTAAAACAATGACTACAACTAATGGGAGAAATGACCAGCACTAAAGCATTTTAAGGTCCATCTATTATTCAAGAAGAGTTCTGGAACATCTTGTTGTGTTGGACAGATGCGAAAACAACACAGGAGCTAGTCTGAAGGGACTCCTACTGGTCGGGAGGTTTTCAGCAAAAAGAGTAAAGACTACAATTAACTATAACAGACTGCATACATTTAAAAAATAAAAATTCACTAGCCCATAAAAATAGTGTTTGATGGGAGACTTTAGGTAACTGTGACATCTTTAGAAAATTAAATATTAATGGAAAAGAATTATGCATTTATCCTGCCTTTTGGGGAAAAATCATAGTTATTCTCATTTGATATAAGAGGCTCTTCTTTTTTTTTTCATAAGTAAATAGCACGTATGCGTGGGTTTTTTAAATTAATTAATTAACTGACTGATTTTTGGCTGTGTTGGGTCTTCGTTGCCGTGAGCGGGCTTTTCTCTAGTTGCAGCAAGTGGGGGCTATTCTTTGTTGTGGTGCACGGGCTTCTCATTGCAGTGGCTTCTCTTGTTGCGGAGCATGGGCTCTAGACATGTGGGCTTCAGTGGTTGTGGCATGCGGCTCAGTAGTTGTGGCTCGCGGGCTCTAGAGCACAGGCTCAGTAGTTGTGGTGCACGGGCTTAGCTGCTCCGCGGCATGTAGGATCTTCCCGGACCAGGGCTCGAACTTGTGTCCCCTGCATTGGCAGGCGGATTCTTAACCACTGCGCCACCAGGGAAGTCCCAAGAAGCTCCTCTTTACAAAAGAATGCCAGCTAATATAAAATAATTGATTCAGGAAAGGACAGGATGCTAAAACCATTAGGTGAAAAGTTGATGAACAGGATACTAGCATAGTGCCAAAGTATTTTCCCCCAGATTAAAGACAAAGGGAAACATACACCTTTACAAGGAGAGATGTGGCTTAGAATCATTAACAGTGTGACAACTTGACACGTGCCTCTTAATGTGATGCAACATAAACAACACATTATTTATCACCCACGAAGTATACGTGCAAAACATTTAAATAGAATCTAAACCTTTATACTTAGCTTCTAGTTTAGAAGAAATATAAGGAATAAAGAAAAATATGCTAAAAGAACCACAATGAAATAATCAAATATGGAATATGTGACATTCTATAAGATATTTACCTTCCTTTGAAAATCAAAGCTATGAAATCAGACAAACCCAAACATGTCATTCCATGACAACTGTCCTGGTTTCTTTAATAAATTATGTCATGGGAAACAAAATGGTGGGTGGTCACTTCAGACTAAAAGACAACTACTACTAAAAGACAGCAACTGATTTAATGCATGCACAAAGAGAAGATCTTAGTTCAGGGATGGAGAACAGCTATAAATGATATTCTTGGGGTAACTGTGCAAATTTGAACATGTACTAGATATAAGATTACGAAACTGTCAATCTTCTTAGACATAATGATATTGTGACCAGGTAAAATAATTTCTTTTTTTTCCTTAGGAGCTATAAATTGAGCAAAATGTTAACATACTGTTGAATCTAGGTAGTGTAAATAGTATTTATATAAGTGTTCATGGTACTATTATTTCAACTTTTCTGTAGGTTTGAGTTCTTACCCAAACTTTTAATTTCTTTTACCTTTAATGTTAAGTAATGGTCCTCCTTCTCCCCAACAATGCTTTTTATCTTGTTAAAGTCTGATATTAACCTACCTACACCAGCATTTTACCACTACTTGTCTGGTACTGTCCTTTCTCACCCTTTGACTTTCAACCATTGTGTGTCTCCTATAAATGAATTATAGATAGATTTTCTTTTTGTTAGCTTGTTTTGTTTTAAACACATCTGTGTTTTAACCAGAGAATTTAGTTCATTTATATTTTTGTAGCTGATTTATTTCTATCATCTTATTATGTGCTTTCTGCTTATGCCACTTTTTCTTGCTTTTCTGACTTCTATGAAATTGATCAAGTTTTGTTACTCTTCCTTTTACTTCTATATATCAGCCACAAAGCAAGTTTCATAAATACAAAAATTGCTATCACACAAACCATATTCGTTTACCATGATGCAACTAAACTAGAAATGAGTAACAAAATGTGAATATATTTTTGAAAAAGTCAACATTTATTTTAAAAATCTTCAAATGTTAGAAATAGGGATCTTTTAATAAAGTATATGAAACCTGCAGCAAAATACCACAGTGAAAGGTGAGGAATAAGATAAGGGTGCCTGTTATCATGGCTGTGATATACAAGACGTTACAGTTAATGGCATGGAGATAAGATACAAAAAGAGACTTCAGAATTGGACTGGTAGAGATAAGAATTTATTTGTAGAAAACACGCTATCTATAGAAAAACCCAAGAGACTCCATAAACCGTTAGGGCTCATAACTATTAACTATAAAGACTAATGTAAGAGTTCAGCAAGACTGGGACTGGCGGATGTAAGATCAAGGATACAAATATTACATAGTGTTCCAATGCATCAGCCAGAGCCAATTAAAAAAAGATGCCGTTCACAACAGCAACAAAAACTGTAAAGAATTCAGGAATACATCTAACAAAAGACTGCAAGATCTTTGTGGTGTAAACAACAAAATAATATACAAGTGCATAAAAGAATATTGATAAGAGACAAACTCAGATGACTCTGGAGGCTAATTGCCTCCCCTCTTATTATAGCACATCAAGAAGCTGACTCAAAAGCCTGAGTTTACTCAATGCAAGAAGAGGCTGAGGACAGCTACAGAGCTCAGGATACTTTCCCTTTCTAATAAGGCCATTTCATCCACATCAAAGCTCCAATTATTACCTAGGAGCTCTTTCCATGGTAAATTAATTCTAGTTATGTCTACCCTAAGAACACAAATATGTGGAAATAAAAGAGCTCAGGGGATTGTGTGTATTCTGGTACTTACTTTTCTCCACTAAACTTTATTTCACATTTACACTATATGATATGTGTGTGTGTGTGCCCCCTCTCCATTTGACAAATACGTAAATTGTGTGTGTGTGTGTGTGTATGTGTGGACTCAATGCCATAACAATCTCAATTTTCCCCAAATTCATTCAGTGCAGTACAATAAAGAAATTCCCAAGAGATTTTTTTCCCATGGAATTTGACAAACTCTAAAATTCTTATGGAAGCACTGTAAAATGATAGCCTTTTAATAATAAGGAAAGTAAGAAAGGTGTTACCAGACAGCAAGATTTATAAAGCAATAGTATGGTAGGAATAGAAAAACAGAGTAAATGGACTGAATAAAGGACTCAGAAACACAGGGATTTTTTTTTTTAACATGGTTTTTTTTTAAAATTGAAGTACCGTTGATTTACACTGTTTCAGGTATATAGCAAAGTGATTCAGTTTTATACACACACACACACACATTCTTTTTCAGATTCTTTTCCATTATAGGTGATTACAAGATATTGAATATAGTTCCCTCTGCTATACATTAAGTCCTTGTTGTTTATCTATTTTATATATAGCAGTGTTTATCTGTTAATCTCAAATTCCTAATTTATCCCTTCCCTCTGGTAACTCTAAGTTTGTTTTCTATGTCTGTGAGTCTATTTCTGTTTTTTAAATAAGTTCATTTGTATCATTTTTTTTTAGATTCCACATATAAGTGATATCATATGATATTTGTCTTTGTCTGACTTACTTCACTTAGTATGATAATCTCTAGGTCCATCCATGTTGATGCAAATGGCATTATTTCATTCTTTTTTATGGCTGAGTAGGCACAGGTATTTATATACATGGCATATGGTTTGTGTTGGCATTATAATTTAGTGGGGAACAAAATTGAGTGTATAATAAATAATGCTGGGGTAACTGGTTATCTCTTTAGAAAAGGTCAAATAATCCAAAAGAAAACAGAGCAAAGGGTTTATGAATAAGAGTTCACTGAAGAGAATTCAGAATATCCAATAAATACCTGATAAAATAAATGACCTCATTAGTAATCAAAGAAATGAAAATTAAAATGAGAAACCATTTCACACCCATGGGACTGGCAAAAAATTCAGCACCAACCATGTACAGCAATAGATAATCTTCTATTCTACAGGCAGGTATAATGTAAATGTCTGAGAATAAACTGGCAATATCTAGTAAAGTTGAAGATGGGCATTAAGCTATCATCTAGCTATTACATATTAACATAGGCACAAGACATATTCATTGCAATAATGTTTATAATAGCAAAATATTGGAACCAAGTCAAATATTCCCTAAGAGAAAAAAGGGCAAACTCCAATATATTTGTGAAATGGAATACTAGATAGAAGTCAAAATGAAGAACTAAAGCTAAATATATCAACATGAACACATCTCAAAAACACAATACTGAGTGAAAAAAGCAAATTCCAGGGTATGTACAGCTTTAAACATGGAACCGACATTATTTATGGATATATACCCACAGCAAAAATATAGAAACATGCATGGGTACGATAAACACTAAATTCAGGATAATGGTTACCTCTGAAAAGAGAGAGGGCAGGGAATAGATTCAAAGGTAATCTTTGATTATCTATATGATCTCTTTGATTATTTTTTCTATAATTTTCTTATATATTTAAAAAATCTGAAGGAAATATGAAAAAAGACATGATTCAACACAGCTGGGTAATGGATACATGGATGGTCATATTATTCTCTACAATTTTCTATATGCTTGAAAAGGGAAGGAAGGAAGGAAGGAAAGAAGGAAGGAAAGAAATAAACTGACCTGGTGAGTTGGTTAGCGCCTTCCACACTAAACTTGTCCTTACTTTTGTAACTGGGGCAGCCCTAAACCTGCCTACTCCAATCCCTGTGCCCTAAAAGAAACAAACCAATGAACACAAAAGACTTATGGAAAACCCACGATCAGACTTCCCATTTAGAAAAGAAGTCTAGATCTGTATAATTACAAAGTTCTCTACTGTAATTAACTCAGTCTTTTATTCATAAGTATGAATAGACAGTCAAGATTCACAAGAGGGCTTCCTTGGTGGCGCAGTGGTTGAGAATCTGCCTGCCAATGCAGGGGACACGGGTTCGAGCCCTGGTCTGGGAAGATCCCACATGCCGCGGAGCAGCTGGGCCCGTGAGCCACAATTACTGAGCCTGCGCGTCTGGAGCCTGTGCTCCGCAACAAGAGAGGCCGCGATAGTGAGAGGCCCGCGCACCGCGATGAAGAGTGGCCCCCCGCTTGTCACAACTAGAGAAAGCCCTCGCACAGAAACGAAGACCCAACAGAGCCATAAATAAATAATTAAAAAAAAAAAAAAGATTCACAAGACATGTACAGCATGGTGACTATAGTTAATAATACTGTACTGTATATTTGAAAGTTGCTAAGAGAGTAGATCTTAAAAGTTCTCATCCTAAGGGGTAAAAAAAATTCTTTGTGTGGCAATGGATGTTAACTAACTTATTGTGGTGATCATTTCTCAACATACACAAATATCAAATCATTATGTTGTATACCTGAAACTAATATAATGTTATATGTCAATTATATCTCAATTAAAAAAAAAAGAAGACACTGAAAATCCAACAGGAAGAAAGAGAAAGATCATGATGAACAAACAGAATGACTGGGTAAGGAGAAAATGGAAATATTATTATTGGGAAAAAAATTTAGAAGGGGTAAATAACAGAATGAGCATTGGTAAAGACCATGGCAGTGATTTGCAATATAAAGTTAAAGAAACTTCCCAGAAAGTAAAGCAAAGCAAAACAAAGGAAAAAACAGAGGTGCATAACACAAGTATATAGTTGGGATATTAAGAACATATCTGGGAAGTTCAAAATTCATTTAATAAAAACTCTAAATGATGAAAACAGAAGAAATAAAAATTTTAAAATATTTTGACCTAAGGAAAAACATCAGTATTCTGACTGAAAATGCTCAGTGAGGGCTAAAATAGATGAGTAAAAAAAACATGTCTGAATAAATCCTAGTTTCCATGAATAAACTTCAGAAACTCAAAGCTGAGAAGAAAACCCTAAATGTTTCCTACTGAATAACTAG
Organism: Balaenoptera ricei; assembly: GCF_028023285.1. Lineage (NCBI taxonomy): Eukaryota > Metazoa > Chordata > Mammalia > Artiodactyla > Balaenopteridae > Balaenoptera > Balaenoptera ricei. Next base: position 13,618,844 of record NC_082647.1, on the reverse strand, counting down.
AATTGATATCAGACTTTTCATCAGCAACATGAAAAGAGAATGGAAACAGAAAATGGATTAACTTATTGCCTAAGGCTGGGGGGTTAGTGGGAATGGGGAATGAATGCTATCTGGGGGATTCTCTTTGGGGTGGTAAAAATGTTCTACAATGGATTGTGATAACGATTGCACAACTCTGGGAATATATTAAAAACTACTGAAGTGTACTCTTTAAATGGGTGCATTCTATGATACGTGAATTATATCTCAATAAAGCTTTGAACAGAAAAGACAATGGAGTAATGTTTTCATTGCCCTGAATAAAAATGATTTGAACCTAGAATTTTACCCTCCAGGAAACTACCAATCAAGCATGAGGGTAAATGAAACTTTTTGGTCACATAAGGTCTCAAAAATTTACCTCAACAGGACTTATAGTTCTGAAAACACTCCTACCTTTTGACTTAGCAGTTCCACTTCTAGGAATTTTACCAGTCTCCCACAAAACTAGAAAACATAGTAGGTCTATTTATAAAGATAAATGATTCACCAGGTGAAAAAACATCAACTGATTTTTAAAAATTTGGCACTATCTTTACATACAACAAAACAAACACAAAACAAAAACCTAAGTTGCTCCCCCACCAAAAAAAAAAGATATTCCATAAAAAGTCATGTTTCAAAGTAGAGAGTTAAAGATAGCAAGAATGATAACAAAAAGCGGTCAGAACAATTAGGCAAAGGGCCAGGTTATGAAGCATCCTGAAAGCCATGGTGAGTAGCTTTGATTTTATTCTAAGATATGAGAATTCAAAGTTTCAAAAGTGGAGGAGTGTGTGTGTGTGTGTGTGTGTGTGTGTGTGTGATACAACCTGATTGATATTTTATTATTATTGACAATTATTATCCCATTTTATAGATGAGAATATTGTGGCACAGAGGTGTTAAGTATTTTGCTCAAAGCCACAAAGCTGGTAAACAATGAAGTCAGAATTTAATTCTAGACAATGTAAATCCAAAGCAGTATATATTATAGTGCCTCAAATATCACTTTAGTGGAGAAGAGATTATAGGAAGGGCAAGAATGGATGCAGAGAAGACCAGTGAGACTACGGTTGTAGGCTAAGCAAGAGACGATTGCTTGGACTAAAGTGGAAGCAGTGCAGATGGAGAAAAACTGGTGAATCTGGTATATATTTTAGAGGTAGGAAAATGAAACTCACTAATAAACTAGACATGGGAGAAGGGTGAGAGAGAGAAATAAGAATCAAGGCTCACCCCAAGATTTTGACTAAGTAACAGGGTGGACGGTGATGCCATTTACTGAAGTGGGGAATCTCGAGGAGAAGAAATCAAGTATTATATCACCCACAAGAGAGGATAATTAAATGATCAAGGAGGCAGCTAGCTATGCATTTTAGCACTCAGGAAGAAATATGAGGCAGGAGATACATTTGGGTGTCACAGTACTTTAATAAGCAAATTTCCAAGGGAGTGTAGGCAAAGAAGACTCAACCTTAGAGCCCAACAATATTTAGAGGATTGGTAAAGAATAGAGTCCACAAAAATGGTTGAGAAGAAACAGACACTGAGGTAGGAGAAAAACTATTCAATGAAGATAATTTATTGGATAAGAATAGGAACAAGAAATAGTGGATAGAAGACACTAGGACGGATGAAATCTATATAACTGTACATCTTTGATCATCATATTTACATATATTTGCATATGTATCAGGGCTGGCAGATAACAGAGTATGTTTGTAGGCTGAAGGGAAAATCCAATAGAGAGAAATTCATGATGTGGAAAAGAGAAGCTAACTGCAGGAAGGAAGCCCTAGAGACAGTAAGAAGAGATGGAACCCGAGTCACAAGAAGAGGAATTAGACTAGACTGTCATGGAAGGTCTCTGATAACAAGAGAAAGGAAGACTGAGAACATGGAAGACCAATGCAGATAGGTCTGCAGATATGGTGATGCGAAGATGATGACAGCTGCATCCAATTTCTCAATAAAGTTTGAGGTGAAGTCCACAGATGAGAATGGGGGCTGTGAGAGGTTTGCCATGAGTGAAAATGCAGCCTTAATAGGGAAAGTGAAGAAGGAGCAGCACTGCCAGACACTGCTGAAGCCCTGCTGAGGTTCATGGCATAAACTTAGAGCAGGACATTCAACTGCCTGAGTGCAGGCAGAGAGACGCTGGGCAGCTGGTATCAATATTTATTCCGCCCATAAAAGGGGAGGCGGACTAGAGAGTCAAGGATATTATTCTTTTTTTAAATTAATTTTTATTGGGCTATAGTTGCTTTACATTGTTGTGTTAGTTTCTACTGTACAGCGAAATGAATCAGCTATACATATACATACATCCCCTTTTTTGGATTTCCTTCCCATTTAGGTCACCACAGTGCATTATGCAGAGTTCCCCGTGCTATACAGTAAGTTCTCATTACTTATCTATTTTATACATAGTATCAATAGTGTATATGTGTCAATCCCAATCTCCCAATTCCTCCCACCCCCTCCCCAAGGATATTATTAATTGTTATAGTCATTCCTTACTAATATCTTAGTCCTGAAGTCTGTGAGTTGTGAAGAAACAGTTTTACTTGAGAAGGCTGAAGAACGGCTATAATCAAGGGCCAGACAGGTGTCTGGAACCTTTCAGGTTAAGAAAGAGGCTGAGGATTTAAGAGTTTGTTGATCATAGTTCCACAATTACTTTGGCCAGTAGACAGTAATAAATAAAAATAGGAAAGTGGTATTCAAGAAATCAATAACAGAATATATCCTGACTTTGAGTTAAACTTGGAAATTAATCTAAAATTATCTGAAATGGAATAAGAGGATCAAAATATTTCTTTTGGTTGATTAAGAGCAAGTAAATCCTAACGTTTCAAGGATCCCAACAAAACACAAAAGAAAACAGCACCATAAATGAACCATTTTAAACTGTCCATAAAATTGTCCACTAAATTTACATAACTAAAAAATTCAACAGCTACTCACCACTACTATTCAAAAGGGTCTTCAGTAAACAGGTCAAATTTTTGCCACATACATATAACTGAATTAAACAGAACTGTATTTGGAGTAGGAATAAAATTGGATGAAAATGCAGATTTATATCATGTGAAACAGATGCAGTACAGATTCAGGACTTTCAGGTGCAAATATTTTTACACATCTTAACAACATTATCATGTTTCCTGCTATTAATTTTGGTATAACCCCCAGGTCATAATTTTCTTCCATTGTAACCTCCTATCCCAAGTCACTCTCTGTTTTCCAAAACCATGGGAAACACTTTTGAGCACCACATCCTACAATTCTAAAATCACTGTCACAAAGATTTGTGGAAAAGCACTGTCACAAGTAAATAACTGGGGCCATAATGGCCTATTAGGGCTGTAAGTTCAGTAAAGTTGAGATCTGTAACACATCGATCACTGTTTTATTCCTAGCACTTAAGTATACTGGCAAGAAGCAGGTATTTTATAGGTGCTGGCTGCACGAAAATATAAAAACTCTATACTCTGGGTAAGCTCAGAGCAGACTTATTAAATCATATTCAAGAGGGTTCAACTGAGGTCACAGAAGTAGGAGCCACCTTAGTCAAGATATTTTCTTTCTTTTTCAGCTGGGGTTCCATGAGAGAATTAAGTTCTCATGCCCCAAGGCATCCAGGGTAAGTAATGAACTACCCTGTCTCCGATATATCTAGAATAGTACTTAGAAGACGCCCAAGTGAGACAAGAGTTAAAACGAATGCTCACTAGTTTTAGGCATTTTTTTTGTAAACCCTGGAACAACACATAATATTTTGTGAAGAGCACTTCGTGGTATGTGAATGTTTTAAGAATACAATGTAACCATACACACACTGGAAAAATATCACCTGGCTATTATTTCTGCTGTGCTTTCCACTTCCAAAAAAATATACTGCCAGTTTTCAAAGACCTCACAAATTCTCCATCAATGTAAGATCTCTCCAGCTTCCAGTTCCATTTTCCCTGTGCCATGTACATAACAAGTGGGTGACAGGAATATTATGCAGTAATTGTTGAACAAGGCACTGTTTACACACTTTATATTAAATTGTTCAACTCCTCCCAACGCCTCAGTGAGATTGAAACTATTGTTATCCTTAATTTACAGATGAGAAAATAGAGATGAAAAAAAAAAAACTGGCCCAGGACAGACAGCTAATAAGTGGCAAAACTACTCATATACTACACAGTCTATGTGTTTATAAGAAGCAGAAGAAATATTCCATCATTAGATATTCTAACCAAGAACAGCTGACTGTTTACACAGTCTCCAACATAAGGCAGGTGAGAACTTTTGAGAAAATTAGAATTTAAGTAAAAGTGGTTCAATGTAGATTCATTTCTTCATTCAACAAATATTTAATAATTGCCTACTATATGGCAGGGTTCTAGGCAATGAATACAGTGCAATTAAACCAAGTCCCTGACCTCACAGAGCATACATTCTAGTTGAGGGAAGACAAACACTAAACAAAGAGAATACATAATATGTCAGATGGTGATAAAAAGTTACAAAGAAAAATAGAGCCAGGAAACAGGAGAGAGGTAGGTGGCTATTAATTTTGGAGAGTGCTCAGACTTGAAGGTCTCAATGATAAGATGATATATGAACAGAGACCTGAGAAAGTGAGGGAGCAAGCTCACCATGCAGCTGTATAAAAAGGAAACCAGAGGGGAAACAAAGGCAAAGGTATTAAGGTAGGAGCAAAACTGGTGTGTGTGATAGACAGGCTGACTGCATTCAAGACCCCAATTAATGGTTTCCCTGTAGACATACCTTCTGAGTCATAACTTTGTAGTCCCCTTTCCACTCTGACCCTTGGCTTCTCCAAGTGACTCACTTAGGGCAACAGGTTATTAGCAAACATGATCCAAGCAGAGGCTTAAAATGCAAATATACACTTCTTCTTGCCCTCCTGCACAACTGAACTTGTTTGCTCTTACACTCCCGCCTTGCTATGAGAACATGCGTGGGCTAGCTTGACAGAACCAAGTGCCATTCAAGGCCATCCTAGACCAGCCAGCCTACCTAGAACCACCAGCTGGTCATAAAAACATAGTCTAGCCAAAGTAAGACTGCTTATAGACTCATAGTGATTGTTTTAAGTACTAAGCTTTGGAGTGGCTTGAGACACAATAGATAATACATTGTGTTAGAGGAACAGTGACATACAACAAAACATACAAAAAATTGTACATGAATGTTCATAGCAGCGTTATGCATAATAACCAAAAAGGGGAAATAACCCAAACATTCATCAACTGATAATAAATAAAATGTGGTGTATATCCATTCAATGTATATATTTGGCAATAAAAATATACGCTACAACATGAACAAACCTTAAATACTAAATGAAAGAAGCCAGTTACAAAGGACCACAAATTGTGTATTTCCATTTACATAAAATGTCCAGAATAGGGAAATCCACAGAGGCAGAAACTAGACTACTGGTTGCCTAAGACTGGGGAGAATAAAGGGATTGAGGGATGAGAGCTAAGAGTGTGGGTTTCTTCTTTGGAGTGATGAAAATATCCTAAAGTTGATTTTGGTGAGGGTTTTTGCACAAGTCTGTAAACATGTGAAAAGCCATTGAATTACACATTAAATGGGTGATTAATATAGTATGTAAACTATATATCTATAGAGATTAGTTTTTTAAGAAGAAAGTAACATGACCACTTAAATTTTTTAAATGGCTGCTACATTGAAAAAGGACCATAGTGGGAGCAAGAGTCGATGCCAAGAAACCAGATGGGAGATGACTGCCAAAGGAAAGATGATGGTGCTTTTTACCAAATTTATACTGGCAGAGGTGGTAAAATGCGTCAGGTTCTGGATATAGTATAAAGGTGGAGTCAACAGGATTTGCTGATGAATTGAGTGTGGGGTATGATGGAAAGCAATCATCTTTGACTCTGCAGTTTTTAACCTAAGTCAAAGAATATAAGAGCCCCAAATCAAAAAGACTGCAGAAGGAACACTGGGGATAGGAGAAAAAGGCACAACATGTGGAATTAGAAATTTTATTTTAAATATCCTGACATGCCTATTAAACAACCAGAGTAAAGACATTAAATAGAAGCTGGGTATTCACATCTAGAATTAAATAAGATGTCTGGGCTGGAGATATAAATTTGGAAGTTGAGAAATAACATGTTTTTCACTCATTCTAAGAGACTATCCCCCACCACACACACATGCACATTATAACAACAGAATGCAATCTTACAATTGATGACATCTTAAAATTGCTGTTGCCCACGTGGTGGGCATGACATAGTTACCATTGCCTGAGGATGTACAATTTGGTCAAGGCTATTCACACTGTTGTCAGTCAAGTAAGTTATGTGCATTGTTGGTATTGCATATGTTGAGATTAACTGCCACTAAGATTATAACATGACTCCATACTGAAACAAAAGTTATTATAGATGCAGAAAGACATATAGAGATGCCAAGCATAAATTTGATATTGATAAAGCAAATAAGCCTAAAAAGGCTATGTCTGGGATAAAGTATCTGCAAATGGTGTGACTGACAAGGGCTTAATTTCCAAAATATAAAAACAGTTCATACAGCTCAATATTAAAAAAAAAACAAAAAACAACCCAACCAAAAAATGGACAGAAGACCTAAACAGACATTTCTCCAAAGAAGACATACAGATGGCCAACAGGCACATGAAAAGATGCTCAACATTGCTAGTTAGTAGAGAAATGCAAATCAAAACTACAGTGAGGTATCACCTCACACCAGTTAGAATGGCCATCATCAAAAAGTCTACAAGGAACTTCCCTGGTGGTCCAGTGGTTAAGAATCTGCCTTCCAATGCAGGGGATGCGGGTTCGATCCCCAGTTGGGGAACTAAGATCTCACATGCCACGGGGCAACTAAGCCCATGCGCTCTAGAGCCCGTGCACTGTAACTAGAGAGCCCGCAAGCCGCAACTACTGAGCCCATGCACCACAACTAGAGAGAAGCCCGCCTGCTGTAACGAAGAGCCCATGCACCACAATGAAAGATCCCACATGCCACAACAAAGATCCCACGTGTCATAACTAAGACCCAATGCAGCCAAATAAATAAATCAATAAATATTAAAAAAAAGTCTACAAATACTAAATGTTGGAGAGGGTTTGGAGAAAAGGGAACCCTCCTATACTGTTGGTGGGAGTGTAAATGGGTGCAGTCACTATGGAGAACAGTATGGAGCTTTCTTAAAAAAACTAAAAATAGAGTTACCATATGATCCAGCAATCCCACTACTGGGTATATATCCAGAAAAGATGAAAATTCTAATTCAAAAAGATAAATGCACCCCAATGTTCATCGCAGCACTGTTTACAATAGCCAAAACATGGAAGCAACCTAAGTGTCCATCGACGGATGAATGGATAAAGAAGATGTGGTATATATGTGTGCGTGTGTGTGTCTGTGTACATATATATACATACACATACACAGACACACAATGGAATATTACTCAGTCATAAAAAAGAATGAAATAATGCCATGTGCAGCAATACAGATGGCCCTAGAGATTATCATACTAAATGAAGTCAGACAGAGAAAGACAAATACCATATGATATCACTTATATGTGGAATCTTAAAAAATGATACAAATGAACTTATTCACAAAACAGAAACAGACTCACGGACATAGAAAACAAATTTAGAGTTACTGGAGGGGAGGGATAAATTAGGAATTTGGGATTAACAGATACACACTACTATATATAAAACAGATAAACAACAAGGACCTACTGTATAGCACTGGGAACTATATTCAGTATCTTGTAATAACCTGTAACGGAAAAGAATCTGGAAAGGAATACCACTTTGCTGTACACCTGAAACTAACACAAAATTGTAAATCAACTATACTTCAATCAATCAGTCAACAGGCTACAACAGTAAGTATGAAATAAAAATGTTAAGTGAAAATAAGCACTAAAATAGACTATTTTTTTTAGTGGTACATAAAGCAACAATGCATCTTACAATCAACAGTATCTTAAATTCAGTGAAAAATGACAGATGATATTTAAAATCACGAAAATGAATTAGATTACCAGGGAAGTGACAGTAGATAGAGAAAAGAAGAGATAGGGCAAGTTCCTACCTAATCATAGTTCTATCCTCACAGGAAAATTGCTAAAATTTAGTGAGATATTTTATAAAGCACTGAGCAGATTGCTTAAGACGTAATTGAAAATACAATTATTAGTTACCAATGTTATCATCAAATGTTTAAAGGCTTATGACAGAAGTTCCATCAATGGGCCATTTTCCAGGGAAGGTGTGCCAGCCAGGAAGGCTACATTACACTCCGCAGTCTCTTTGCCTTAAAACAAAAAAGGTTTAGTTTTCATTCATGCTATATGTCCATTTCAGGCAGGCAGGGAAGCCCTGTTTATTGCAGTCACACAGGATGCAGGTTGATAGAGCAGCAGTCACTATTTTTAAAAATGCCAACCACCAGGCTGGATAGAAAAAAAAACTCTGGAGGGCCTGACACTGGCAATTAGACATAGGACATGAGGTGACACAGGTCATATCTGTTCATAGCACAATGAATAGAACTAGTCATGTGGCCTTCTGTGTGATCGGAATAGGAAAGCTGGATGTGGGTAAGGCGCACAAATGACTACCAGGGAAGGCTAATTTATCTAGAAATCCATAGATACAAGAAAACTGTAGAAAAACAGTCTGAGACTTTGGCTTAGAAAGAATGATTACTAGATGCCATGGAAGAAATGAAGAAACACATTACATCTATCAAACACTATCCACATTTTAATGGTCTTTGAATACGCTGACCCTTCTGCTAGAACATTCTTTTCTTCCATTACCCACACCATTCCACAATACAGTCAAATAGGGAACTAGGTTTTTTTCCCCTAAAGTCTTTAATGTGAACAAAAACTGTAAGCCCCAAACACACTGATTAGCACATACTTAAGCTGATTCATAGAGAAACAAACAATACAATCATAAGAAATCTGGGATATAATTTTAAATTCCAATATTTGGCCAGGAAACTGAAGGATTTGAAATTTAATGTTGTTTTCTTCTCTTCTCCCAATGATAAAAGAGGAAAAATTAGGAAGTAAAACGGCTATCTATAAAGAAGAAATTATAAATATAAATTAGGGTGTTCCTTGAGATCCATAATAATTCTATAACACCTTACTTCTGATAATAGACACTGCCACCTGGCCACAGGAAGGACATGTTATACAAGATGGACCAATCGCATACTTCAACCCACCAGACTGGGCAATTGGGTATTATGGGCAAATGATTCCAGTCATAAACAATTAAATATTTTCCCAGGAATTTTCCTGAAATTTAGCTTTCCTGACTATATATGTGTGACTATACGTTCTTAGCTATATACATTTGACTACAGTCACGTAAGTGGAAGCAAATGAATCTAGGGCTACTTACAGCCATGCTCCCCACCATGGGGGGAAACCTATCTCCAAAGAAAAAAAGGAGCAAATATTTAGAAATAAGCAAAGAAAGGTGGAAAATAGAATACCACTGGTGTTTGACAACCTAAGGCCCTGCCTTGACTGATTCCTGCAGCTCAACTAGTTAGTATACTTCCCATAAATTTCTCTTTTTTTGATTAAGCTGGATTGAGTTAAGTTTCTGTTCTGACCAACACTGTTTGTGCCAAATAATATATTTAAAAGAAGAATTTGGTTTCAGCGTCCATTGGCTGAAGAACACCAGAAGAACAGGTTCCCTGTAGATGGCATGAAAACTAGGAAAAAATGTATCTGGCTACAAACATGCCCATCTAATCCAAGCTGCATAATGAATTCTGAGATTGGCTGGAAAGCCCAGATAAAAGACTCAAATTGAGTAACACTGAAAAATAAACACATGAAAGAAATATCCATATGCTAGAGGTATCCAATTTTCCTTTCTGATCATGCAAAAGGTTATATAACTAGTTCTATTCAACATGTTATGAACAGAAATTACCTGTGTTAATGATTTTTAAAAATCTGATCAGCAATAAGCCTTATAAATTCAAGTAGCCATAATCAAGTTACCAAGTATACGTTAAAAAAGACAAAATTTTCAACACAAGAAGGTAACTTCTTGTGAAACTTGATATATTCAATAGATCTCATTTACATAGATTCAACCAAAAAAGAAGAAAAAGAGAGAGGAAGACAGAGGTGAAGGGTAAAGGGAAGGGAAGAGTAATCATCACTGTATGTGAATCTTCACATCTGAGCATGGAAAGGCAGTGATGAATATCTCAGTAGCATTTCTAAGCTTCACTGTGAACTTATATGACTATCATTCCCTAGTCAGATTAATTCTCTTAACATAATATTCAAAATGTCCAGCAAACAATTCAAAATTACTCAGAATACAAAGAACCAGGAAAACCTCCAACTCACATGGAAAAGACAAGCAAAAGTTACAAACCCCAACATGACCCAGATGTTGGAGTTATCTGACAAAAACTTTAAGCAACTTTAATAAAAATGCTTCAACAAGCAATCAAAAATAATCTTGAAGCAAATGGAAAACTAGAGAGTCCCAGCAAAGCAAGAGAAGACAATACAGAAAATTACAGTAACAGAAATTTAAGAACTCAGTGGATGGGCTCAACAGCAGAATGAAGATAGAGGAGTCAGTGAACATGAAGGCAGATCAATAGAAATTATCCACTCTTAACAGCAGAAAGAAAAAGGATTGAAATTTTTTTTAAAAAATTGGGGTTCTATGGGACAACAACAATAAGTCTAACATTTGTGTCACTGAACTTCCAAAAGGAGAGGAGAGTGAAGCAATAAAAATTATATGAAGAAATACTGGTTGAAATCTCCTCAAATTTGACAAAACGCATAAAACTACAGATTCAGAAAGGTCAGTGAATCCCCAAATGGATAAATATATAGAAATACATACCCACACACATCATTAAGTGTTGAAAACTAAAAACAAAGCCATTATCTTGAAAGCAGAGAAAAATGACCCATGAACTATAAGGGAACAACATTTCAGATGACTACAAATTTCTCAAAAGAAACCATGAAGGCAGGGCTTCCCTGGTGGTGTAGTGGTTAAGAATCCGCCTGCCAATGCAGGGGACATGGGTTCGAGCCCTGGTCTGGGAAGATCCCACATGCTGCGGAGCAACTAAGCCCGTGCGCCACAACTACTGAGCCCGCGTGCTATAACTACTGAAGCCCACATGCCTAGAGCCTGTGCTCCACAACAAGAGAAGCCACGGCAATGAGAAGCCCACGTACCGCAACGAAGAGTAGACCCCGCTTGCCGCAACTAGAGAAAGCCCACACATGGCAACAAAGACCCAACTCAGCAAAAAATAAATAAATAAAACAAATAAATTTTAAAATTAAAAAAAAAACCATGAAGGCAGAAAGAAGTAGCACAACATTTTAAAGTGCTGAAAGAGCTGTCAACCTAGTATTTTATCTAGTGAAATATCTCTCAGCAATGGTAAAATAAAGATATCTTCAGATAAATAAAAACTAAGAAAATTTGCTGCCAACAGACCTGCTCTAAAAGAATTACTGAAAGAAATTCTTCACACAGAAGAGAAATGATATCAGAAGGAAACTTGAAAGAGCAGGAATGAAGAGCAACAGAAATGGTAAATATCTGGGTAAATATAATACACTAATCCTCTCTTCTTACATTCTTTAAATACGTTTAATAGTTGAAAGGAAAATTTATAACATTTCCTAATGAGGCTTTCCATAAAGGAAAATGTAATATGCAAGACAAGAATAACAGAAAGGGGCGGGGTGGAGGAGATAAAGACACCTATATGGTGGTAACTATATTTCTATAATCCACTTAAGGGAGTAGAGAATTTATTCTAAGCAGAGAGTGAAAACTTTAGTATGTATATTGTAATCTCCAGAGCAATCACTAAAGAAACTATAGAGAGACATAATTAAAGAAAATAACCACACTAGGCAAATTTAAAATGGAATACTAAAAAAATGCTTAAATAACCTAAGAGAAGGCAAGAAAGGAGAAACAGAGTAATGAAAAACAGAGGAAACTTCGAAAACAAATTACTAAACTGGTCAACCTAAATCCAAACTTATCAATAACTATATTAAATGTAAATGGTCTACAGATACAAATTAAAAGACAAAGATCATCAGAAGGGATGAAAAAATACCTAAATACACAGTGTCTACAAGTAACTCACTTTAAATATGCATCAGAATCACACAGAGGGCTTGTTAAAATACAGACTGCAGAGCCTCATGCTCGGAGTTTCTGATTCAGTAGGTCTAAGGTAGAGTCTGCATTTTTAAACAGAATCCCAGGTAATGCTGCCACTGCTGGTATGGGTACCACACTTTGAGAACGACTTATTTAAAAGAATGTTTCTTAATTTCTAAAAAGCTACGTTAAAGGATATGGGATCAGTTTTCAATAGATATTGTTGATTTCCAGTTTTATTAACCATATCTCTTGAATGTACAAATAGTGTATAGGGGTGATATGTATACTTTGGTTCCTTTAGTGTCTGAAAATACCTTGGCCAGGTATGGGATTCGTAATCACAGCTTTATTTTTCTCTCAGTGTTCACCTGATTATCTTTCCTTTCTGTTCTATATAGAAGCTTATGATCATCTTTATCCCTAATACTCAGTAATTTCACCAGGAAATGTAACTTTTGCTTGTTATTCTGCCTTTCAATATACAGATTCAAGTCTTTCTTCAGCTCAGAATATAGTTTTCTATTATTTAATTAATTATTACTTCTCTGCTTCTTTTTTCCTTCTAGAAACCTGTTAATTCGTGTTAGAGTTCCTGAGTCTATCTTCTAAGTCACTTACATTTTTACTAATGAATTCCATTTCTGTGTGTTTCTCTTTTTTTACTGATTAACGGGTTATGTACCAAACACACTATTTTAGGCTTTAGGCATGTAACAAATAAAGTCCCTGCCCTCATAGAGTACACATTCTATTAGGGGAACAAACAAACAAGAAAACAAATGTATAATTTCCAGCAGTGATCAATGCTTTGTAGAAAATTCAATCAAGGTAAGAGACAGAGAGTAGGAAGAAGGCTTTTATTTTATTTATTTTTAAAATTTATTTATTTATTTGTTTGTTTATTTATTTTTGGCCACACCGCACCTCCTGGCGTGTGGGATCTTAGTTCCCTGACCAGGGATTGAAGACATGCCCCCTGCAGTGGAAGTGCAGAGTCTTAACTACTGGACCGCCAGGGAAGTCCCGAGAAGGTTCTTTTAGAAAGAGTAGTTTGTGGTTAGGAAAGGTCTTGTCAAAGAGGTGGTAACATCTGAACAGATATGAGAATGAAGTGAGAAAGCTGGGGAAAATATTCTCCAGGCAGAGAAAAAATAGCAGCTAATGAAAAAAGCCCTACATTACAAGTATGCTTGGAGTACTCTGAGAACAAGAAAGCCAGTGTAGCTGATGTGAAGAAAATGCAGATAGTGCAAAACAACAGCTCTCAAACTTTTTGCTCTCAGGATCCCTCTACACTCTTAAAAATTACTGAGGATCCCAAAAACTGTTTTTTACGTGGGCTGTATCTAATGATATTTGCCATATTAAGAAATAAGACTGAGAAATTGTTAAAGTATTAATTTAATAATAAATCCATTATGTTTAACACAGATAACTTTTTTAAATAAAAAAATAAGTCCACTGTCCAAAACAAACAAAAAAAGAATTTAGTGAGAAGAATGGCACTGTTTTACATTTTTGCAATTCTCTTCAATGACTAGTTTAACAGAGGGTAGCTGGATTCTCATATCTGTTTCTACATTAACCTGTAGCAAAAATACATATAATGCAGCATCTGGAAAATCCATTCTATACTCAGGAGAATGAGAGAGGAAAAGGTAAATATCATCCCACTATTATTATAAACATAGTTTTGGCCTTATGGCTCTTCTGAACAGCTGTCCCTGGACCACATTTTGAGAATCACTGGTATAGAAGATGAAGTTACAGAGGGTGGCGGGGGCCAGATTACATAAAACTTGAAACCATAGTTTAAAGTTTGGCTTTTGTTTTAAGTGTAGTTTTCTAAGCAAAGGAATAACATAATATAAATTATATTTTAAATAATCACTCCCACTGCTATGTAGAGAACAAAATATAAGGGGGCAAGACCAGCTGGAAGGTTACTGCAATAACTGGGGAGATGATAGTAGCTAGGACTAAGATGGTGGCAAAGAAAATAGTGAGAACTTATCTGGTTCAAGAGGTATTTCAAAGGTAGAGCCAATGGCACTCACTGGAAGAGTGGATTTTGGATGTGAAGAAAAAAAGATTTTACTTGGTCTTCCAGAACACAAATTCGGTTCTGAGCAGTGGTTTCTCTTTTTCAGTTTGTCTTCGGAAGTTATACATTTGGAAATTAGTCCAAGAGAAAATTATCTTGGCTCCATGTTTGAAATATATCCTGTATCAGATGACTTCTTACCACTTCCCCTTCTATCACTCCAGTCCAAACTACCATCAACTCTCCCCCAGAATCTCCACCGATTTATTCACTGAACTCACAGATGATTAAAATAAAAAGAGGACTTCCCTGGTGGTGCAGTAGTTAAGAATCCGCCTGCCAATGCAGGGGACAAGGGTTCGAGCCCTGGTCCGGAAAGATCCCACATGCCATGGAGTAACTAAGCCCATGTGCCACAGCTACTGAGCCTGCGTTCTAGAGCCCACATGCCGCAACTACTGAGCCCACATGCCACAACTACTGAAGCCCGCACACCTAGAGTCCGTGCTCTGCAACAAGAGAAGCCACCACAATGAGAAGCCCGCGCACCTCAACAAAGAGTAGCCCCCGCTTGCCACAACTAGAGAAAGCCCGCGTGCAGCAACAAAGACCCAACGCAGCCAAAAACAATTAATTAATTAATTAAATTTATTATGAAAAATAAATGAAAGAAAAGAAAAGAAAAAGAAAACAGGAAATTGTGGATAATGCATTATGGGTATGGTTGTGGCATTAAAAACAACATGTAACTCCACTCAGAGTACCATTAATCAAACAAAATACTTAAGCCCTATACCAAAATATAGTCATATGAGAATATATTTATATGCTTTCAATTAAAATGAAATATGTATCTCCTTCTTTCCTGAAATAATTTTCCATTTTAACCATTTTCAATTAACTGGCACTGACTGCATGATATAAGCATCAACTTAAATGGCAAACGTAAATAGCAAGATAGCTTTTTATTTGCTTTTAATACAAATGACATCACAACCTAATGGACTATAAGTTCAAAGATCACAGCTATGGAGATAATACACAGCAATAATCAATGAAAAATCAAATAAACCTTAAATTGATAAAATCTTCAAACAAGAAAGAAATACTATGAATACATTTGTGTGTGTGTGTGTATATCTAGGATACACACACACACACTCACATATCCTAGAAAGCATCACAGTTGTACAAAGAACAGAATGTCTACAACCCTTTCTATTTAAAATGTAAGCAAGTTCTAGGTCCAAACCTAGAACTTAAACCAACTTTAATTTTTATCTCATACAAGAAAAAACAGTATTATTTCTTTTTCTTTTTTATTTTTAAGCACAACTGAACTATCTGCTTCAAAAGATACTACAAAGGATAATTTTCCTATAGTTTTCTGCTATGAAAAAAGCAAAGCAAAGCAGTCACTTGATCTTCCTAACTATTTCCTGGTCATCCTTTGGCAAACATTCTGCACTGTTATCTTAAAAAGTCTACCTTTAATATAGTTAGGATTTTAACCACCGAATTTGGAATCCACCACAGGCAGGATGTCCTATGTTCTCTTATCTTACTAGATCATATTTAGTTACATCTTGCAAATCATATTATTCCCACAGGGCCATTCTGTTTTTCTTCCATGGTACCTTTATTTACTTTTCCAGTTAGCCATCTGAGATATTTTAGGGCTTAACCTTTAATCTATAGTACATATTTTTCAAGGCTTCTAAAATGTGTTCTTAAGTATCTGTAGCTATTTAATACTGTTCAAATATTCCGTAAATGTGAGGCACTGTCCCTATCCTTATAGTGTAAGGGAGTTACTTAAACTATTCCAAGCCCACATTTTGTTTCAGTTCCCTTTTCTAAAGATGAATAAACGGGACTTCCCTGGTGGCGCAGTGATTAATAATCTGCCTGCCAATGCAGGGGACACGGGTTCAAGCCCTGGTCCTGGAAGATCCCACATGCCGTGGAGCAACTAAGCCCGTGCATCACAACTACTGAGCCCATGTGCCACAACTACTGAGCCTGCACTCTAGAGCCCGTGAGCCACAACTACTGAAGCCCATGTGCCACAACTACTGAAGCCCGCGAGCCTAGAGCCCGTGCTCCACAACAAGAGAAGCCACTGCAATGAGAAGATTGCGCACCGCAACAAAGTGTAGCCCCTGCTTGCCGCAGCTAGAGAAAGCCCGCACGCATCAATGAAGACCCAACGAAGCCCAAAATAAATAAATTTTTTTTTTTTTTAAAAATGAATAACCACACAATGGATTATTTTGGCTTTCTCCCCTCCTGATAAACTGTTATATGTACTCAAATGGTGATTTTTTTAATTTATCTACTGATTTATTCACAGACCTCCCTACTAACTAAGCTAAGCCCAGTATGTATGTGCTATGTAAAATAAATATAGGCACAGAGGCACGCAATAAAATGGTAACTATCACTTACTAATCAGGTTACATACATTAACTCGTTAAACTGTTACAACAGAGTAAGATAATATGTACTCCAATTTACAGATGAGTGGTAAGGTTCAGCAAGGTTAAGTAACTTGCCCATATTCATAACAAGAAGGATCTGAACCCAGATCCATCTCCTTTAGTAATGAGAAATGACAGTATTTCAACAAAGGCTTCAAACAAATCACAAATCCAATAAAGAATGACCATCGGGCTTCCCTGGTGGCGCAGTGGTTGAGAATCTGCCTGCTAGTGCAGGGGACATGGGTTCGAGCCCTGGTCTGGGAGGATCCCACATGCCGCGGAGCAACTGGGCCCGTGAGCCACAACTGCTGAGCCTGCGCGTCTGGAGCCTGTGCCCCGCAACGGGAGGGGCCGCGATAGTGAGAGGCCCGCGCACCGCGATGAAGAGTGGCCCCCGCTTGCCGCAACTAGAGAAAGCCCTCGCACAGAAACGAAGACCCAACACAGCCATAAATAAATAAATAAATAAATAAATAGAATAGAATAGCTATTAAAAAAAAAAAAAAAAAGAATGACCATCTACAGGAGACCTTGACAATGAAATTTAACCAACATACCCATTATATGCAAATAATTATAAGCTTAGAGATATGGAGATAACCAGACTCTACTTTTTAGAAAAACATGAGAATTTAAAGGGAGACATAAGATATCTTTTACTTCTCCAGAAGCTGCCAATTTAAGTCAGGTCCCCAATACAGAGATTCTTAAACTTCCCAGTTTCAAGATCCCTTTATAGTCTTAAAATTTCCTGAGGACGCCACACAGCCTTTATTCATGCAGGTTATAGCTATCAATATTCATATTAAAAATTATATCCAAGAAATTTTTATACCTAATTCATTTAAAAATTACAACAAACTCATTAACACAAATCATCTATTTTTTATGAAAAAATAACTACATTTTCCAAAACAATAAAAAACAGTGAAAATGAAAAGTGGCATTTTTTACAATACTAATTAATAGCTACCTTAACAAAAGACATCTGAATTCTCATATCATCTTCTGCATTCAATCTGCTGCACTATCACACATCACATCACCATATACTCACAAGAGAAGGAGAGTCAAAAGGCAGATAATGTCTTAGCATTATGAAAATAGTTTTGACCTCAAGGACCCTCTAAGGGTCTCAATAACCCACAGGCACTCTTTACTATTCCTTCATATCACCATTCAAAATTTATAATTACATATATGTGTGCACAGATTTTGTTCAACGTCCACAATGTATACACATAGCGCCCAGCACACAGTCATCACATAAATCTGCTGAATTAACATACTACAATACAAAGAAACTACTCTGGTTAAAAGAAGGTAAAAGGACAACATGTGTCAGGAGGCACACTTGGAAGCCTTCATATTTGACCTGGATCCTAAAGGATAGTTAGAATTTTATTAAGTATATGGGGTAAGAGTATTCCAGTCATAGTAAACAATCAGTGGCATCAAGGTACAAGGTATGTTAATGATAACTATTGCAATAGTTTGGTTTGGCTACAGCATAAGTGAATAAGTGTTTAGGAGGAGATAAAGGTATAAAGGTAGGCTGAAAAATCTACAATGGAGTTTGGCTTTTATTTTAAAGACACGGCCAAATGGTCAACACCCTTGGTTTCAATTCTATACCACCATTTACTAGATGGGCTTGGATCAATTTATTCCAAATCTTATTCTGCTCTTACTTCATAGGTTATTTTAATGGTTTTATGAGACAATCATTTCATGTGTTACCTTGTTTACTATCATTACTCTAAACTATTATCCTTTCTCCCTGAACTACTACTTACAAAGGCATCCTAACTGGTTCCCCCACTTCTTTTGTCCTACTTCCATTCCTCTCACATCCATTCTCCACAGTCTGAGTGAAATCCCTAAAACACAAATCTGATCACATCATTCTCCTTGCTTAAACCTTTAATGGCTCCCCAATGACTCAGAATAAAACCTAAAGTTCTTAGCAAAGAATACAAGATCCTAAATGATTTTGTTCCTGCCTACCTACTGCCTCATCAGGCACTATTCTCTCCATCCCTTATTCAATAAACTCAACCACAATGGAGTTCCAGCAGCAAACCTTTTCACATGCTATTCCTTCTTCCTGGAAAACTCTTTGCTCAGCATTTTTCCAAACTAGCACAGCTTATTCAGATAGAAGAGATCTTTAGATTTCACTTCCTCCCAGCGGCCTTTCCTCATTACCCTCCTCCCAATCTATAGTGGATACTCAAACTCTCACAGCAGATAATCACAATTCAGAATTTATGTGTATATATGTATTTTTAAAATAATTTTGTAAAGGACAGCTGATGGCAGAGACTACATCTAAGCCAGCACATAGCATAATTTTTTAAATGCAGTTTTTGTTGTTATAAATGGCTTTTGATCTGATTAGACATATATTTTAGGATGTTTA
Organism: Balaenoptera ricei; assembly: GCF_028023285.1. Classification (NCBI taxonomy): domain Eukaryota; kingdom Metazoa; phylum Chordata; class Mammalia; order Artiodactyla; family Balaenopteridae; genus Balaenoptera; species Balaenoptera ricei. Next base: position 13,599,623 of record NC_082647.1, on the reverse strand, counting down.
CTCTGGCAACAATGTTTAGGTTAACTAACAAGTCAGAGAGGTACTAGAGGCAGAGAGTCCCATTAAAAGCGTGCTATAATGATCAGCAAGAAGTAATGAGAGTCTGAACTATTGTTGATCAATTTAATATCCTACCACAACCCTGCAGGGTAGCAAGAAAGAAGTTAAGGTTCTGAGAGAGTAAATGGCCATTCCAAAAGAGGAAGTTTGAAAACTTTTTGTCTAATAATTCAGCTATGAGTTTAGATGACCAGAAAAGTAAGGTGCTGAGAGAAACTGTAATCCCAACTCTACAAAGTAAATCATCACAATTGTAATACTGAAGTGGGTGCAAGAGAAGCCCCTTTATTCAATGTAATAAAGTCAAATGGTTGGTTAATTGAGAAGGTTAGTTAAATCAGGGAATCATAAGCAATGATTAAACCTTAACCATTTTATTTTAAGTTATTTCAAGAAACATTTTCTCTGGTTTGGTATAAAAACTGTTCAAGACCATGAAAAATCCGAGAAAACTAATCAGCTCTTTCTAACAACACAAATAATCCTGATACCAAAACTGGGTAGAACAGCACAAGAGAGCTACAGACTAATCTTATTTATAAACACAGATGGAAAAGCCCTAAATAAAAACCTGTATTAGCAAATGGAATTCAACAACAAATTAAAAGAACACACACTGTGATAAAATGTATTCCGTAAGTAATAATGAGTTTCTCAAAACTAGGATGTCTGCATATAGAATTACTTACATTAGTAGAAGAAAGAAAAAAAACCATACAATCACCTCAACAGATGTAGGAAAAAATATCTGACAAAATTCAATACCCATTTATGGTAATAAAAAAAACAAAAACACAAACCTCTCAAACTAGAAATTCAATCACCAAGCATATAGAAGCATTCCCATTAAAGACAGGAGAAATAAAGATATAGTGACACAGATCACTACAACTATCAAATATTGTATGGAACACCCTAGGCAGTGTGTTAGAACAAGAAAAAGAAAAAAAAAAGACATAAGCATGGGAAAGGAAAAAAATAAAATAATCATTACTCATACATATGATTGTTACTTAAAAATCCAGGACAATCCACTGATGAACTTGAGAAGTAACAAGAGTTCTATAAGAACCAGATACAAAAATCAACGTACAAAAGAAACAATAGGTTCCTTACATACCAAACAATAAGTTTTTTTTTTTTATCCCATTTGCAAAAGCACAAAAGATTCTCAGGAATAAAACTAACCCCCCATTCCCCAAAGTATGAGAACATTATGTAGAAAACTATAAACATTTATTTAAGGAAATAATGGACCTAAATAAATGAAGATAAAGACCATGTTCATGAACTGGAAAACTCAATTTGTAAATATCTAATATATATGTCCCTATATTAATATATAAATTTGATACAATCACTATCAAAATCCCAGTAGGACTTTTTATAGAACTTGACAACCTGATTCTAATAGTCACATGGAAGAGTAAATGAGCATATGTTTGTACAAAATGAACAAAGAGAAGAGACTGGCATTATCAAAATGCAAGATACAGTATAAAGTAGCAGTGCAGACCTAGTGCTATTACAGACAAACAAACCAAGAGATAGCCCAGAAACAGACCCATGGAAAGCTGGTATATATTAGAGATGGCGTCACAAGACAGAAAGAGGAAAAAAGACCACGCACATGTATGCAAATGGTGTTTGGATAATTATATCCCCCCAAATACCTTCATATCTTCACATAATAAATACCAGACCACTTAAATACCTACAAAAATTTTAAAAACTTTAAATTTATCAGAAGACAAAATAAGGTAATATCTTTTTAAATCCTGGGTACGGAAAGATTTCTAGACAAGAAAGCAAAAAAAAAAAAAGGAAAAGATGGATAAGTTTGACCACATAAACAATAACAACAAACTTCTTCATAACAAAAGCCTGGAAGAAAATATTTTTGACACATAATAGATTAAAAATAATATCCATAATATAAAATAGAAAACTTAAAAATAAATTTTAAAAACAAAACACTTAAAAACAAATTTTAAAAACAAAATAAGCACAATACATAAATGGGCAGAAGATGTCCACAAATAATTCAAAAAGAAAAAAATCCAAAGGCAAATAAACATATAAAAACATACTCAACACCAGTAATAATCAGGGACAGAAATTAAAGTTAAATTTTTTCTTTTATTATAAAATTATGTAGAGAAGAGTTTACAAAACATATCTATAGTTTAAAGAATAACTGTAAATTAAAGCAAACCTTACATAATCACAACCCAAAAAACAGAGCACCGCTAGTATCTTAAAAGCCTCCATGCGTCCTCCTCAATCACATCCACTTTGTCATCCCTAAAATTATCACTTTATTTTTGTGATTATTCCCTTGATTTTCCTTATAATTCTAGTATCTATAATTTGCATTCCTGAACAATATAGTTAATTCCATTTGTTTTCAAACTGTTTATGAATAGAATCATGTTGCATGTAGCCTTTTGTGATTTTCTAATGTTTGACTAAATTATGTTTGGGAGATTCATACCGATTGATGCAGGAGCCGTCTGTGGTTTTTTCTAATCTATCTGAACAATATTTTTATTCCATAAGTGAATATATCATGATTTATCTATCCAATCCACTACTAATGGACATCTGAATTTTGTGTCTGTGTATTTTGGGGTTAACAGGAGTAATGCTGCTATGAACATTCTTCTATACATAAGCTTCCTAGTCCACATATTGACACATTTCTCTAGGACAATGGTTGGTTCTCAAAGTATGATTCCTGAGCCAGCAACACCAGCATCACCTGGGAACTTGATAGTAATACAAATTACCAGGCTCCACCCCATTCTTACTGAATCAGAAACTCTGGGGGTGGGCCCAGCCATCTGTCTTCAGAAGCCTTCCAGGTGATTCTGATACACACTCAAGTCTCACAATCACTGGTCTAGGTGAACTGCCTAGGAGTAGTATTGCAGGTGGTAGAAAACTATTAATTTCCAAAGTGGTTCTTCCAATTCACACTCCTACCAGCAGTGGAAGAGCTCCCACTGCTCCATATCCTTACCAATGCTTGATGCTGTCACATATTTATTTCTGTCAATTTAGTCTGTATAAAATGGTCTCTTGTGGTTTTAATTTCTATTCTCCTGTTAATGAGGATAACGATCTTTTCATATGTTAACCAGTCATTTGAATTTCTTTTATCATCAAATGCCTTCTCAGACTTTTTTGCCCTTTTTCTACTTGGTGTTCTTTATCTTAGTGATTCATAACAGTTGTCCATTCATTATATGTTGTGGTATATAACTTCTAAAATGGCCCCAATGATTCTCACCTCTTGGTATTCATGCCCTTGTACAACCTCCCCTCCTTGAGTGTGGGCTGGGCTTACTGAGTTGCTACTGAATAGAATATGGCAGAAGTGATGGGATGTGACTTTTAAGATTAAGTTTTAAGAAGACTGTCAACCTAAGTGTCCATCAACAGACGAATGGTAAAGAAGATGTGGTATATCTATATCTATAGATAGAGATATCTACAGATATCTATAGATAGATATACAATGGAATACTACTCAGCCATAAAAAAGAATGAAATTTTGCCATCTGCAACAATACAGATGTACTTGGAGGGTATCATGCTTAGTGAAAAAAGTTAGACAGAGAAAGACAAATACTCTGTGTTACCACATATGTGGGATCTAAGAAATAAAACAAGTGAATAAATATAACAAAACAGAAACAGAGTCACAGAAATTAGAGAACAGACTCATGGTTACCAGTGGGGAGAGCGAAGGGGGGGGGGTCAAAATAGACGTAGGGGATTAAGAGGTACAAACTACTATGTATAAAATAAATAAGCTACAAGAATATATTGATCAGCACAGGGAATACAGATTTAAAAAAAAAAAAAAGACTGTGGCTTCCACCTTAGAAAGTCTCACTCTCTTCTGGATCCTTCATTCTGGGAAAAGCCAGCTGCCATGTTGTGAGGTGGTCCTATAAAGAGGCCCATGTGAGTGAATTTGGAAGTGGATCTTCTGAGGCTTGCAACATGCACATGAGGGATCACAGAATTAGGTACTCCCTCAGTCCAGCCTTGAGATAACTGCAGGCCCAGCTGACACCTTGACTGCAGCCTCATGAGAGATCCTGAGCAAGAACCACCAAGCTAGGTTGCTCTCAGATTCCTGACCCACAGAAACAGAGAGATAAATGTTTGTTTTCAGCTGCTAACTTTAGGGATAGTTTATTACACAGCAGCAGGTAGCTATTGCTTGTCTTGCAGATATCTTCCATCTGTGCCTTGCCTTTTAGCCTCTTACGGGGATCTCAATAGAGTTTCTATTTTTAATATAGTCAAAACTTCATCAATTTTTATGGTGTTTTTCAGTCTTAAGAAATCCTTCCCTGCCTTGAGCTCATAAAAGTATGCCCCCTCTTGTAAAAAGCTTTCTGAGTTTGTCTTTTTGTATTTAACCTTCAATCCACTAGTAATTAATTTTTATGCATATTAAGAGATGTGGGTACAGCTTCATTTATTTAATACAATAAGCAACTAATTTACCATTAAGCATGCATCCAGCCACCTACCCCCATAAAAGCATATAAAATTCATTAGCAACCTCTACTTATATAGTATCACCTGTCATTTTGTTATTCATCTTCCCTTTTCTTCTTATAGGCTCCTAAGACACCCCGCTGGCTAGGTCTCAAAACCCATGCCTGTGGAACCCTCAAAGTCACTCTCCCTTGCTCCCCAAGGTCAGGTAACTGCTCTGGACATCACTCAGCAGCAGATCCCCATCCTCTCCTGCCTGTAACAAGACTGTAATCCAACTGACATTCTTAAAGATCTATTTTAAAAAAACCTGTCTACTTCTAGGCTTCCTACCATTAAAAGAAATTAATAAAAGGAAATATAAACAAAAAACATATACAACAAGGAAAATTTTTAAATATAAAACTCAGATACTAAAATTAGAGTGATAAGTTTGTTGGTAGTCCTGGCACTCATCTAATATTTTAGGAAGTGGTCTGTTAAAACCCCCAGATATCTCTAGAAGTGAATTTGAATGTGACCTTTGGTGGGAGCCACATGTCATATTCACCAAGGTAATAACCTGGGCCCAGCAGTGCCTCACGTATAGGAAGCATTCAAATTTGTTGACTGAAAAAATGGATTAAAGAAGTTGTCTCATCTTACTGTTCTTTAAGGATATCATGGTAATTCTTGCCTCTTTTTACTTCAATAGAAACTGTTAATCAAGTTGTCAAGTTCCACAGAAAAACCTACAGAGGTGTGGATTTCAATAAAGTTACTGATCAATCTGAGAAAAACTGACAGTTTTACCGTTCAGTCTTCCAATCCATCCTCAGTATATGGTATGTAACTCCATTAATTTAGGTCTTCCTTTATGTCTCTAAATAAAGTTTAATTACTTGTCTTTATAAAGGTCTTATACATCTTACATATTTAGAATTCAGTTTAAGTATCTCCTTTTCTAGAAAATCTTTCTGTCCTCTATCCCCCACAACCATTTTGGATTATATGCTCCTCTTCTGTGATTCCTCTGTACCTGGGGCACACTTTAAACATAGTATACTGTCTTTAATTCTTGATTTATTTGTCTGCTTCTACCACTAGACTATAAGCCTCTAAAGGACAGGGACTATCATTCATTTCTATATCACAGCACCTAGCAACCAGCACAAGGCAGCTCAATATTTTTAAACTTTAAACAAAAGAATGAATAAATATAATCAATTAATATAAAGTATAAACTGTCACAAGGAAAAGAACTACCATTTATTGAGTACCTTCTATGTGCTGGGCACAATAATATGCTTAGTCCTTAGATGCATTATCATCTAATTGTAACAGTAAATAATCCTTTGGATACAGTGGTTAAGAATCCACACTTCCACTGCAGGGGGCATGGGTTTGATCCCTAGTCAGGGAACTAAGATCCCACATGCCACAATTAAAAAAAAGAAAAATAGCAAATGTTGGTAAGGATGTGGAAAAACTGGCAGGCAAGAATTCTACCACTGAACCACCAATGCTTACAGGATGTGGAGAAATTGGAATCCTCGTTGTTGGTGAGAATGTAAATGGAATGCTGGCAGGAAAACAATTTGGCGGTTTTTTAAATATATGTCACCACAAGGATGGACCTTGAAAACATTAAGCTTAGTGAAATAAGACAGGCACAGAATGACAAATAACATACGATTTCACTTTTATGACGTACCTAGAATAGGCAAATCCATAAAGACATAAAGTAGAATGGAGGTTACCAGGGGTTGGGAAAGGGAGAATGAAGGAATTATTTTTTAATGGGTAGTTTTTGTTGGGGATGCTGAAAAATTGGGGGTATAGATAATGATGATGGTGATACAGTATTTTGAATGCCACTGAATTATATACTTATGAGGGGTTATAATCACAAATACTATGTTATGTATATGCTAACACAAATTTTTAAAACATTAAACATTAAATAATTCCTTGAGCCAATAAAATTCATTAATCAGGACCCAATGCAGAAAAGAAAAAAATATATATCATTTAGATATTGCAACCAGTAAAGCATTAAATACAAGGACTAAGATGCCTATCATTCAACATATGGAAGGACTGGGAATAAGGAGCAGCCACTGGACTAAGGAGTTAAAGGATACACTGCAAGTCAAAGGTCCAAAAACTGTTTGCTACTACTGCCTCTACATATCCATGAAGCTTGTAAACACAGGAATGCTCAGTCCAGACACCTCAACTGCTTCTATTTACTCAGATTTCACAACTCTGCTAACCAGCCAGAACAGCAGCAAAAAGAAAGCTTCCCTGTCCAATCTGGCTTCCAAATTGTGGGAATTCATCTAACTGAAAGAACCTAAACTGCATCCACATTTGATGGGAGGGAGTTCAGGAAATGCACTGAACTTCATCATTTGTAAGATGTTAAAGCATTTTGAAAAAGTGAAAATTGGGATGCATTTTACAATCAATAGCATATCATGGTTAACTAGCAATATTTTATTTCAGAAATGCAAAAATAATGGTGAATCTAAGAATCAATTACATCTTAAGTTTAATGAAAAATGTAACTTTAGCTCCCAAATTTAAAAAAAAAAAGCTCTAAAACCTTCCAAATAAAAACATGTTCTCATATTATCTTCTAAAATCTTTATATTTTTGCATTTCACATCCACGCATTTAATCTACCCAGAATTTGTGAATACTGTGAGGTAAAAATCCAAATTTATTTTTCCAGCACCATTTATTGAAAAGGGCATTCTTTTCTAATTTCCAACATCTATCTGTCATATATCAAGTAACCTATAAGTATAGGTTTTATTCTGTTTTGTTCCACTGGTCCTCCATCTATCACTAGACTACTGATGACAATGTCTTAATTACTATACTTTGTAATGTCTCAAAAACTGGAAAAGTTAGTCCTCCCATATTGCCTTCTTTGAGAGTGTCTTGGCTACTTTGGCCCTTTTTGGATTTTCCATATAATTTGAGAACCAGTTTTTTAAGTTCCACCGAAACAAACAAAAACCCTACTAATGTTTTGATTGGAACTGCATTAAATATATAAATCTATTTGGGGAGAATAATATCTACGCAATATCAAGTCTATCAATCCATGTAAATACATGGTATTTTGCTTCAAACAGTAGGTCTTCTATAATTTATTTCAACAAGGCTCCTGTAAGTCTTAGACTGTTTTTTAGACTTATTTCTGAGTACATATTTTCTATTCTATTGTGAAATTATACTGTTTTAGATTTTCCTTTCCTATTTGCTAGAATATAGTAATAAAAATGATCTTTCATTTTCCTAATCAGCAATCTTGTTAAACTCTTCAATTTGCAGATATTTTTAGATTTTCTAAATACATACTCATGTTAAGTCTGTGAATAGTGATAGTTTTATTTCTTCCTTTCCAATTCTCAGGTTTTTAAAATTTCTTTTTCTTGTTTTAGTGAAGGTCACGACTTTTAGTATAACTTTGACTAGAAGTAGTTATAATGGACAATCTTGTCTCTCTCCCAAACTCAGAGAGAAAGCTTTCAATATTTCAACATTAATTATGAAACTTGATTTTTTTAAAGTAGATACCTTTTATCACATTAGATTTTTTTTTAACATCTTTATTGGAGTATAATTGCTTTACAATGGTGTGTTAGTTTCTGCTTTATAACAAAGTGAATCAGTTATACATATACATATGTTCCCATATCTCTTCCCTCTTGCATCTCCCTCCCTCCCACTCTCCCTATCCCACACCTCTAGGTGGTCACAAAGCACAGAGCTGATCTCCCCGTGCTATGCGGTTGCTTCCCACTAGCTATCTATTTTACGTTTGGTAGTGTATATATGTCCATGCCACTCTCTTTGTCACATCTTACCCTTTCCCCTCCCCATATCCTCAAGTCCATTCTCTAGTAGGTCTGTGTCTTTATTCCTGTCTTGCCACTAGGTTCTTCATGACCTTTTTTTTTTCCCTTAGATTCCATATATATGTGTTAGCATACTGTATTTGTTTTTCTCTTTCTGACTTACTTCACTCTGTATGACAGACTCTAACTCCATCCACCTCACTACAAACAACTCCATTTCGTTTCTTTTTATGGCTGAGTAATAGTCCATTGTATATATGTGCCACATCTTCTTTATCCATTCATCTGTTGATGGACATTTAGCTTGCTTCCATGTCCTGGCTATTGTAAATAGAGCTGCAATGAACATTTTGGTACATGACTCTTTTTGAATTCTGGTTTTCTCAGGGTATATGCCCAGTAGTGGGATTGCTGGGTCGTATGGTAGTTCTATTTTTAGTTTTTTAAGGAACCTCCATACTGTTCTCCATAGTGGCTGTATCAATTTACATTCCCACCAACAGTGCAAGAGTGTCCCCTTTTCTCCACACCCTCTCCAGCATTTATTGTTTCTAGATTTTTGATGGCCATTCTGACCGGTGTGAGATGATATCTCATTGTAGTTTTGATCTGCATTTCTCTACTGATTAATGATGTTAAGCATTCTTTCATGTGTTTGTTGGCAATCTGTATATCTTCTTTGGAGAAATGTCTATTTAGGTCTTCTGCCCATTTTTGCATTGGGTTGTTTACTTTTTTGTTATTGACCTGCATGAGCTGCTTGTAAATCTTGGAGATTAATCCTTTGTCAGCTGCTTCATTTGCAAATATTTTCTCCCATTCTGAGGGTTGTCTTTTCGTCTTGTTTATGGTTTCCTTTGGTGTGCAAAAGCTTTTAAGTTTCATTAGGTCCCATTTGTTTATTTTTGTTTTTATTTCCATTTCTCTAGGAGCTGGGTCAAAAAGGATCTTGCTGTGATTTATGTCATAGAGTGTTCTGCCTATGTTTTCCTCTAAGAGTTTGATAGTGTCTGGCCTTACATTTAGGTCTTTAATCCATTTTGAGTTTATTTTTGTGTATGGTGTTAGGGAGTGTTCTGATTTCATAGTTCTACACGTAGCCGTCCAGTTTTCCCAGCACCACTTACTGAAGAAGCTGTCTTTTCTCCACTGTATATGCTTGCGTCCTTTATCAAAGGTGACCATATGTGCATGGGTTTATCTCTGGGCTTTCTATCCTATTCCATTGATCTATGTTTCTGTTTTTGTGCCAGTACCAAACTGTCTTGATTACTGTAGCTTTGTAATATAGTCTGAAGTCAGGGAGCCTGATTCCTCCAGCTCCATTTTTCGTTCTCAAGATTGCTTTGGCTATTCGGGGTCTTTTGTGTTTCCATACAAATTGTGAAATTTTTTGTTCTAGTTCTGTGAAAAATGCCAGTGGTAGTTTGATAGGGATTGCATTGAATCTGTAGATTGCTTTGGGTAGTAGAGTCATTTTCACAATGTTGATTCTTCCAATCCAAGAACATGGTATATCTCTCCATCTATTTGTATCATCTTTAATTTCTTTCATCAGTGTCGGGAGTGTTTTCTTAATTTCACTTTCAGATTTTTCATCATTAGTGTATAGGAATGCAAGAGATTTCTGTGCATTAATTTTGTATCCTGCCACTTTACCAAATTCATTGATTAGCTCTAGGAGTTTTCTGGTAGCATCTTTAGGATTCTCTATGTATAGTATCATGTCATCTGCAAACAGTGACAGCTTTACTTATTTTCTGATTTGGATTCCTTTTATTTCTTTTTCTTCTCTGATTGCTGTGGCTAATACTTCCAAAACTATGTTGAATAATAGTGGTGAGAGTGGGCAACCTTGTCTTGTTCCTGATCTTAGTGGAAATGGTTTCAGTTTTTCACCATTGAGGACAATGTTGGCTGTGGGTTTGTCATATATGGCCTTTATTATGTTGAGGAAAGTTCCCTCTATGCCTACTTTCTGCAGGGCTTTTATCATAAATGGGTGTTGAATTTTGTCAAAAGCTTTCTCTGCATCTATTGAGATGATCATATGGTTTTTCTCCTTCAATTTGTTAATATGGTGTATCACGTTGATTGATTTGCGTATATTGAAGAATCCTTGCATTCCTGGAATAAATCCCACTTGATCATGGTGTATGACCCTTTTAATGTGCTGTTGGGTTCTGTTTGCTAGTATTTTGTTGAGGATTTTTGCATCTATGTTCATCAGTGATATTGGCCTGTAGTTTTCTTTCTTTGTGACATCTTTGTCTGGTTTTGGTATCAGGGTGATGGTGGCCTCGTAGAATGAGTTAGGGAGTGTTCCTCCCTCTGCAATATTTTGGAAGAGTTTGAGAAGGACAGGTGTTAGCTCTTCTCTAAATGTTTGATAGAATTCGCCTGTGAAGCCATCTGGTCCTGGGCTTTTGTTTGTTGGAAGATTTTTAATCACACTTTCAATTTCAGTGCTTGTGATTGGTCTGTTCATATTTTCTATTTCTTCCTGGTTCCGTCTTGGCAGGTTGTGCGTTTCTAAGAATCTGTCCATTTCTTCCAGGTTGTCCGTTTTATTGGCATAGAGTTGCTTGTAGTAATGTCTCATGATCGTTTGTATTTCTGCAGTGTCTGTGGTTACTTCTCCTTTTTCATTTCTAATTCTATTGATTTGAGTCTTCTCCCTTTTTCTCTTGATGAGTCTGGATAATGATTTATCAATTTTATTTATCTTCTCAAAGAACCAGCTTTTAGTTTTATTGATCTTTGCTATTGTCTCCTTCATTTCTTTTTCATTTATTTCTGATCTGATCTTTATGATTTCTTTCCTTCTACTAGTTTTGGGGTTTTTTTGTTCTTCTTTCTCTAATTGCTTTAGGTGCAAGGTTAGGTTGTTTATTTGAGATGTTTCCTGTTTCTTGATGTAGGCTTGTACTGCTATAAACTTCCCTCTTAGAACCGCTTTTACTGCATCCCATAGGTTTCGGGTCGTCGTGTCTCCATTGTCATTTGTTTCTAGGTATTTTTTGATTTCCCCTTTGATTTCTTCAGTGATCACTTGGTTATTAAGGAGTGTATTGTGTAGCCTCCATGTGTTTGTATTTTTTACAGATCTTTTCCTGTAATTGATATCTAGTCTCATAGCGTTGTGGTCAGAAAAGATACTTGATACGATTTCAATTTTCTTAAATTTACCAAGGCTTGATTTGCGACCCAAGATATGATCTATCCTGGAGAATGTTCCATGAGCACTTAAGAAAAATGTGTATTCTGTTGTTTTTGGGTAGAATGTCCTATAAATATTAAGTCCATCTTGTTTAATGTATCATTTAAAGCTTGTGTTTCCTTATTTATTTACATTTTGGATGATCTGTCCATTGGTGAAAGTGGGGTGTTAAAGTCCCCTACTATGATTGTGTTACTGTCGATTTCCCCTTTTATGGCAGTTAGTATTTGCCTTATGTATTGAGGTGCTCCTATGTTGGGTGCATAAATATTTACAACAGTTACACCTTCTTCTTGGATTGATCCCTTGATCATTATATAGTGTCCTTCTTTGTCTCTTGTAATAGTCTTTATTTTAAAGTCTATTTTGTCTGATATGAGAATTGCTACTCCAGCTTTCTTTTGATTTCCATTTGCATGGAATATCTTTTTCCATCCGCTCACTTTCAGTCTGTATGTGTCCCTAGGTCTGAAGTGGGTCTCTTGTAGACAGCATATATATGGGTCTTGTTTTTGTATCCATTCAGCCAGTCTAGGTCTTTTGGTGGGAGCATTTAATCCATTTACATTTAAAGTAATTATCAATATGTATGTTCCTATGACCATTTTCTTAATTGTTTTGGGTTTGTTTTTGTAGGTCCTTTTCTTCTCTTGTGTTTCCCACTTAGAGAAGTTCCTTTAGCATTTGTTGTAGTGCTGGTTTGGTGGTGCTGAACTCTCTCAGCTTTTCCTTGTCTGTAAAGGTTTTAATTTCTCCATCAAATCTGAATGAGATCCTTGCTGGGTAGAGTAATCTTGGTTGTAGGTTTTTCTCCTTCATCACTTTAAGTATATCCTGCCACTCCCTTCTGGCTTGCAGAGTTTCTGCTGAAAGATCAGATGTTAACCTTATGGGGATTCCCTTGTGTGTTATTTGTTGTTTTTCCCTTGCTGCTTTTAATATGTTTTCTTTATATTTAATTTTTGATAGTTTGATTAATATGTGTCTTGGCATGTTTCTCCTTGGATTTATCCTGTATGGGACTCTCTGTGCTTCCAGGACTTGATTAACTATTTCCTTTCCCATATTAGGGAAGTTTTCAACTATAATCTCTTCAAATATTTTCTCAGTCCCTTTCTTTTTCTCTTCTTCTTCTGGGACCCCTATAATTCGAATGTTGGTGCGTTTAATGTTGTCCCAGAGGTCTCTGAGACTGTCCTCAGTTCTTTTCATTCTTTTTTCTTTATTCTGCTCTGCAGTAGTTATTTCCACTATTTTATCTTCCAGGTCACTTACCCGTTCTTCTGCCTCAGTTATTCTGCTATTGATCCCTTCTAGAGTATTTTTAATTTCATTTATTGTGTTTTTCATCGTTACTTGGTTCCTCTTTAGTTCTTCTACATCCTTGTTAAATGTTTCTTGCATTTTGTCTATTCTATTTCCAAGATTTTGGATCATCTTTACTATCATTATTCTGAATTCTTTTTCAGGTAGACTGCCTATTTCCTCTTCATTTGTTAGGTCTGGTGGGTTTTTACCTTGCTCCTTCATCTGCTGTGTGTTTTTCTGTCATCTCATTTTGCTTATCTTACTGTGTTTGGGGTCTCCTTTTCACAGGCTGCAGGTTCGTAGTTCCTGTTGTTTTTGGTATCTGTCCCCAGTGGCTAAGGTTGGTTCAGTGGGTTGTGTAGCCTTCCTGGTGGAGGGGACTAGTGCCTGTATTCTAGTGGATAAGGCTGGATCTTGTCTTTCTGGTGGGCACGTCCATGTCTGGTGGTGTGTTTTGGGGTGTCTGTGGCCTTATTATGTTTTTAGGCAGCCTCTCTGCTAATGGATGGGGCTGTGTTCCTGTCTTGCTAGTTGTTTGGCATAGGGTGTCCAGCACTGTAGCTTGCTGGTCGTTGAGTGAAGCTGGGTCTTGGTGTTGAGATGGAGATCTCTGAGAGATTTTTGCCATTTGGTATTATGTGGCGCTGGGAGGTCTCTTGTGGACCAGTGTCCTGAAGTTGGCTCTCCCACCTCAGAGGCACAGCCCTGATGCCTGGCTGGAGCACCAAGAGCCTTTCATCCACACGGCTCAGAATAAAAGGGAGAAAAAATAGAAAGAAAGAAAGAGAATAAAATAAAATAAAGTAAGATAAAATAAAATAAAAAATAAAAAAATTATTAAGAAAAAATTTATTAAGAAAAAAATTTTAATTTTTAAAAATAAATTTTTAAATTTTTTTAAAATAAAAAATAATTAATATTTTAATATGTCAATATTATGACATAGTATGAGTGTGTTTCATGTTTGGTAATTGCAATCATTGTTGCTTTTGTTGTGGTCATCCATGTACAATGCTTGGTGTCAGTCTATTTATCTCTTGTAAAAATAAAATACAGTGTGTGTGTGTGAAAAAAAAAATTTTTTTTTCAATTTTTTAAAAATAAAAAATAAGAAAAAAATTAAGAAAAAATTTATTAAGAAAAAAGAAATTTTTTAAGTTAAAAAAAAAAAAAACGGACGGACAGAACCCTTGGACAAATGGTGAAAGCAAAGCTATACAGACAAAATCTCAGACAGAAGCATACACATACACACTCACAAAAAGAGGAAAAGGGGAAAAAATAATATATCCTGCTCCCAAAGTCCACCTCCTCAATTTGGGATGATTCGTTGTCTATTCAGGTATTCAACAGATGCAGGTACATCAAGTTGTTTGTGGAGCTTTAATCCGCTGCTTCTGAGGCTGCTGGGAGAAATTTCCCTTTCTCTTCTTTGTTCGTACAGCTCCCGGGGTTCAGCTTTGGATTTGAACCCGCCTCCTCTGTGTGTAGGTCGCCTGAGGGCGTCTGTTCTTCACTCACACAGGACGGGGTTAAAGGAGCAGCTGCTTGGGGGGCTCTGGCTCACTCATGCCGGGGGCAGGGAGGGGTACAGATGCGGCGCGAGCCTGCGGCGGCAGAGGCCAGCATGACGTTGCAGCAGCCTGAGGCGCGCCGTGCGTTCTCCCGGGGAAGTTGTCCCTGGATCACGGGACGCTGGCAGTGGCGGGCTGCACAGGCTCCCGGGAGGCGCAGTGTGGATAGTGACCTGTGCTCGCACACAGGCTTCTTGGTGGTGGCAGCAGCAGCCTTAGCGTCTCATGCCCGTCTCTGGGGTCCGCGCTGATCGCCGCGGCTCACGCCCGTCTCTGGAGCTCGTTTAAGCGGCGCTCTGAATCCCCTCTCCTCGCGCACCAGGAAACAAAGAGGCAAGAAAAAGTCTCTTGCCTGTTCAGCAGCTCCAGACCTTTTCCCGGACTCCCTCCCAGCTAGCTGTGGTGCGCTAACCCTTTCAGGCTGTGTTCACGCCGCCAATCCCAGTCCCCTCCTTGCGATCCGACCAAAGCCCGAGCCTCAGCTCCCAGCCCCCGCCTGCCCCAGCGAGTGAGCAGACAAGCCTCTCAGGCTGGTGAGTGCTGCTCAGCACCGATCCTCTGTGAGGGAATCTCTCCGCTTTGCCCTCCGCACCCCTGTGGCTGCGCTCTCCTCCGCGGCTCCAAAGCTTCCCCTCTCCGCCACCTGCAGTCTCCGCCTGCGAAGGGGCTTCCTAGCGTGTGGAAACCTTTCCTCCTTCACAGCTCCCTCCCACTGGTGCAGGTCCCGTCCCTATTCCTTTGTCTCAGTTATTTCTTTTTTCTTTTGCCCTACCCAGGTACGTGGGGAGTTTCTTGCCTTTTGGGAGGTCTGACATCTTCTGCCAGCGTTCAGTGGGTGTTCTATAGGAGCAGTTCCACATGTAGATGCATTTCTGATGTACCTGTGGGGAGGAAGGTGATCTCCGCGTCTTACTCTTCCGCCATCTTGCCCAGACCCCCATCACATTAGATTTGTCTCAGGTTTTATGACTAATGAATGCTCAATTTTATCAAGCACTGTTTGCAACTACTCAGCAGATCATATGTTTCTTCTCTTCTAACCTGTTAAAATGGCAACACAAACATAAATTTATTTTTCTGGTATTAAATCTTACATTCCTAGGATAAATCCAACTTGGTCATAATGCACTCTTGTTTTATTTAGATAGACAGATATCCTAATATCTTGTTTAGAAATTTTACATCCGTGTTCATGAATGGAAGTAACCTGGTAATTTTCTTTTATCATTTCTTCTTGTCTTGCTTTGGAATCAAAGTTGTGCTAACTTTGAAGAAGTTTAGAACATTTTCTCTCTCGCTGGTCTCTGGAAGAACATATGCAAGACAGAAATTTTCTTCCTTGAATGAATGGCAGAATTACTAGTTTTCTTTGGGGGAAAGCTTTGACTACTGTTTTTGGTTTTTTTTAAGATTTTTCTTTTTTTGATGTGAACCATTTTTAAAGTCTTTATTGAATTTGTTACAATATAGCTTCTGTTTTATGTTTTTTGGTTTTTTGGCCGCGAGGTATGTGGGATCTTAGCTCCCCGACCACGGACTGAACCTGCACCCCCTGCACTGGAAGACGAAGTCCCAACCACTGGACTCCCTTGAATACTGGTTTTAAGCTGTGATACTACTTTTGAGTTTTCTGAATATTCTAAGAGTCAGCTTTGGTGTTATTTTTCCAAGAATTTGTCCATTTCTGTTAAGTTTTCTAATTAGTTGGCTTAAAGCCGTTCATTATTCTGTCTTATGATCTTTTAAAATGTCTTTAGGGTATGTAATGATGTTCCCCCTGAGCCCCCTTCTTTTTTGCTCCTTGCTCTTGGTTATTCTATGATTTTTTTTCTTGATCACTATTCATTCGAGATTTATCCATTCCTCTTTTTAAAAAATCAATTCTGGCTTTGATAATGTTCTCTACTGTATGACTCTCCTCTGCATTATTTGTTTCCTCCTTTATTTTCCAGGTGCTTGTCAAAATTAAATTCCTGTGATAAATGGATATTGAAGTTGACAATTAATGAGATTTCTTATTTCGTAGTTGTACACATTTAAGACTCTGAATTTCTCTCCATGCACTATTTAGCTGCATTCTATAACTTTTTAATTTTGTTTCCACTGGGGGGAGTGACTGTTATAGTTATCAAAACTTTTATTCTAATAGTACACCTATCTAGCCTTTCCTTTTCCTTTTCCCTGTCCTTCTTTCCTTTACTATGACATTGATTTGTTAGGAAAAAACATCATGTATACTGTAGAAAGTCCCACTTTCTGGATTTGGTTGATTGCTTTCTCATGGGTCACTTACCTTGTTCCTGTATTTCCCATAAGCCAGTTAGATCTAGAGGTTTGATCTAAAGATTTTATGAGACACAATCTTTTTTTTTCCAATCAAGAATCTTTCATGGCCTGGTGCTGGGTATTTCCTACTTTTTTTTTGGTCAAGATCCTTTACATGTGAGGGACATAACGTCTGATTATCCCGTTTTAAATGATCTGAGATTGATCAAATTCCACAACTTGACATCAAAATTTTGTATTCATCCAGTTCAAGGTACTTCCTAATTTCCATTGTGATTTCTTCCTTGATGCCTGGATTAATTCAAAGTAGTTACATAACTTATAAACACATGACGCTTTTAAAATTACCCTACTGACAATTTTTAATAAAAATGTATTATGGAAAGAAAAGATGCTCTTTTATTTCTATCTTTTGAAATTTGTTGGAAGTTGTTTTAGACCTAGTATACAATTTTCCCCCCAAATATCCATATGTGCCTGAAAATGATGTGTAGTCTTCTACCACTGGGTGCAACAGGTTCCATACATCAGCTGGGTTAAGTTCATTCATTGCGTTGTTCAAATATTTTAAATCCTACCCAACCTGTCTGCTTCTTATATCAAGTAATGAGAGAAATGTTTAAAAACATCCCATTAAGACTACAAATCTGTCTACTTCTTGTAGTTTTGTTAATTTTTGCTATATGTATTCTGAAGCTATATTTCTGGCTATCCTATATTAAGATTATTAAATCTTCCTAGTGAATCGCTCACTTTACATTTTGAAGGGACTCTCCTGATTGCCAATAATGCTTTCTGCCTTAATGTCTACTTTGTCTGATATTAATATAACCGTACCATATTCACTTTGTTAAAATATGCATGATTTATCTTACTACAACTTTTACTTAGGTCCCAGATAAAACCCACATAACTAATTTTTTTTTTAATTTGGTCTAAAAATCTTCGGCTTTTAAGTGAAGCATTTAATTCATTTAGTACTTAATGTAATTGGTGCTATGTTCAGATTTAAAGCTACCCATCTTACTTTGTGCTACTTGTCCTACCTGCTTTTTGTTACCTTTCTTGCTTTCTTTGGGATAACTTTTTTTTTATTCCATGTTTCTCCTCTCCTAAGAGTTATTAGTTTTTAGCCTAGAAATTAAAACATGCAATTATCAATCAAGTCAATTAATACACTGTCTTTCTCCCAGAAAACAGAAGATCTCAGAACACAGCCTTCTTTCGTCATATATTTTAATTAAGGCCTTACTAATATTTTATACAATGTTTAATTCAACACATCCACATATTTGTCCCTCTCTTTACTCTTCATTCCATCTTATACCTCAGACCTTTATTTGGAATCTTTCTGCCTAAAGTAGAAAACTAAATTGTCTTCAATTTTCTTTACAAAGGGCTGATGGATTTTGTTCAACTAGATGTTTATTTTACCCTCATCCTTGAGTATTTTTTTTAAGTATAGAATTTATAAGTATAAACTGGCAGTTATTTTGAGAATATATATGATTTTCTGTTGAGAAAGTCAGCTGTCAGTCCACAGCTGCTCCTTTGAAAGAAATTCTTCCTCTGGCTGCTTCTAAGGTTTTTCTCTTCGTATTTGGGTTTATGCCGTTTCACTATGTGATCTGTCTGGGTGCAGACTGCTTTTTATCTATACTGTTAGAAATTCACTGAGCTTCTTAAATCTATCAACTGGTTTCTCATCAAAACTAGAAATTTTTCAGCCAGAAATTCCTTTACAAATATTACCTCGGTATCAATCTCTTTCTTCACTTTCTGGAGCTCTGATTTAATTATGTTAGATCTCACTCTGTCTTGCACGCCACTTAACCTCTCCAATATTTTCCATATCTTTGACTCTCAGTGGTGCATTCTGGAAAGTTTCTTCTGCCTTACCTTCCAGGTAACTAATTCTTTCTTCAGCTAAGCATAATTTGTTAAATTTTCCCCTTAGGTCTATTTGGCATAGTTTCGTTTCTGAAATTTCTATTTGGTTTTTATCTCTCGTTCCCTGCTTGTCTTCAAATATGTCTTTAATTCTTTAAACGTAACAAAAATCAACTGTTTTAACTCCGAAATTTGCGATATCTGAGAATTTTGTGGATCCATTTATGCTCTGTAGTTCTTATTCACAGTGCCATTTCCATGCATGTTACTATATTTTTCTTTTTAAAAAACTTACCTCGAGGGACTTCCCTGGTGGCTCAGTGGTTAAGAATCCGCCTGCCAATGCAGGGGACATGGGTTCGATCCCTGGTCCAGGAAGATCCCACATGCCACAGAGCAAGTAAGCCCGTGCGCCACAACTACTGAGCCTCCGCTCTGGAGCCTGCGAGCCACAACTACTGAGCCCATGTGCCACAACTACTGAAGCCCGGGTGCCTAGAGCCCATGCTCCGCAACAAGAGAAGCCACTGCAATGAGAAGCCCGTGCACCGCAACGAAGAGCAGCCCCCACTCACCGCAACTAGAGAAAGCCCGTGCGCAGCAACGAAGACCCAATGCAGCCATAAATAAATAAATAAATAAATAAATTTATGAAAAATTTAAAAAATAAAAAACTTACCTCGAGGTATATGTACATAAAGAAAAAACCACAGTTATATATCAATTATATTTCAATTTTAAAACTACACAAATCTTAACTATATTACTTGAATTCTACATCATATTTCATATAATTTTGGTTTTTTTTTTTTTTTAAACTATGCTTGGTTACTTGTGACGATGTACTGTTCTTTGTCCCTGAAAAATTACTGGTGGCAATTCCCTCAGAATGAAGGGGGACTTTCTCTACAGATGATTTGCCTTTCCTTCTGCCAGACCTTGGGAGTACTACCAGTCGGAAACAGGAACCATAATAAAAGGGTCCCTGGATCACCCAGGCAGGACAAATCTAACTGCCAATCAGTGTGAGGACTAAAACTATGGTCACAACTTGAAGAGTTTATTTTAATTAATTTCCCTTTTCTTGCCCTGCTCCAATCAACCCTACAAATCCCCTAGATATTGGAATTGGTAGACAGTTCTCTTTCACCCTTAACCTAATGATGAAGTTCTTGGGTACCATCTTCAAATGGAGTTGTTCTCTTTTTGACTCTCATTCTGGATGAACTCTAGGCCTTGAATTCTGTCCTCTTCACCCCCACGAAGTCCACCAAAACTAAAGCCCAAATTCAAACAGACTGGCAACTGCCCCTAGGGCAAAAGCTACTTCATCATCTACTTATTTCTTCGGGTTTCTGCTTTTTTTCTATAATTTGGCCTGGCAACTCTCCACTATCTTTTCAGCTCTTCATTCTTTAAGATTTTTAAAAATAATGTTTCCAAGATTTTTATTTGTTTTTATCAAAAGAGTTTGTCCAAATAACCCAATCCACCATTACTGAAAACAAGTCAATTTCCCCCTTTTATGACAACCATTTTGTAATACTTCTTGAAATTCAGTGATAATGTACATAAGCACAACTTTAAAAATAAATATAATTCCCTAATTGTACTTTCAATCCTATGAAAGAAATTAATTTATAATAAATAATATTTACTTCAAAATGTGAAGGCAATTACTATAATAAACAACATAATGAGGGCATCAGGTGCTTGCATCTATACACAGAATCACTGTGACTGTGGTGGTTACAACTGTAGACTGAGGGGAAGAGTGTTTAAGTCATCAATTACTGTACGAGTGGCACTGCCATCAATTATGTGATTTTCTGAAGTGGTAAAGAACTCTTGATAAAGTTCTGATTGAAAACTTTAATATTCCTCCAATTTACATGACAACTGAATTCCTGAAGCTTCTGGTGTACTCTATGAAAATAATGCCTCATACATAAAACAAAGTTAGTTTCTAAGCTCAGATCATTACGATCACTTTTTTCCCCTACATCAAAGTCCAGCAACTCATTCTAAGTCATGTGCTTATTTGAACAATTTTTAAATGTGCAGACTGTCTGGAATACTGTGGGATGGCTGACTTCCCTGGTCTTTGCTCATCAAATGCTAGTAAGTACCCTTTTCCCCCATCTTCGTAAAAACCAAAACACCTCGAAGTATTTAAAAGCTTTCCTCTGGGGAAGAACTGCCCACATGCAAACCCTCTGGCTATAGAAAACACAGAGATGCACCACCAAGCTCTCCCTTCATGGAAGGAATTGCTGCCCAGCTGTGAGTACAGTCAGCAGACAGCCTCCAAATGTCACCTCCTTCAAGGTCTACCTCAACTGCAGCCCACATCTAGTGACCAAACAAGGAGAGGTATAAAGGCCCAGCCGTTCTGGCTCAATGTGGGACTCTGATAGGCAATCTCTCACTCCAGAGCTCCACGCTGATAGGCAAAGGTTTTGTGAAGCCTGCATCACAATACAACTTTGTTGTCTGCTCAGTCCTGCACCGTGCCTCTTCCTCTCGCAGGTATTGATTCCTAATAAACATCTTGCACTGCAAAAAATGTCTCAGTATCTGCTTTCAAAGAACCCAACCCCCAACAGCGGCCTAGTATAACATCTGACTACCAAGTCTTTCTCTAAACATTTTTTGTTTGACCTCTTCCCATCTTGAATCTACCCTACAAACACTTACCAACTCAATCATCCTCAAACACTGCTTTTATCATTTTTTATTTTAAATCTCCACTTTCATCCCACGGCATACAATATAAAGTTAAAATTTTTTTCAGTCTATCACTATTTTCCACAATCCAGTGCCATCAAATTTAGCCAAATTTTATTTTATACAATTCACCCAACTATACTCAGATTGTTGTGTTCCTTCAACAAAACTACCTTATGTATTTCCATCTCTAATTTTTTTCAAATTCTATTCCCACTGCCTATTACATCCGTTTTCCTTCCTTCTACCTGCCTAGGTTAAACACTAACTTCCATCAAGACCTTATTAGCCTATAACAACCTTCCATGTCTGAACTCCTCCTGCATTTATTCTTCTCCATCACCAGCTCTGACACTTAATTACATAATGCCACGTGCATGTCCTCATACTCAGTTAAGAGTGTTCTTACCTTTTAGAAGTCTTTTTTTCCCTCCAAAAGAAATCTTAAGCACAATTCCAATACATTAACTTACGAAGTGTAACTACTTTGGCTGCAGCAGAAACTGCCTCCTTAACCCCCCAAACCTTTCACTGAGCTCTTCCTTGCCACACTCCCCATCCCTGAGAAAGTCTCCGAGGTAACCTTACAGCACCCAGGTGTTCATTTCTAAAGAGGAAAACAAAACCAAAAAAACCCTAGTTTTACAGGACTGAAGAACTCAGGGCTTCAAAATAATTCGGAAAACAAACTGGAAAGCTGTGGTTAAGAACAAAAGTCTAGAGAAGAAAACTGCCACATTTCAGGTGAGTGAGAACTATCTGGACTAAGAGCACTGAAAAAGAATGCAATCATTTAAGTAGGATTAAGTACTCTTGGTAAGCAATGAGAAAATAAACATGAATCCCACACGAGCCTTGACTACTTATCTATTTTACTGAAATACAGCTGATTTACAATGTATTAGTTTCGAGTATACAGCAAAGTGATTCAGTTATGTGTGTATGTGTATACATATACATAATATATATATATTATTTTCCAGATTCTTTTCCATTATAGGTTATTACAAGATATTGAATATAGTTCCCTGTGCTATACAGTAGGTTCTTGTTGTTTACCTATTTTATATACAGTAGTGTGTATCTGTTAATCCCAAACTCCTAATTTCTCCCTCCCTCTCCCTCTCTTTTCCCCTTTGGTGACTACAAGTTTGTTTTCTATGTCTGTGACTCTATTTCTGTTTTATAAATAAGTAAGCCTTGACTTTTAAAAGGTCTAGAACTGTACTGATCAAGGTAGCCACTAGCTAAGTGTGACTAAATTTAAATTAATTTAAATCAAGTAAAATTTAAAAGCCAGTTCCTCAGTCCTACTATACACATTTTGAGTACACATAGCCACATGTGGACATACTGGACAGCAGGGAACATTTCCATCATGACAGATATTTTGACTGAACAGTGCTGGTCTAGAGGGAGTAGACAGATACCAACAAAAAACCTATAACACAATGTAGAAAGTAAAATGATATAGGTATACCTCAGGATGCTATAAAAGCACAAAGTAGAAGCACCTAACTAGGCCTTGGAAAGAGGTTAAGGAAGGCTTCCTACAATAAGTGAACTAAGTCTGAAAGGTTTGGGGGATGGGTACGGGGAAGGAATCTATATTTCAGGCAGCAGGAAAAGCATGAGCAAAGACAGGTCAAATTTGGAGAGTTTTTAAACGAAAATAACAGGATAGCAATTGCTTCACTATACAGTATAAAAATTAGACTACAAAGGTGGGGATGCTATTCTGCATAGACAAAACAATAAATATTCAAAAAATTTCAATAAAGAAAGAATTATTTTTAAAAAGAAAATTAGCAACCAGACCTCTCCAAATTTAGCTTACATTCATAGCAGGATAATGGCAGATACTTCATGAACAAGTAATAATTCATGTTCTATTTCCCAATGCTTCTATGTTTGTGAGTCAAAATGAGAATGACTCGTATCAATTATTAAATTGCTTTGGAAAGTTACAATGAACTTTGACCTGAGGACAAGTTAGGAGGCCCACAATGCTGTCTGCACATCAGCAAGTAAAATATTAAGTAACATAACCTAATATTGCCTGTCAATTTCACTATTTGTTCCTAGTCCATTCGCTCTCACATGCTCCCTAACAACTTTTAACACCTTCATCTTTCTCCTTACAACACCATATCCCCAAGACTTACTCTTCACTGATAACCTTGAGTCTTACTTCACCAAAAAAAAAAATGAAGCGACTGGAAGAGAACATGTACAGGTCCCCAGCATCACATCTATCTACCTATCAGCATCACTATTCCACATATTCTCCCTTACCACTTATTATCAAAGATAAAGTGTCTATGCTCCTACTGAGAGCCAACCCTTTCACTTGTACACCAAATCCCTCTCCCTTTTGCCTCTTCAGACATTGCTCCAGCAATTCTTCTCTCTCTCTCCTGAAATCACATTTTTACTCCGTAATGGTTCATTCTTACAATACATGCCCTTATTTTTTTCATCAAAAAAAAATTCCTTGACCCCATCTCCTTCACTACCTATGGCCCCATTTCTCTTTTCCCTTTATAGGAAAAGTATTCACTATCTTCACTTCCCCTCCTCTTCTCTCTTAGTATCACTCAATCAGAATATCTCTCTCAGCATCTTCTTGTGTAAATCATCAATACCACCAATACCTTAACTAGAGTATTAAATTCTTAGTCTTTATCTTACTTAACCTAGCAGCAGGAGGAGAAGGATCAAGAGTTGCCAGTGAAAAGCAAGCAGCATATGAATGGCTATGACATAGAATAGTTATGACTTTATGACTAAACTTTTCTCTCAAATAGCCATCCATGATAACCAATAACCAAAAGTTTGATTCATAAATTCATATAGAAACTTAAATTAACTGCCAAACTCAGTAGTAGAAAAATCATCTGCAATAAAGAGTTATCAGAAGTTACACTGAACTAAATTCTTATGTATAATGAGACTTAAGATTGTGTAATTTATTGTTAACATGAGAAGACATGGGCAGGAAAAACATATGGGTAGAATATTTCAAATCTTAGAAGAAAGCATGTAAAAACTCAGATGAACACTTTCAGTGGTTGTAAAACAGGAATGTAAGGACTACACTGAATCATAATGTCTTTCCTATCTGAAGTTCTCTGACACCATTCCCATGGAAGTATAGTAATATAATGTGTAAGAAATGAATTCTGAGTTATTTAGGAATAATTCACAATAGTTCTTTAACTTTTTATAGTAAAAAAAAGCTACAAAGGCAATAATTGTTTGGGATTCATAGAAAAGATAGGATTTTTAAAAAATAATAAATGGGAATTAAATTACCTTCATACAACATTACCAGAAATTATGCTAATAAGAACACTTTAAAAATAAAACTCTTAAATTAGTAACTGTTGGGGTTTTTTCCCTCCATGCTACAGACAGATTTCTAAGTAGAGAGTATAAACTTTAAAACAGATGAAATGGGATTAGATCCAAGGTGACAAAACAAAACAAACAAACAAAAAACAGCGGTTCTAATAACTATTTACAATGTTACTGCTGGACCTAGTAATCCCCTTTAATAGAGCACATCCATAAACTCAAACAGAAATTTACTTTGCGGGCTTCCCTGGTGGCACAGTGGTTAAGAATCTGCCTGCCAATGCAGGGGACACAGGTTCGAGTCCTGGTCTGGGAAGATCCTACATTCCGCGGAGCAACTAAGCCCGTGAGCCACAACTACGAGCCTGCGCTCTAAAGCCCGCGCGCCTAGAGCCCGTGCTCCGCAATAAGAAGCCACCGCAATGAGAAGCCCGCGCACCGCAACAAAGACCTGATGCTGCCAAAAATAAATTAATTTAAAAAAAAAAGAAATTTACTTTGCAAAATAAGTTCTGTAATGTAGCAAATACAGTTTAAAAATCCTAGGTCAATGGAGGAACAACCCCAAGCAGTATTTTAAACTGTTTCAAAATACTTACCTGTTTAAAGGTAAGTGACTAATTCAAAGCATCCTAAAATTTTATTTAATTTAAGCTGTTCTGGAAATAAAAAGTCAAATTTTTCTGGTGTTATTAACTTAAAGGTTATATATTTAGTGATAGAAAAAACGTAAAACAAGAGTAGAGTATTTCTTAATTTAAACACAAGGCATCTTTTACAATAAGGAGATGCATACTTTTTTTTAAACACACTAATTTTGGAACAACAGTTGAAAATAGTCTCCAAAATGTTATGGTTCTCTCTCCCTGTAAGTGCCATTTCCAAATTTGCAAGGTAGCCAAATACAATTAGAATACTACTACTTACAACATGAACGAAAGCCTGAACAGTATATACCTTCCCAATTGTCACATGACTCTGTACTTGTCAGATATTCAAGACTTACGCTCATTTTTTTTTTTTTAAAGATTTATTTATTGATTGATTGATTGTTATGTTGGGTCTTCATTTCTGTGCTAGGGCTTTCTCTAGTTGCGGCAAGCAGGGGCCACTCTTCATCGCGGTGCGCAGGCCTCTCACTATCGCGGCCTCTCTTGTAGCGGAGCACAAACTCCAGACGCGCAGGCTCAGTAGTTGTGGCTCACGGGCCTAGTTGCTCCGCGGCATGTGGGATCTTCCCAGACCAGGGCTCGAACCCGTGTCCCCTGCATTAGCAGGCAGATTTGCAACCGCTGCGCCACCAGGGAAGCCCTTACGCTCATTTTTAAGACTTAAGTCTTCCTTCCTTCATGACGAAACTTAAAAAACAAAAAAAAATCAGGCAACATGTTCATAATTCTTAAGCAAAAATCATAAGTAGAAATATCATTTTATATTGTAGGGAAGCCCTCCAGGCTAAGCAGTGCAAAGCTACTACCACTGTAATTTAAAACAAGGTAAAGGGTCCTATGGGTCCAAATGAAAAAGGCAGAAATATGACCAACCACCATCATATGCTTATCCTTAGTAACAACAATTTAATGATGTCTCTAAGCGTAATAAAGGTGCTAATTCTGGAACATCACAGAACATGACATAGGTTTCAAATGGAAAAACTCATGCTGAAGATGGAAAATGACACAGCTAGTATTATAAACTAGTATCCCCCACCACCTGATTGACATTTTCCATGACTTTTTTGGTGAATAAATATCTTAGCATATTCACTTTCACCTAAACGTATCTTGATTACAGTTAACA
Organism: Balaenoptera ricei; assembly: GCF_028023285.1. Lineage (NCBI taxonomy): Eukaryota > Metazoa > Chordata > Mammalia > Artiodactyla > Balaenopteridae > Balaenoptera > Balaenoptera ricei. Next base: position 13,573,032 of record NC_082647.1, on the reverse strand, counting down.
TTTTTGAAATATGATGAAAAAAAAAGACATTATTGACTTTTTGGTGCCACCTATTAGGATATCGCCTTCATTTCTTATAAAAAAGTTAATTGTGGATGAAACATGTTTCTTTACCTGCCACTTTTCACAACCTCTCCACCAAATGATTCAAGATAGGGGTGTGTTAACTATATACCACAGTGAGTCTTAAGCTTTTTTTGAGTAGAAGACACCTTTAAGAACTGGAAGCAAATTATGAACCCTGTCCTTTCAAAAGACAATAGCACAAAAAATTTTAAAAATCAAATTTTAAAGTTCTAAAAATCCTATGAACTGAATCTACCTAATTTTAAGACTGAACTATAGGGACTTCCCTGGTGGCGCAGTGGATAAGACTCCGAGCTCCCAATGCAGGGGTCCCGGGTTCGATCCCTGGTCAGGGAACTAAATCCCACATGCATGCTGCAACTAAGAGTTCACATGCCAAAACTAAGAACCCCACATGTCGCAACTAAGGAGCCAGTGAGCTGCAACTAAGGAGCCCGCCTGGTGCAACTAAGACGCAGCACAACCAAAGAAATAAACAAATATTAAAAAAAAAAAAAAAGACTGAACTATAAAGCAATCAAGACAGTGTGGTACCAGCCAAAGAAGAGACATATACGTCCATAAAACAGAGTATAAAACTCACAAACATAATCAACTGATTTCAATAAAAGTGCCAAGGTAATTCAACAGAAAAAGGTTAGTCTCTTCAAAAAAGGTGAAACAACTGGACATCCATACGAAAAAGAATGAACAAACCTTAACCCTTACCTCACAATACATATAAAAAATAACTCCAAATGGATGACATACCTAAATGTAAAAGCTAAAACTGTAAAACTTCTAGAAGAAAACATGGGAGAAAATTTTATGACCTTAAGTTAGGCAAAGATATACTGGGTAGGACAAAAAAAGCATGAAACCTAAAAGAAAAAATTGATAAATTGGATTTCATCAAAAATAAAACTTCTACTCTTCAAAGGGCACTTAGGAAAATGAAAAGACAAGCCATAGACTGGGAGGCATGTGCAAAACACATATCTGATACAAAGAACTTGTATCTAGAATATATATATAGTACTCTTACAACTCCATAATAAGAAGGTAAATATAGAATAAAAAGATGTGAATAGATACTGCACCAAAGAAAATATATGGGTAGTAAATAAGCATATATACAGATGTCCAACATCATTAGTCATTAGGAAAATGCAAATTAAAACCACAATACTGCATACATACTAGAATGGTTAAAACTAACAAGACTGACATGACAAGGATAGAGTTTGGAACTCTCATTCATTGTGGGTGGCAATGCAAAATGGTTTCTATTGCTTTAGAAAAGTTTGGCACTTTCTTATAAAGTTAAATATCAATATATACTCACCATACGACCCATGAGTCCAAACTCTAGGTCCTTACTCAAGAGAAATAAAAACGAGTGTCCACACAAAACCCGAACCCAAACATGTATAGCAACCTTAATAACTGCTGAAAACTAGAAAGAACCCTACTACTCATCAACTAGTAAATGTAGAAATAAGTCATGCTACATCCACACGATACTACTAAGCAATAAACAGAAACTAATTACTGATACATGCAACAACATGGGTGAATCTCAAAAATATCAAACTAAATGAAAGAAGCCAAATACATAAGACCACATACTGTATGATTTCATGTATATGACTTTCTGGAAAAGGCAAAGCTAGAGATCAGACCAGTGTTTGCCAGGGGCTGGAGGTGGGGTGGGGAGGAAAATGAATGCAAAGAGGAACTGGGGAACTTTTCCATCAAAAGTTCTATCTCTTGATTGTGGCAGTAGTTACATGACTATATACATTTGTCAAAACTCATCAAACTGTGTGTTTAAAATGGTACATTATAGTATGTGTAAACTATATCCCAATAAACCCGATTTTTAAAAAGCAGTTATGAACTTTCTATAGAACTCTAACCCACACCTTAATTTCAGAACCTCAAATATGATATACTTAGTCTCCCCTAGACCAGGAGTCTGAAAACTTTGGCCCATGAACTAAATATGGCCCACCACCTGTTTTTTGTACAGCTCACAAACTAAGAATGGTTTTTACATCTTTAAATGAAAAAAAAAAGAATATTTCATGACACATTCAAATTTCAGTGTCCATAAATAAGTTTTATTGGAACACAGTCACACTCATTCATTTACATATTGTCTATTAGCTGCTTTTACGCTGCAATACCATTTTTGAGTCTGTTCAGTCCTTGTGACAGAGACAGAGCAGTCAGACCCACAATAACTAAAATATTTACCACTTGACCCTTTACACAAGTCTGCTGATCACTGCCTTAAACACAAGTTGTTGAAATTTTCTACACAGATTATTACACTTAGGAAGATTCATGTCAGCACAAATCTCCCTTCCATACACAGTAGCTCTAAAATTTTTACAGCCATTAAGCCTTTTTTTTTTTTTTTTTTCAAGGAAACCAACATGTAATGCAGATAAATGAAGAACTTCAATAATTAAGGTGTAGTGGGACTAAATAGAGACTTCAGGTAACCTCTGAAGAAAGTCCTTGATAGCCTCAAAACTGTTTTTCCAACTGTCTGTTGCAACTAGGTGGTTGTCAATTTAATAAATTGATTTTATGAGTAGCTTTAAAAAAAAGAGAACTGAATGGTATAGAAAAATCAGAGTGCACCATATCTAATAGGGTTTCATTCACTAATTACTAAAAAAAATTTTTTTTAACTAAGGTATAGTTGATTTACAATATTATATTAGTTTCAGGTGTACAACATAGTGATGTAAAAATTTTACAGATTATACTCCATTTAAAGTTACTAGAGGGCTTCCCTGGTGGCGCAGTGGTTAAGAATCCGCCTGCCTATGCAGGGTACACGGGTTCGAGCCCTGGTCCGGGAAGATCCCACATGCCGCGGAGCAACTAAGCCTGTGCGCCACAACTACTGAGCCTGTGCTCTAGAGCCCACGAGCCACAACTACTGAAGCCCGTGCGCCTAGAGCCCGTGCTCCGCAACAAGAGAAGCCACCGCAATGAGAAGCCCGCGCGCAACGAAGAGTAACCCCTGCTCGCCACACCTAGAGAAAGCCCGCACGCAGCAATGAAGACCCAACACAGCCAAAAATAAAAAAATTAAAATAAATAAATAAAGTTACTATAAAATATTGGCTATATTCTCTGTTTTGTACACATTAACTCTTTCACTGAGTATGTATGTGCCAGATGAGGATTTAAAAAATGTACAAAACAGACAAAAACTGCTTCATGTATATAGGTATTAGAGCAACTCAAAATCTGTGTTTCTTACAGTGCTAATGTGTTTTTTAAAAACGGTGCTAGAGCTCTATAGTAATTGGAAAACCACCGCCCTACGGTACATTTGTTCCCAAAGTGCTGTCAATAACTGCAGCTACATTACAAGAATGAAAATGATGTTTCATTTGATGTTACAGAGCTTCCAGAAGATATAAAGTTAATTGAGTTCAGAGCAATTTTTATATTCTTTATCAAGGGCATTCCCAGGACCCAGAAAGAAATGTAATGTTATTGAGCGTCACTTTCCCTCTATAAGCATAGTCCTGATATGGGAAGGAACAAGAATAATAGTTTTTTAAGACCAAGAGAAAACATGGAGACCAAAATAATCTCAGAGGGTAGAGGGGAAAAAAAAAAAACTGCTTACTGTTAGGGTGGAGGCTGTATTAAAGAGTTTCTTCTGACTACCCTGCTAATTATGCATAACAGCAAATTGGGTTGGTAGACAAAAGAAAGCTGAAAAATAAAAACTACCTCCCAGAACATGTCAATGTCTCTCCACCAAATATTTAAGGAAGGAATGGAAGAAATGAGGCTAGATTTTGGTTCTTATATTAAGTATCTACAACATTATGGCTACAAAAGCGCTGCTTACGAAACAGAAAAGCTCCTCAACAGGCTCATCATTTTGAATTCAGAAGTTGTATAACTATTGCTGATCCTGACTTTACAGAATAACCAATGTAGATGAACTGGACAAAGAGAATGAGTAAAGGACTTAAAACAATTCAACTTTTGAGGAAGACAAAATCCAGTAAGAGCCACTGACCATAAAGGCTTATTTCAAAGATAATTTGAGGCAGAAATATAGGAAGCATAGGAACATACTGAATTTCATAAAAGAGGATTATGACACAAAATGTTCACTAAGTACTCAGCTAAATTAATATCAAGATGTCAAATTAAAAAAATGCACTTTTGCATTTCTAAAGGAGAAAAACAGCTTTATGGTTGGAGAAACACGAAGAACACTTAAGAGCTGTCTCATTCTTTAACAAGGTAAGCGTCACGTCTTAGAAAATGCTAACAAAGCAGTGTAGCCTGCTCCCTCCCTTTCTTCCCTACCATTCATAGAACATAGGTTTCCAGTTGTTAAGACCCGATCAGCTTCCTAAACAGGAAAGCCAGAGACAGGGAATCAAGATAAATCAGACTTCTCTAGCCTGTTATCTTAATATAATTTTTCTGGCCTATTATCTAAATACAATTAAATCAAGTTTGCTTTCAGGTTCTACTACATTCAAGGATTCAAGTACTCAGTTCCAACGTTCCTTTCTTAATCCGTTTACTGACAATCAATTCCTTTAATAGTCAGCATATATAAGTGACTGATATCAGAAAAATTTCTAAATAAAGGAAGAAGTGAGCAGATGCCTAAAAGAGGGAGTTTATTAAATGATAAGAGAGAAAGACTACAGAAAGGGAACGCTAGAAACACCAAAGACAGTTACTTTATGGTTTTACCTAACAGGCATGTTTTGTCCACCTTCGAATGTATCTTAACAAGTATTAACAGCAATAGCCAGAACTGCAGAAACACAAAGTTTAGTGGGCCTACCACTTTTTAAAAGCATGATGTAATCCAACCTGGTTTGGCATGATTCATAAAGATGTGTTTTAATACAGTGGACCTCATTATAAAGGATATTCCATCCCAGAATACTACTTAGTCGATGCATTATTATAATTATACAGCTTAACTAAGATTGGTGATAAGAGACCTTGAAAACAATACAATTTTAATTGTAATGCAATTGTAAGAGGCACCCTTCTACAAAAATACAAGAAGAACAGTTAATAAACATCACACCCTGGCATAACACATTTTTTTAAATAAATGTATTTTTATACCATATGGTCACATTGTCCCTTATTATACCATATTGTCACAGAAAGAAAGTAACATCAGGGAAATATAAATGGTCAGAATTAAACGTTTAATGCCAAAAGTATAAGCACATTTATTTGATAAATATTTAATAAGCTCCTGTCATTTACCAGAATATTCTATTTTGAGCATCTACAAAGTAATACTTACAAATACAGGACTTGAAATTTGTTCACTTCCCAACGTAATTTTAAAAACTAAATCTACATTCTGTGTTCAAGATGTTTGATAACAAGAATAAAAAAATTAGAAACAACCTAATATAAAAAAATTGTTAAAATCACAGTGTATCTGATAAGTAAAATGTTCTACTACCTCGCTAAGTTTAAAAATATTACAAAACCACATACATTACACAAGCATAAAAAAGGAGTATATGGATATAAACTAAAATGTTTATAGTAATTATATCTTAGTGGCAAGATTACAGATAATTTTCTAAAACTTTTTGTACTTACATTTTTCTAATTTTTCAATAATAAATGTGCTTTTACTCTGAGAAACTTTTTAAAATCTGTATTTTCAAGTAAGGTAATTCTTTAGACACATTTTTTTCATTTCTTTCCATACACTTGACAATTATATCTCTTTAAGTGCATAGAAGACAGTTCAATTAAAAGACCACAGTGCATTTCAGTTTCCAGTGGATAAACAGATACCAACTTCAAACTTAAAATTATTTCTTGGAGTAACTTATTCTACCATCCATAACACTGATACCTATATTAGAAAGAGATTCATTTTTAACCCTTTACTCCCCCCTCCCCCAGTCAAATACATTTATTATAAGTTCCTGTAAGAAAATATGGAGGAAAAACTACTATTCATCATTAACCATTAAAACCTGGGTGGAGGAGGCAGTGGGAAACACTTCTAAGTAATTAAAATTAGTTGAGCATCCTGGTTTCAAGAGATACTAATAAGCTTTCCAGTTATTGCCAATTTAAACTTGAGGTTTAAATTCATCTAGCCTAGAGGTTCTCAAGTATTGATACATGATAACTGCCCAGGAAGTGTGCCAAATACAGAAACTCATGGCCCTAGCTCTCACGTACTGAATCAGAATCTTCAGAGAGTAGAGCTCAAATAATCTGGCCCTTTCAAATAAGGTAGCAGACATTGTACTTAACAAAAGGCTTCTCTATATCATTACAAACTGTTCTAATAACTCTGAAACAAAGTTCTCAACGAAAACAATTATAATCAGAGAATTACGATTTCATAACCCATGCCCATTAATTTACCCATTCTTCTAGATACAATTCAATAAAACCACACATGCACTACAGAGTAAAGCAAGCCTAGAGGCACCTGTGCAGAGTAAGACAAAGGCATATCCGATTCAAGGAAAAAATAGACAGCAGATGTGACCCCTAGTATTTATCCATTAAAAACAATGTATCCTAAAAATAAATTTCCATGTCAACGGAACAAAGCTGTTTATAAATAAGAAGGAATGTGGAGGTGTGGGGAGACAAGAGGAAGCTTCAGCAAGTAAGTACCAAAAGCCAGGAAACAAGGCAGAATGAATGGCAAATGGGGACAAGGAAAACAGAATAAACTAGGAAATGGAAGAAGGAAAGAGTGCTATCCTTAAAATCCAAGAAGTTGGGGGAAATGAACAGATATTAGAGGAAACTGATCTGAGCAGAAATGCAAACAGAAAAGTAAGCGGAAAGTGGTGTAAAAGATATATATATTCATAAAAGATATATATATTCATAAAAGATATATATATTCATAAAAGATATATATATGTATGTATACATGAGACATTTAGATGAGATCAAATGATGGTACAGAACACATCTTGGGCATAGATGGAAGTGGCATAAGAGAATGAAAAACAAATATTATTGTGAACAAACTGATACTGAAGAGAGCAACCATATCTAATGAATTTCCAAAGTAAAGATGATGAAGCAGGAAAAAGAATTGCATTGACAGAAGAACGAGACGTTATGAGAATTGGGAAACAAAATGTAAGTACTGTAGTAGGAAGGAAAGAACTTTGAGCAAAGGCAACGGAGCAAGTCACATTATCTAATCAATAATTGTAAAGCACAGTTATTATACCATATATTATCTCATTATTTGTAAAGTACAATAAAGTGTATTACTTTATGTAATACAATACCAAACACTAAATGTAATAAATTTTACGTAACAAAAACCAAAATGTAAATAAAGTCATTTGACAAGGTGATAAGAGGCTAAATAATGTATGAGAGAAGCAAGGACTAAAGACGAAAAAGTAAAAGAAAAAAATTGGGACAAAAAGGAAGACAACGGAAAGAAATCAATCACACCTATTAAGAAAAAAAAAAAAGGGTAGGAATAAACAAAGAGGTGTGGATGCACAATGGAAGTGCAAGTGAAACCTGACGGAATCTTGACAGCTTCACGATTCAGAAAGTAAGTAGCTCCAAAGCGTTCAGAAGGATTTGTGACGATAACAACGTTAGCGAGCGGTGAAATGAACTAGAAGGCCTCAACAGGACTAAGATAAGAGAGGTGCAAAAATGGTCTTAAGTAGAAGCTGAGGTTAGAAGGCAGGCAGGTCCGACCACTGGCAAAGGAGCGGGGCGGCAGATGGAACTGGGATGGGGGTTACTGGTCGGCGACAGAATACTGACAAACATTAGGAATCGGGGGCCTGAGACCGGGATGGGAGAAAGAACGGAAACAGTGGCATTTAGGGTTGAAAAAGTAAAGACCATCCGCTGGTTAAAACAGGTGAAGAGCAATCTCCCCTAACAAGTAGAGAAGTGTAAGGGCCTGAAAAGAGGCAGAGTCAGGGAGAGTAGAGAGGGAATGATCGCCGCATCATCACCGTGACCGTGTGATAATTACATACAACGCTAACTCGGGCTGGGGTCCCGGCCCCGGCTACTGACCGACATCTTCCACCCAGATGCCGCCGCCAGCCTCCCCCGCCCCCCACCCAAAATAAAGAAAACATCCAGCAGACGCGAGGCTGGCTACCTTCAGCCAGCCGTGACCTTCTCGGACCAACCCTGAGTCTCGCCCCCTATTGATAGCCTCCTGCTCCACCACCGCTGCCCGAATCCCTCAAGCCCCAAGTGCGGGCCAGGGAAACCCCCCTGGGCCATTGTGTGTGTTTACGTAGCGAGGAGCTGCATGACGGAGAGGCACAGGAGGGGAATGCCCGTCTCCCAGCCCGCAGCGCCCAGAAGGGAAGGTGGCTGAGGGCACCAGAGCCCCCACCGCCACCTCTCTCCCCAAAATAAACACCAGCCAGCCGAGCCCCGAGACGGGAGGGGTGCAGGGCGCGCCGGCACTCACCTCCTCGGGAATGGCCGGGTCCGCAGCCGAAGAGGCCGCGGCGCCGGCCTCGGGCTCCATGTCCCCGTTGAACAGAGCCTGGCCCTGCTCCGCGCCGCCGCCGCCGCTCAGCGCCGCCATCTTATAACCGAGAGCCTGGCCCCAGCGACCGCTACTGGGCGGGGAGGGGGAAGGGAGGCGGAGGGCGGGGGGAGGCGGAGGCGGAGGGCGGGGGGCGGCGGGGAGGGACGGCCCGGGCGGCGCCGGCGGCGGGAGGGCGCCTGGGCCACCTCGGGAACCGGCCTGCTGCCCCCGGCACGGCTGAGCCTGAGGGGATTGGGGGAAGGACGCTAGGCGGGGGGCGGGGGCAGGGGGCGGAGACGACTGGAAGTCGCCGCGGCAACGGCGTCACCCGCGTGTCACGGTCGTGACGTCACCTGAGGTGCGTGACGTGATCCTCGGAGCGCCCTGGCGCCGTCGTCAGGGGAGGGTACCTTCCCCGGCTGTCCACCCCCAGCTCACACGTTTCCTCCGCTCGGCCGTTTCCATGGCTCCGATTAATTCTCTTCTCCTCCGTCCTAAGCCTGTTCTGTAATGTAGGATTTACTAGAAGAGGAGGATGGTGTTCGAGAAGAAGTTGAAATCCTAGAGGGAGAAAGACGGGAAGCCCATACTACTTGTGTTATTTCCATTATAACGAACGTCTCCGTGTCATAAAAATAAGACTTGAAACCCCGAGGTTGCAACAGTCAAGCAGAATTTAATAGAAATATATTTAGGGGGCTTCCCTGGTGGCACAGTGGTTGAGAATCTGCCCGCCAATGCAGGGGACACGGGTTCGAGCCCTGGTCTGGGAAGCTCCCACATGCCGCGGAGCAGCTGGGCCCGTGAGCCACAACTACTGAGCCTGCGCGTCTGAAGCCTGTGCTCCGCAACGAGAGGCTGCAATAGTGAGAGGCCCGCGCACCGCGATGAAGAGTGGCCCCCGCTCACCGCAACTAGAGAAAGCCCTCGCACAATAACGAAGACCCAACACAGCCAAAAATAAATAAATAAATTTATTTTTAAAAAAAAAGAAATATATTTAGGAAAAGCCAAGTTACGAGAATGATGCTTGGATCCTTTTCATTAAAAGATTTGGCCTGTTAAAGTGGGTCTAAATGGAAGTCTAAAAGCTTTTTTTTTTTTTTTTTGCTTCATCGTTCAGGAATAAAATGTTTAGTCTATTTTTCGTTTTCCAGATTCATTCAACAAACGTCAAAGGTCGCTTTCTATGTGCTAGGGCCTGCACAAGGCACGGAGCATTCTAGACATTTGAAGCATCCAAACTTGAATCATTTTTATTTTTAAGAAAATCATTCAAAATATTTTAAATACTTTTGTCCTGCTCATAAACAATATTCCAAGGAATTCTTTATGCCAAATATGCATGAAAACAAGAGAAGAGAGGTAAATTACCTTTGAGAGGCCCAATTACAGAATGGAATTAAAGAAACCCAATTTATTATTAAAAACACATGTATGTGAAAGGAAAGGGGAATATGAAAGGGAAAAAGTTTAAGGAAGGGAGAAATAGGAGTGAGAAACAGTGGAAGTTACTGTGAGCTCCAGATGGTGTGCAGTTAATCACAAAGTAATGTAAACATCAAGTCATGAGAAGCTTTAAGTGTACTACCCATAGGGGGAAAGTCACCAGTGACCTTCTTGTATTCACCATGATTCAAGAGATAGAAAGCCGTCCTACTGACTTCTGAAGCAGAATGTCTGTGTATGGATAGAGTTACCATGACCCCAAGAGGAGATCCTTACTCCCAAGGTAAGGAGTTGTGTATGAGACTGCTTGTTTAATCAGAATATTAATATTATCCTACATTGAAAAATACAAAATACCACCTATAGAATGAGCATGGTATGCTTTGTTAGCTTCTTTGTACTTTCCCTTCCAAGTAGAGAAGTCTCCTTGAGACACTAAATTTAAATCAAAAGGTGGCTTGACAAAAGTAGTGTAAATGAAGATTATCCTAAGGGATAATGTCATCAAGCTATACTATTCTGAAGCACCCTTCTTTACTATAAGAAAATCTAAGCAGACAAACATAGAACCAGCAGCCAGTCATGGCACCTTTTCCCCTTGATACCATCAGAAATACAATTAGCAGAGTTTTTTTTATTCTCTAACAGTCCTATTTCATTTTCTAAAAATCAGCCCCTAGAAATATTATATCATTATAACACTTCTTCATAACATTTAAAACTCCTAAGATTTTTATTCTATTGGTTTCATTTTAAAGTATAGCCTTCTTTTTTTTTTTAATTTTTATTGGAGTATAGTCGATTTACAATGTTGTGTTACCCTCAGGTATACAGCAAAGTGAATCAGTTATACGTATACATATATCCACTCTTTTTTTTTTTTTTTAGATTCTTTTCCCATATAGGCCATTACAGAGTATTGAGTAGAGTTCCCTGTGCTATACACAGTTCCCTGTGTTCTTATTAGTTATCTATTTTATAGGGATTTATCCCAAGGATGCAAGGATTCTTCATAATCCACAAGTATAGTTTTCTTTATCAGCCACAATATTTTACGTGATATTTTTTCTCCACAGGATGGCTGATCTCATCAATTTAATATTGATTCTTGTTAGCTTTCATTTATTCAGCATTTTCTGGGGACTTCCCTGGTGGTCCAGTGATTAAGACTCTGCACTCCCATGGCAGGGAGCCCGGGTTCCATCCCTGGTCAGGGAACTAGATCCCACATGCCGCAACTAAGAGCCCACATGCTCCAACGAAGATCCTGCATGCCTCAACTAAGACCTGGCGCAGCCAAATAAATAAAACATTTTCTGACTTCGTCTTCAAGATATATCTTACTGATTTCCTTAGGCCATTCTAAAGACCCACAGGATCCACATGGGAAAGTACAGAGAAAGCATAAACTTTGGACTCCAAAGATCAGGATTTTAGTGTCACCACACCACATCTTGGCTATGTAATCTCAAGGCTGGTAAGCACAAATACCTGTTTGTTGTTGTTTCAATCTGTAAAACGAGGGGAGTGATAATGCCAGTCCTATCTATCTGTGTCATTGTGAGGATCAAACATTATAGGTTTGCCCTTTGTGAAACATAAAGTTACCCTCTTGGTTAGAATTCAGACAAAGCATAGCAGACATGGCTTATTTCTGCTCCATGATGCCTGTGACCTCAGCTGAGAAGACTGAATGCCTGGAGGTGTCTCAGTCATGGGGGTCTGGAATCACCTGGAGGCTGATTTCCTCATATGTCGGGTGGTTGAAGCTGGGACCTCAGGTAAGGCAGTCAGCCAGGATGCCTAAATACTCTCTTCACGTGGCCTGAGCTTCCTCCTAGCATGGCTGCCTCAGGGTGGTCAGACTTGTAACAAGGCGGCTGAGGGCTCCATATACTAGGGTTCCTGTAAGCAAGGTGGAAGCTGTATTGCATTTTATGACCTAGCTTCCTAAGTCACACAGCATCACTTCTGCTGCATTTTATTGGATACAGGTAAGTCACAAAGTCCAGCCCAAATTCATGGAGAGAGACTATAGAACCCACCTCTCAATGGAAGACGTGCCAAAGAATTTACAGACATATTTAATGTACAGACAGATTGTGTTTAGAATAATGAACTAGCTACTCTGTAGAAATGGCTGCTTATCCTCACCTTCTCCCAAGGGGATTCTACACTTGAACTCTCCCCCTTTTATTACTGAGAATCACCAAGACATATCTCAGTATGGTACTGAAGAAGGCCTTACCTTCTTTCTTTAGCTTCTGAGGCCCCCACTGCCTGCAAAACTAAATGCAGGTCCTTGGCTATTGGACACATCCTAACTCTCTCCTCTTGGGCATTTCCCCCCAAATCCCAGCGCTGATGGGATTTGGTAGTGTTGATGTGCTGAAACCCTGTACACAAAACAGTGGCACTGTGTTCTTGGAGCCTCTAATGAGCCAAGCCAGTTTGTGTTGAGCAGAAACAGAAATAACACCTCCCTTTTGTGTTATAGCATGCCATATGGGCATCAAAGCAGTCTTATCTTGCATTTTAAAGTCTTACAGACATTGTAGTCAACACAGTTCTTTTAGCTTTTTCTCACCATCCCCTTTTCCCCTAGGGCATTCACGTATTCACAGGAAGCTGGAAAACAAATCTAGGTGAGAAGCGCTACTCCGAACATTGCTCCAGATGATGGCTGAGACACTGTTACGAAGCCTTGCTGATAGGCCTGACCCTCTCTTCCCTGGAGATAAGTTTATTTCCGACTGGTGTTTCTAACCTGAATCCTGCATTCTATAGACACTGGATAGTCCCACCCATCAGCCAGACTTGCCCAGCCAGGTCTGATCCCACATGAATTGGTCAACTGCTCGAAAACAGGTAAGCAGCCTCTAGGAAGCTTCTATAGCTCCAACCGTGTTCAATGCTGTAGAGCTAATCACAGTTTAATATTTTCTTTATGAATCAAGGTCATCATTACAAATAACACATCCTATATTGTTTAATAGTGGGCTACTCTCAGAAGCTATTTAGGTGTGAATAGAAAACAGAATCATAGAGTTGATTGCCCACAATCTTCCCACTGGGAGATATACTTGGAATCTCCTCTGTGGAATTTTAAACTCTACCAAATACTTTAGTGGTAGGGACCTCACTAATACAGTACATTCAACTGTAACTTATTTTTTCTGAAGTTAACTTGAAATCCTCCTCTTTATAACATCTATATTCTGATCTGAGTTTCGCCTTATAGAGGAACACAAGATGAGTTTTTTTCTTATTCTGTGGAACTGCTTTCAAATATTTGAAGGGAGTTCTGTCTAAGCATTTTCTCATCTTTCTGCATACTCTTTTCAATGTTCCTGTTAAAACGTGGTCCCATGAATTAAACACTGTTCCAGATTTGATCCAACCAACAAAGAATAGTATCTCTCATTGCAATAACCTAGGAACCATGCTTCTGTTAATATAATCAAAAATCGTATAAGCACCCATTATTGATACATATGAAGGTTACAGTCAACAAAAAAACTTTGTTGTTTTTTAAATAAAATGCTATTGTATCAAGTCTAGATTTTCAGTCTTTTTAGCATTGGACATCTCTTCCCCTGAACTCACATTTCTCAGACTTTAATTCTTGAAGGAAGCCCTTGCTTTTTAATTCACAAAATTTGTTAGATATTATATTTCTAACATTTACCAAAGGATGTTTATGTCAATATTATTTCGTCTTATAACATCTTGCTTATACTATCCTTGGGTGTGTTAATAAGATACAGAGTTCTTTGAAATATTCTTTGTGAATTTGGTAATTTGGGGTATTAAATTTTTAAAGTGTGCTTTTATTGCAAGGTATAGTTTTCCATATATATATATGGAAAACTATATCTATATAGTGAAAATAGTACCTGATAAGGGATGGGTCAGAGCAGGGTGGAGGAGATAGTGTAGGACTGAGACTTCTCTGAGTATACCTTCTAATATAGTTTTACTTTATGAGACATGTAAATAAATGAAAAAGTAAAATCTAACCAAATGAACCTAATTGTACATCAAATTGATAACATAACTACACAGAGAAAATGGTTAATTCAACTAGCTTCTGAGTATAGTTTTCTGACTGTAGACTATGGTGGATTTACACTGTGTTATATTAGCTAAACTGGACTTGTTTCTCAGAATCCTCTTCCATCCTGTAAGACCTGCTCACCATCTCCTTAAATATATCCCATGAAAGGGTCCAAAACACACTCCCTTCACCAAAGATGTAAGAAACGGATTTGTGAGGGTAACTCTTCGAGCTCTGTGGTGACTCCCTTCCGTAAGACAGAACTGACAATAAGCAATACCATTTTGGTGGAGTGGGCTTTTAACTGGTGGCGAGCACTGGCTTCTCCTGCAGGACCCCCATCACTGGAGTTGCCATGAGAACCTCAGGTAGTGAGCGTCTGACTTATACTGCAGTCCCTCCTCACAGGTTCCAGCAGCAGACCCAGAAACACCGGCCTCACAGAGACTCCTTAAACACCTCCACAACTGCATAAGATCAAATCCCTATAGTAAATTCCTTGTTATTTACATTTCCTAGGGCTTCTGCTTCTGATTACGTACTGACTGGAATAGATTCTAAAAGCAAAATTAACTACAAATAAATCTTCAACTTTATTTAGATTTATTATCGGTAGTCATCTTGGTTTTGTAATTCTGCAACAATTTGTCATTATTGTGGCATAGAGCAAATGAGTACATATGTTGATATTGGGAATCGGGGTTCTTTCTGTGGAAAAAGTAGAAATACATATGGAACAGGGGAAGTTGAAGAAGAACCCTGTGGTGTTGGATTTGAATTGGAAGTAGCAGTATTAACATAAGATTTAGGGGGAAAAATATATGTATATATACACATACTATAAATATACACACACACAGACATACTGTATAATTTTTAAAAGAATATATGCTAGTTAATATACAGAGAAGGAATGATACAATTAGGAAAATACATACTAGTAAGTATATATATTGCATTAAGAACATGCATGTACTATATAAGTACATATGCTATAAAAGTGTATACAGTTGTCCCTTGAATAACACAGGTTGGAGCTGCATGGGTCTGCTTATACATAGGTCTTTTTCAATAGTAAATACTACAGTACTACATGATCCGAGGTTGGTTGAATCCACCGATGCAGAACTGCGGATACAGAGGAACTGTGTATACAGCGGACTAACTGTAAGTTATACATGGATTTTCAACTGCGAGGTGGGTCAGTGCCCCTAACCCCGGCATTGTTCAAGGGTCAACTGTAAGGACTTCCCTGGTGGTCCAGTGGTTAAGATTCTGCACTTTTCCTGCAGGGGGTACAGGTTTGATCCCTGGTCTGGGCAGTTCTGCATGCCATGCCGTACGGCCAAAAAGAAAACAAAAGAAGTCAACAGTATATACTTATAAATATATAATCTATATATTTGTATCTATGGCTATACCTATGTAGAATATATGTGTATACTACATAACTACTTATGTGTGTGTGTATGTGTATATATATATAAGTACTTAAGAATTATGTATGTACTTATGTAGATATATTATATATATATATATATTTTTTTTTTTTTTAATATATTTTTTAACAGAAAAAGCCAAACAAACTTTTTGGCCAGCCCAATAACAGTATTATAAATAATATTATAAATAATAAACAATATTATATATAATAATGTATTATTATATTATATATAATATTATATATTTTAATATATTAAAATAATATGAATAATATATCATTCATATATTATTTTAATATATTATTTTAATGTATTAAAAATATATACTATATAATAATTATAATTATTGTACTATATACACTATATAAATATATAATTATATATTTTAATATATTAAAAATAATATAAATAATAAATAGTACAATATATAAATACTTATGTTTATATGTAGTCTACATAGATATAGATTCATAGGTTCTTAGCTCTGCCCACTGAAAGAAGTGCCTAGGAGTAGTAGTAAGTATATCTGGTGCCTGGATCTTGGTTTTGAAAGGGCATTCTCCACGAAAAGTAACACGGGCTTTAAGAAATGGTTGATCCAGATCTAGGGAAGTAAATGTATAAATTGAGCTTGCACAGGATGTGCCTTGGTATATGCAAGAGCAAGGATATGATAGAATTAGAAAAATTACCATTTTGCAACCACCAGTGTAATCATTACTCCAAGTCAGGACCATGAATAATTGCTAAAACTATTATTGGGTAAAAGACTGTTGGGGAACAGGACCGTCTCATGGTTTCATAACACCACCACACAGACCTCTTACTAATTATAAAGGGGAAGTGTATATTTACAGTGGAGAGATCTGGCAGCCACTGTATTAACCAAGTAATAAAATTTAGCACCACCAATAGGGGAACACTTCAGCACTATGTAAGTCCTGATGCAGTACATAGTCTATGTAGTATTTGGGCCCAAATATGTTTAACCTGAATGTAATCATGAGGAGACAATCAAATCCAGAATGTGGGACGTTATATAAGACAACCGACTCTAACTCTTTAAGAATTCAATATTGTGAAAAACAAAAAAAAAAGGCAAGGGCAGAGGACTATTCTAGTTTAAAACAGAGTAAAGAGATACAACAACCAAATGCAATACATGAAACTTAACTGAATCCCGGATAAGAAAATAAACTATAAGAGATATTTTGGGGACAGTTGGGAAAATTTAAATATGGGCTGTATATTAAATAGTAATTGTGAACTAAGTTAATTAATTTAATTAATGTTAATATTCTTATTCCTATGAGATGAGTGGTGAAGTGTTTAGGGCTGAAATGTCATTATTTCTGCAACTTATTTTAAAATGGCTCAGAAAAAAATGGAGATAGAGATAAAGAAAAGGGGGAACCTAGACGGATATAGTAATGTGTTTGTAATACTGTTCTTTTAACTTTTCTGTACATTTGAAATTTTTCCAAAGATGTTGGAAGAAACATTTTCTATATAAAAGTAATACGTACCTATGGTATAATAAAACATTGTGGTAAGTTTCCAAAGGAATTTTTTTTCAGGCAATTAAAAACTTGTAAGGCATCTATTAATATTACATTAAGTTTTACCTTCTTACATTACCTGCCTAAGATTATTCCTGATAAATCTAGTTTGATAATACTTTTTATTTTCTGATACACTGGAATTAAACCATTTTGTATCATAATTTATAGACAATAAGAGTCATGAAACAAAGTTCTGCTGTATCTTGCTCAGGTTTTAATAAGACCCTATAATGTATCTCTACCTATCAATTGAGATTTTTCTCACATCTTAAATGTTGTTATGTTAATCTAAGTGTGTGTTTGGAGTACATATATATATTTTTTAATTAATTTATTTAATTTTTGGCTGCATTGGGTCTTCGCTGCTTCACGCGGGCTTTCTCTAGTTGCAGTGAGGGGGGGCTACTCTTTGTTGCGGGGCGCAGGCTTCTCATTGTGGTGGCTTCTCTTGTTGCAGAGCACAGGCCCTAGGCGCGCGGGCTTCAGTAGTTGTGGCACACGGGCTTCAGTAGTTGTGGCTTGTGGGCTCTAGAGCGCAGGCTCAGTAGTTGTGGTGCACGGGCTTAGTTGCTCCGCGGCATGTGGGATCTTCCCGGACCAGGGCTCGAACCCGTGTCCCCTGCATTGGCAGGCGGATTCTTAACTACTGCGCCACCAGGGAAGCCCGTACATATTTTTTATTTTAAATATTTGCAGCAAAACCTGTCCTAGTATCTTCTTGTTCTTAAGATATTTTTATGATGTCTCATAGTTGATATCTTCATTTATTCATTCACTCCACAAATACTTACTGCATACCTACTTGGTGCCAAACACTGCACTAGGCTTTTATGTAATCTGAACAATAATGAGAGTCTTAGATTTTGGTTTGTTTGTTTTAACACTTACCATTGCTCTGGAAGAGCCTCGTATACAGTAGATTGTTAAAAAGCAAATCTCTAATAGTACCCAACGTTAGAGACATCAGAACTCCTATTACTGTTTTTTGGTATTTAATGTCTCTAATGCTGATTTTCAAATCTGTGTTTTGCTTTTGTCTTTGATTCTTGAGTATAGAAACCTTTCTACGGGATCTTGCTTCCTACTTCACAGAGAAAATAGAGGCTTTAAGGCATGAACTCTTTAGTTTCCCCCAAGTGGGAACTTCTATGCATTTTTATTCATTCTCATCACCTTCCCTACCTCACAGTATGAAGTGCCGCTCCTCATTTACACATTGATACTGTTGGCTGTCTCCTTTTTCTCAAAAATCTCTATTGCAGGCTTCCCTGGTGGCACAGTGGTTAAGAATCCACCTGCCAATGCAGGGGACACAGGTTTGAGCCCTGGTCTGGGAAGATCCCACATGCCGCAGAGCAACTAAGCCCATGTGCCACAACTACTGAGCCTGCACTCTAGAGCCCACGAGCCACAACTACTGAGCCTGCCTCTGCAACTACTGAAGCCCGCAAGCCTAGAACCCGTGCTCCACAACAAGAGAAGCCACTGCAGTGAGAAGCCCGCGCATCGCAACGGAGAGTAGCCCCCGCTCGCCACAACCAGAGCAGCAACGAAGGCTCAACGCAGCCAAAAATAAAATAAATAAATAAACAAATAAATAAATAAATAAATTTATAAATAAATAAATTAAAAGCCTTTGGCTAAAAGAATTGACACGGGTAAGTACTGAAGTATCCAAAGTGAGGATCATCCATCTTCTTAACTAGCTTATTTTTACTAAGTCTGAATGTATCTATTTATTCCCTTTGTTGAATTGACCTGCCAGTTCCGAGGTGTTTGTGAGCTATAAACAATATTACAATTTTCTTGATTATGTGGAACAGGAACAATTTCTTCAAGGCCATTATAGTTTTCCTCAAGACACTTGTCCTTGTAATTTGGCCTTGCTGGATGTTGGAAACTTGAAGTTATGGAAGGTGTAAAACCAGTTTTCCTTTCTCTGTCCCCGAAGACTTATTTCATTGTCAAGTTTTCAGCGTAGAGTTAATTGCATATCTTTGGATGTGGTTTATTTAATTATTCTCTGTGGGAAAATAGATCATAGGAAAATAGTTTGGAAATGTTAAATATACTCAGTAAATTAAAGATTTTTAAAATTTAAAAGTTACTAAGTTTTATTTCTAGAATGGGTCTAGATATAAAGCAAGTACCCAGTCCCTTTTTCCTCTAAATGCATACATGCATACATACATACACACATACAATCACCGTTAAATAACCACAGATATTAGGTGTTCTGATTTAGATATATGCTTCTTTGTCCTTTTGGATGGAGGTTGGAGAAGGCATATGGAGATGTTGATGTATTATGCATTGAGGCAGATTACCCAAAACTAGTTGCTTATTCCATGGCTAAGGCAAACTTTTGGTAGGGGATAATGTTGAGAGTTGCTTGCAGGAGATGAAGAATGAATGGAGAGGGGAAGCTGATGGCACACTTTGGTGAGAGACTTCGTAAGGTTTGGGCTTGAGCACCTGAGAAGCAAAGTACCATGGATGTAGGGAGCAGGCCTTTCTCCTCATATCTGCACAGAACCCAGGCCTGATCTGGAAATGTGCAAACAACTGGGCTGGGATTATTAAGGGGCTGCATCCTTGGCATGAGTAGTGGGGAGCCTGAGAAGGGTGTCCTCAACATTAGTATCAGTGATTCTCCTTCAGGCAATGTCAAGGACAGTCAACAGTGGCCAGGGGCACCTGAAGCAGAAGAGGAAGAACATAGTAGGTCCTGAGTGGGAGTTGGTTTGTGAACAACTGAAAGGCACAGGGTCAATGCTACACCATTCTAGGGACACTGTTCACATTTTACTTACTGTGAATCTCAGTTGTGCTCCAGGGAGTGACGTTCACCCAGGATACAATGTCAATTGTACCCCCTGGAACTGGGCAAGGTGGCCGTCTGATCCTGGGAAGCATCCCTTTTGCAGGTTCCCAGAAATAATTACAGGCTGCCTTAAATGGGCTGCTGAGGTTTCAAACTATCTAACTGATAGGGACCCAAACCATTGTGATTTTGAGTTTTGAGTTAATATATCCTCATTTTATTCATTTGGTCTGATAATACCTGGGAATTTGGATTGCTTAGTTTATACACTCTTGCCAGATATTGTTATGTTCTCTTACAGCAGAGACCCAGCTGGAGTCTCAGCAGTGTTCCAGATCCAAGTGTATTTGGAGGACTGGTGGGACATGCCTGCCAGCAGCCCATTTACATGAGGGATTGGGGTGTCTTGTAGATGGATCAAGGAACATGAACCAGTGTTGAATAGAGCGATTCTCATAATAGTATATTATCTATTATTTAAATTGTTCTCCATTCCCACAGCTCTCACTCATACCTGAGGTTTTTTTTAGTTTCTTGTTTTTTTAATTAATTATTTTATTTTTGGCTGCGTTGGGTATTCGTTGCTGTGCACGGGCTTTCTCTAGTTGCAGCAAGCAGGGGGTGCTCTCCGTTGCGGTGCACGGGCTTCTCATTGCGGTGACTTGTCTTGTTGCAGAGCATGGGCTCTAGGTGTGCGGGCTTCAGTAGTTGTGGCTCACGGGCTCTAGAGCGCAGGCTCAGTAGTTGTGGCACACGGGCTTAGTTGCTCTGCGGCATGTGGGATCTTCCCAGACCAGGGCTCGAGCCCATGTCCCCTGCATTGGCAGGTGGATTCTTAACCACTGTGCCACCAGGGAAGTCCCCATACCTGAGTTTTGAGGTAAATCTGTAAAAAGTTAAATCTGTTCAGTACGGAGCAAGCTCCAGTGGGAGAATCACAGTGCTGACCATTCTGGAGTGAGGCCATGCCATCTGAAGAAGAGAATTACACACCTTTGAGAAACATTTGCTGGCATATCACTGGGCCCTGATAGAGACAGAATATTAGACTATGGGAAGTTAAGGGGCCATGGGTCCAGAAATGCTCATTAGGGGTTTTGTCAGACCTGCCAAGTTATAAGGTCAGATGGGCCCAGCAGCAATCCATCAAAAGAGTGAAATCAAGTAGGACCAGAGGGCAGAACAGGGAACCTAGACCTCCTTGTCACCCACCACAGATGCACAGGTACCTCTTTCCTCAGTCATACTTATGACTGCCTTGTCATGGGAGGTCCTCTAAAACCAGCTAAAGGATGAGGGAAAAGGCCAAACGTGGGTCACAGATGTGTTAACTAGGTACATGGGTGAAAAGTGAATATGATTATGGCTGCATTATGTCCACTTTTAGGGATGGCCTTGAACAATAGTAGGTAGGGAAAATCTTCCCTATGAGTTGAACTTCCCTATGAGTTGGACTATGAGTTGAACAACTGGTCACGCACTTTACGGAAGGAGAAGTGGGCCAAGAGAAGAATATATGCAGATTCTTGGGCCGTGGTCAATGATCAGGGGCCTAGAAGGAAGAGACTGACAGTTTGGTACAAGGAAATCTAGGGAAAAGCCTTGTGAGTAGACTATGAGAGTTGGCACCAGTGAGCAAATCTTTATATCAAATGTTAACGTCCACCAGAGAGCATCCACCGTGGATAAGGCATTAAACAACCAAAGAGACAAAACGGTTAGGCCAGTTGATGTCAGCCAGCCTATGTCATAAGACATCCCAGTGCTGGCACAATGGGCACATGAGCAAATTGGCTGTGGGAGCAGACACTGAGGTTACTCACGGCCTCCCAGCCTGGCCTCCCACTTGCCAAGGTGGCTCTAGCTACTGCTGCCATCCTGCCAGCCACAGAGACCAAGGCTGAGCCCTTGATACTGCACCGTTTATTGAGGAGACCAATTGGTCACTTGGTGACAAATTGACCACACTAGACATCTTACTTTTCTTACTCAATAATACTAAAAATACCTGGTAATCCCTCAAAGTCAACTGCCATGGCATGGGTTCGATCCCTGGTCGGGGAACTGAGATCCCCACAAGCTGTGTGACGCAGCAAAAAAAAAAAAAAGCAGGTGTGGCTTGAAAAATGTACAAATAAATGTAATTTGAATAGATATTGCCAACTGTTTTACAAAAAGGCTCTAATACTTCCTATTTCCACTAACAATATATGAGAATCTCCTCCCCACATTCTTGCCAATACTAGACATTATCACTTCAAAAATTTTTTGAAAAATAGATTTAAAGTGATATCTCATAGTTACTTTAATTTATATTTCCCTGATATAGTATTTTTATGTGTCTATTGGTTATTACATTTTTTTTCTTTTATGAATTATCTGTTCATATCTTTTGCCTAATTTTCTACTAGTTTCTTACTCTCTCCTGCCTTAGTTTGTAAGAGCTCATTATTATCATTATTGAATATTTATCCTCTTCTGTATTATAAATATTTTCTCTGAATCTGTTGTCTATTAGTTTAAATTATGATATCTCTTCCGTATTTATTCATACAAAAGTTTAAAATTTTTTAGAGTCATATTTGTCTTTTTTTGTTGTTGTTTTATACCTTCTGGCTTTCCAGTGCCTTCTACCTGTTGATTAAATATATATTTTTCCTAGATTTTTCCCTCAAGGATTTTGTTTGTTTGATTGATTTTTAAGTATTTCATCCATCCATTTTATCCATCTGTATTTTTTTATATCTATCACAATAGCTAGTTGTGCTAGCACCATTTATTATATAATTCATCTTTCCTACAGTGATTCCACCCACCTTTATCACATATTACTTTTCACATATATGCTGAAATCTCTTTCTGGATTCTTATTCCGTTCCATTGATATGTTTGTCTAATTTAGAGTTCTGTAATGATTTGATAACAGTGACTTTTCAGTGTGTTCTAATATCTGCTAAGTCTTCCTTCACTGTTTATTTTGCTATACTCAGTCATTTATTTTTCTATATAACCTTTACAGGTATTTTATCTAATTCCAACCTACATTCATACCCTATTAGAGTAGTAATTGAAATTTTATTAAATTTATACATTGTTTTGAGAAAATTGACTTTTTTAATACTAATGTCCTCATCCAAGAACATGAATGCTTTTCCTTTTGTTCAGCACGTGCTTTATGTTCTGAAATAAGATGTTATTATTTTCTTCATTTAAGTGCTGTGCTTTTCTTGTCAGATTTATCTCTAAGTAATTTATATGTTTTTCTCCTGTTGTAGCATTTTTTTTATACATGTAAGAGATTTAATGCAAACAACAGGTGTTCTTTTTTTAATTAATTAATTTATTTTGGCTGCATTGGGTCTTCGTTGCTGCACATGGGCTCCCTCCGGTTGCGGCGAGTGGGGGCCACTCCTCGCTGCGGTGAGCGGGCCCCTCGTCACGGTGGCCTCTCTTGCTGCAGAGCATGGGCTCCAGGCGCACGGGCCCCAGCAGCTGCAGCACGCGGGCCCAGTAGTCGTGGCCCGCGGGCTCCAGAGCGCAGGCTCAGTAGCCGTGGCACACAGGCCCAGTTGCTCCGCGGCACGTGGGATCCTCCCGGACCAGGGCTCGAACCCGTGTACCCTGCGTTGGCAGGCGGACTCTCAACCACTGCGCCACCAGGGAAGCCCGAGTAGCATTTTTAACCTCATTTCCTTTTCTAAATGCTTATTAAAAGAGGAAAGCCAGGGCTTCCCTGGTGGCACAGTGGTTAAGAATCTGCCTGCCAATGCAGGGGACACAGGTTCGAGCCCTGGTCCAGAATGATCCCACATGCTGTGGAGCAACAAAGCCAGTGCACCACAATTACTGAGCCTGTGTTCTAGAGCCCGCGAGCCACAACTACTGAGCCCACGCACCACAACTACTGAAGCCCGCGTGCCTAGAGCCTGTGCTCCACAACAAGAGAAGCCACCACAATGAGAAGCCCGCGTGCCGCAACTAAGAGTAGCCCCTGCTCGCCGCAACTAGAGAAAGCCCACACGAAGACCCAACGCAACCAAAAATAAATAAATAAAATAAATAAATTTATTTAAAAAAAAAAAGAGGAAAGCTATTAACTCCTATATATTGATCTTGTCTTCAGGCATCTTAGTTTTCTTTTCTTTTACCTGTATCTCTTGAGTTTTATCTCCTTTTCTCCTAATATTTATACCATTTTTCCTGTCTCACTGAATGTACTAGACTGTCCAAGACAATGTTTAATAATACTGACATAGCATCCGTGAGTACTTATTGATTTTAATGAAATGGTTTTGGTATTTTGCTATTTAGGATACTTTCTATTGGGCTTTAGTAAATAGTCTATTGTATGAAGGGTTTCCTTCTATTTTATGTAGAATTTTTATTAGGAATAGCTACTGGATTTTATCAAAAATCTTTTTCAGCACCTATTGACATGATTATATAGTTTTTCTCCTTAAATTTGTTGATAAAATGGATTATACGGAAAAAATTCTTATTATTGAACCACCTCAAAAATACTTGATTACATTACTGGATTAAATGTAATTGTTTGGAACCATGCAACTATATTTATAAACTTGGAAATGTATGTCTATACTCATGAATGAGACTGTTCTACAGTTTCCTGTTTTTTGTATTGTCTTTATCCAGTTTAGATTTAAAGTTCGCTGACTTTGTAAAATGAACTACTGGGGTTCCTATCTTTTCATTAATAGCCTAGAATAGTTTAAATCACATTGAAATTTTATGCTCTTTAAAGAATAGATAAAAATCAGCTAGGAACCCATCAAGTTCTGGTACAATTTACAATGTTAGAGTTCAACACTTTTCAAATTCCATCTACAGTTATTCTGTTCATGTTTACCATCTTTCTTGGGTAGGTTTTGTTTATATAGGAAATCATCTATTTATCCCCAATTTTCAAACATGTTGACGCAAAGCTGTATATGGTATTCTCTTAGAATTCTTTTAATCACTCTATCTCTGGTATGTCTTCTATCTCATTCCTAATCTTGTATATTTTTATTGCCTTTATTTGTCTTAATTAGACTCATAAAAGTTTATTAATATTTTTATTTATTAGAAATGTGTTTGATGTTATTAAAAGAGAGTACTTGAAGTTATAAAGCATCATGCAGGGACTTCCCTGGTGGCTAAGACTCCTCGCTCCCAATGCAGGGGGCCTGGGTCCGATCCCTGGTCAGGGAACTATATCCCACATGCGTGCCGCAACTAAGAGTTCTCATGCCACAACTAAGGAGCCCACCTGCTGCAACTATGACCAGGTGCAACCAAATAAATTAATTAATTTTTTAAAAAAAGCATCATACATCTCCCAATTGTCTTTGATGATGAAGAGGGACAGTATTTTTCCCCAGAAGAAATCTCAAAGAAACTTAAAAAAAAAGCCACAAAGGGAATTCCCTGGGAGTCCAGTGGTTAGGGCTCCACACTTCCATTGCAGGGGGCATGGGTTTGATCCCTGGTCGGGGAACTAAGGTCCCTCATGCCATGTGGCGTGGCCAAAAATAAATTAACAAAATTAAAAAAAATTTTTAAAGCCATGGGACTTCCTTAGTGGTCCAGCGGGTAAGACTCCGTGCTCCCAGTGCATGGGGCCCAGGTTCAATCCCTGGTCAGGGAACTAGATCCCGTACACGTGCCACAACTAAGAGTCCACATGCCACGTTTAAAGATCACGCATGGTGCAGCGAGGATCCCACGTGCTGCATCTAAGACCAGGCACAGCCTAAATAAATAAATATTTAAATAATAATAATAAAAATAAAATTTAAAAAGCCACAAAATAGGCAAAGTAGGCAATTATACAGCAGACGGAAAATAATGGAGAGAAACATGAGAAATACATATGAGTTAAGTATAATTATCTTCGTTGTCATTTGTGAACTCAGAGTAAAACTTTTAAAATAAATGCTCATGCCTTTAACAAATAGATGTGTTCACTTAAGCATATGCACCTTGCTAAGAGTACTCTTTACCTTGGGGGGAAAGTGAAGTCAAAGTTATACTGAGAAAGAAAATGTTTCCACAGTTACCAAGGTGTCTTGTCTCAGAGTACTGTGGGGAATAGTGTTTGGTTCTTCTTATTTTGTTGTCAAAGAGTTTAATTTTTAAATTAAAATCCTTATCAGTAGATAAGTAGGTTGAATTTGGTAACAACTTTGTTCTAAACCAAATAACAAATCTATAAACTTTCTAATAAGTTTACCATATGACCCAGCAATTCTACTTCTAGGTTTATACCCAAGATAATTGAAAACACATGTTGGCACTTCCCTGGTGGTCCAGTGGTCAAGACTCCGCGTTTCCACTGCAGGGGGCCCAGGTTTGATCCCTGGTGGGGGAACTAAGATCCCACATGCAGCACGGTGTGGCCAAAAAAAAAAAAAAAAATCGAAAACATATATTCATGTGAAAACTTGTGCATGGATGTCCATAGCAGTATTATTTTTATAATAGCCAAAAAACAATCCAAATATTCATCAACTGATGAATGGATAAACAAAATGTTATATACTCTTACAATGGAATATTATTCAGCCATTTAAAGGAATGTAGTACTGATCCATGTTTCAACATGGATGAACCAAGAAAGCATTATGCTAAGTGAGAGAAGGCAGTCTTAAAAGGCTGCATATTGTATGATTCCATTTATATAACATCTCCAGAATAGGTAAATATGTAGAGACAGAAGGATTAGTGGTTGCCAGTAGTTGAGGGGAAGAAAAATGGGGAATGTCTACTAATGGGTAGACAAGGTATCTTTTTGGAGTGAAAAAAATGTTCTGGAGATAGATAATGGTGGTGATTGCATAACGTTGTGAATATGCTGAAAACCACTGAATTGCACACTTTAAAATGGTAAATGTTATAAAATTTTACCTAAAAACATTGCAAAATAAAAAATGACTAGGGAAAATGTTAAGAATTGGTATATATGCAAGTCTGGAGCCCAGGGAAGAGGTCATACTAGAGATATAAATTTAGAAGTGATTGCTATATTGATGGGATATAAAGTGTCAAGTCAGTGTCTCTATTTGCAGATAATGTGACTGAATGTGAGGAAAATCCTATGGATTCCACAAAGCAACCACCACAACTATTAAGTGAATTTAGCAAGGTCCCAGGATATAAGGTTATACATAAAAATCAGTTGTATGTTTATATACAATAGCAAAAAGTTGGAAAATGAAAAAACACTCCATTTATAATAATTTTAGAAAACATAAATACTTAGAAATAAATTTAACAAAAGACATGTAACTACACTAAAAATTATTAAACATTGCCGAGAGAAATTAAGTAAAATCTAAATAAATGATGAAATATACCTTCTTCATGGTATAAAATAATAAGGAATATATATATTGGTCTCTATCCCTGGTCCCTGACACAGGCTTCCTGCAACCCTTGTTGATAGGGATGCTAGGAGAATCTTTTGTTCTTACATTTAATCTTTGACCCCAGTTCCTGGCACGGAGATTCCAAAACTCTTGTAATTTCCAAGTGATAAGAGCACTGGGAGCATCTTTTGTTCTAATACTTGGTCTCTGACCCCAGTTCCTGACACAGGGCTTCTGAATCCGTTAGAATTTCCTGGGTGATAGGAGTGTCTTTTGTTCTAATGAGGTGACTCTGGATGGGCTCCTGGATGATTCCTGGATCAGGGCTGGTCACCAGAAAGACCAAGCCATGATTAGAAGCTTAGAATTTTCAGCCCCTCTCCCTCATTCTCTAAGAGAGGGGAGAGGGGCTGAAAATGGAGTTAATAATTGACCATGCCTACATGATGAAGCCTCCATTAAAATCCCAACAGTATGGGGTTGGTAAAGCTTCTACATTGGTGAACACATCCACGTACTGGGAAGGTGACAGATCCCAATGCCACAGGGACAGAAGCTTCTGTGTTTGGGACCCTCCCAAACCTTGCCCTGTGTATCTCTTCATCTGGATGTTCATCTGTATCCTTTACATTATCCCTTATTATACAATAAACAGGTAAATGTAAGCAAGTATTTACCTGAATTCTGTGAGCTGTTCTAGCAAATAATCGAATCCAAGGGGGAGGAGATCATGGGAACCTCTGAACTGTAGCCAAGTTAGCCAGAAGTTGTTGGTAACCTGGGGACCTACCAGCAGTTGGCAGCTGAGTGGGGGCAGTCTCCTGATAATGAGCCCTTAACTTGTGGGATCTGTTGCTAACTCCAGGTGAATAGTATAAGAATTGAGTTAAATTGTAGGACACCCAACTGGTGTCACAGAAAATTGCTTGATGTGAGAAAAAACCCCACGCATCTGGTGTCAGAAGTGTTGTGAGCATGGTAGTAGTGTGAATGTAAAGGAGGGACACACCTGAGGAGGACTGGGCTTTTCCTAATCACATGGATTGGCTGATTCAATATTGTTAATACATCTATAGATTCAATGCAGTCTCAATCATAAGTCCACTAGACTTTTTTTTTTTTTAACTGAAAGGCTCATTCTAAAATTTGTATGGGAACTTCCTTGGCAGTCCAGTGGTTAAGACTCCACACTACCAAAGCAGGAGGCACGGGTTCGATCCCTGGTCAGGGAACTAAGATCTCACATGCCTCATGGTGCCGTCAAAACAAACAAATAAAGAAACAAACAAAAAAAGAAGTAAAATTTGTATGGAAGCAGAAATGGCCTAGAATATCTAAAGCAATCTTGCAAAATAAGAACAAAGTTGGAGGACTAACATTACTTGAATTCAGTATTTACAATAAATGTAAAATAATCAAGACAGCATAGTACTGTTATAGGGATCAACTAATAGATGAATAGAACTGAAGAAAAATCCCAGAAACAGACACGTATAATCATTTGATTTTCAACAAAGATGTCAAAGCAATCCAATGAGGAAAGGAAAATCTTTTCAACAAATTATGCTAGAACAACTGGATATCAATATAGAAAATCCTTAACAACTATCTCACATCATATATAAAAATTAATGCTGAATTAGTCATAAACCTAAACATAAAAGCTAAAACTATAAAGCATCTAAAAGATAGGAGAATATCTTTGTGACTTGTGGTTAAACAAAGTTTTTAGAACACAGACTTATCTAGCCATAAAAGAATAGATTGGAAAAGGGCAGATATTAATCAAAAAGTACAAAATTTTAGTTATAAGATGAATAAGTTCTGGATACCTAATGTAAACTATAGTTAACAATAATGTACAAGTAGCAATCCTGGAGATAAAAGTACACTAACTGAAATGAAAATTTAACTTGAAGAGCTCAACAGTAGATTTGAACATGCAGAAAAAAGAATCAGTAAACTTTAAAGTTAGAGAAATTATCCAGTGTGAGGAACAGGAAGGAAAAAAAAAAAAAAAAGAATGAAGAAAAATGAAGACAGCACTAGAGACTGTAGGACATCATTAAGTGTACCAACATATGCCTAATGGGACTCTCAGACAAAGAGTCAGAGAAAGGGCAGAAAGAGGATTTGAAAATAACATAATAGTCCTGAACTTCCCAAATTTGATGTCAGACATTATTATACACATCCAGGAAGTTCAACAAACTCCAAGTAGGATAAACAAGAAGAGAGTCAGACCTTGACACATCATAGTCAAACTATCAAAAGTTAGACAAAGAGAATCTTTATTTATTTATTTATTGCTGCGTTAGATCTTTGTTGCTATGCGCGGGCTTTCGCTAGTTGTGGTGAGTGGGGGCTACTCTTTGTTGTGGTGCGTGGGCTTCTCATTGCAGTGGCTTCTCTTGTTGCAGAGCACAGACTGTAGGCGCGTGGGCTTCAGTAGTTATGGCACATGAGCTTAGTTGCTCTGTGGCATGTGAGATCTTCTTGGACCAGGGCTCAAACCTGTGTCTCCTGCATTGGCAGGAGGATTCTTAACCACTGTGTCACCAGGGAAGTCCCCAGAGAATCTTGAAAGCAACAAGAGCAAAGTGACTCATCACATACAAGGGGTCTTCAATAAGATTATTTGATTTCTCATAGAAACTATGGAGGCCAGAAGGCATTGGGATCACATATTCAAAAGGCTGAAAGAAAAATACTGTCAATTAAGAATTCTATACCCAAACAGGGACTTCCCTGGTGGCGCAGTGGTTAAGAATCTGCCTGCCAATGCAGGGGACACAGGTTCGATCCCTGATCTGGGAAGATCTCCCATGCTGCAGAGCAACTAGGCCCGTGTACCACAACTACTGAGCCACAACTACTGAGCCTGTGCTCTAGAGCCCGTGCACCACAACTACTGAAGCCCGTGCACCTAGAGCCCATGCTCCGCAACAAGAGAAGCCACCACAATGAGAAGCCCGCGTACCGCAACTAAGAGTAGCCCTCGTTCGTTGCAACTAGAGAAAGCCTGCACGCAGCAACGAAGACCCAACGCAGCCAAAAATAAATAAATAAATAAATTTATTTTTAAAAAAAGAATTCTATACCCAAACAAACAACAACAACCAAAAAACCTATCTTTCAAAGATAAAGGAGAAATAAGATGTTCCTAGATAAGCAAAAGTGGAGAGAATTTATTGCTAGCAGACCTGCCCTTATAAGAAACACTAAAGAGAGTCCTTCAAGCTGAAATAAAAAGATACTAGAGAGTAACTTGAATTCATGTGAAGAAGTAAAGTGCAGTGGTAAAAGTAACTGCATAGGTAAATATTAAAAGCAATATGAATGTATTTTTTGCTTGTAATTCTTTATTTCCCCTGATTTAAAAACAGATACATAAAGCAACAATTATAAATCTGTGTTGATGCACATACAATGTATGTTGTATGACAGTAATAGCACAAAGGAGCAGGAAGGGAATGGAGCTTATAGGAGCAAAGTTTTTCATATACAATTGAAATTAAGTTGGTACTAATGTGAACTAGATTGTTATACATTAAGATGCTAGTTACAGTACTACGTAAGATCTCTCTTGTCTTTTACCACTTTTCCCTTCCTCCTTCTTACCCCAACCTTGGAGGGGCCACAAACCACATCTAATTGAGTAGGGAGCAAAATAGGACAAAGTGGAAAAACAGGAGTCACCCAGGGTCACCTTTTTCCACAGCAACCTTCCACCTGTGGGAGAAGAGAAACTTTAACTTAAATGAAGTTCATTTCATTGCACTTCTTTGTTCTATCACTACATGTGCATTGTTAAATATTATGGCATTTCTTTGCACATTTTAAAACTTTATGTACGGGAATTCCCTGGCGGTCCAGTGGTTAGGACTCCACACTTTTGCTGCCGAGGGCGGGGGTTCAGTCCCTGGTCAGGGAACTAAGATCCTGCAAGCTGTGCGTCATGGCCCCCCCAAAAAACTTTATGTAACTACTGCATTGAACAAGCAGGAATGCATGGAATAGAACTGGATGTCAATAAAGTTGTCTATTGCTTGCAAGTCTATGGAGCCCTATACCCTCAGCATCTAACAGCGCCTGGCATGTTGCAAGGTGGATAAGAATGAGGCCTCTGGCGGCAAAACTGCTCAGGTATAAATCACAGCTCACATACTCACCTGTGACTAGCTTGGTTTCCTCATTTGTAATATAAGGAGTAATTACATTATCTATCACATAAGGGTGTTGCGAAGGTGGAATGAGATAATCCATACGAAGTTCTTAGCATGGTGCCTGGAACATCATGGGCATGAAATAAATGTTAGTTATCAAGTTTGTTAAATAAAGAATTGAATCTATAACCCCCACCCCCACCCTGGGCATGTTCATGCCTCAAGTATTTGGGGGCTTAAATAAGTTTAGCATCAAAAGGCCTTTCTTCATCTCTCTGACCTAGCAAATCACAGAAAGAGACTGGGTTAATTAACTGGAAGGCAGACGGTGATTTGCAGTACTTCGGCGGCGTTTAAAGCAGCAGCATTTGAAGCCTATGATTGTCCTTCTCCCAATCAGTGTGTTTCTTTCCATTTGAAAACCTGTGTCTAGTTTTCTTTTTGACGGTATCTTGCTCTTGTTCTAGTATTTGCTTTGACTCTCTTTTCCTTTCTTTCTTTTCTTTGAAAATCGTGAAATACTACCAACACAGAGAAAAATAGAATAATAAAATCACAAGGGCACCCATAACCAAGCTTTATCAAGTATTACCATTTTACTTTTTGCTTCAAATTTACATTAAAAAATAAATAAAAACATAGTTGAACCCCCTAGGCTGTTACTTTCCTCCCTTCTCCAGAGGTAACCACTACCCTGAATTCATGATTATTACAATCATGCATTTTTGTACTTGTATTTCATATATACAAATATTCATAAACAAAATAATCATTTTACAGTTTTAAAAAATTTATATAAATGATGATATACTATATTTATTACCTTGTAACTTGCTTTTTTTAGGTCAACAGTATCTTTTTGAGATTTATACATGTTGATTTATGAAGCTCTAGTACATGCATTTTAATTGTCATATGAGTATAACAACATTTATCTGTTTATCCTTTTGTTGATAGACATCTCCCCTCTCCCTTTTTTTCTTCTGTTACAAACAACACTGCAAGGAATGTGCTTTTCTATGTCTCCTGTGCACAAGTGCAAGGGATTCTTGTACTCCACAAACCATACACTAAATATCAAGGGTCTAGGGTTTATATCTAGAATTGGAATTGTTATGCCCATCTTCAACTGTACTGGCTTCTTCCAAGTTGCTCTCCAAAGTGATTGCACCAATGTACCCTTTACCAGCAATGTATGAATGTCCGCGTTTCTCCATTTCCTTGCCAACACTTCATATCAGATGTTACACGTTCTGCCTATCTGATGAACATAAAAGGGTATCTCACCATTTTCATTTACATTTCCCTGATTATTAGTGTTAAACATATAGATTTACTAGGTTTAAACATGTATATTTATCGTTGTTGTTGTGTTTTTCATAAAACAAGTTCACGGGTAAGGTATCCTGGGCTGGTACATCTGTTTAATAGCCATTTAGGACTCAGGCTTAGCTTGCCCTTTCTTTCTTTTTTTCCTTGTGTTTTCTTCTATCCCTTTCTTCCCCAGCATTGCTAGCATGTTGACTTTTGTCCTGATCTTGTTGCACGTGGTTGGGAGCTAGATGGCTGTTCCACCTCCAGCTTTAAGTCTGGACTCTAGAGTGGAAGAAAGAGGAACAGGAAGCATGTATCAAGAAAGCGAAAACCTTTCTAAAGTCCCCAGTGGATTTCTACTTATATTTCAGTCAAATCTTAGTTACATGGTGTAGGGGTTCAGAGTATGTCACCCCAAATTAGGCACTGTGGCATATTATTTTGAATTAAAGGTACTTGAGAAACAGCCAGTGCAAAAAGGTCACTCTGACCCCCCTTTGACCCCCTGAAAGCAGGAGAAAAATCTCCCATGTGAAAAACTACACTCCTTGTAGCAGGAGGGTAGAAAGGCATCCTTATCACTAGAGATAGGGAATTTAGGGCCCAGAAGGCTGTATAAACAAACCTTGTTACTTCTTCACCATTTTACCACTAGCTCAAACGCCTTTGTCTTGTCAATTCTTTACAGATTTATTGTTTCTTTATTTACAAGGTATAAAGACATCCTCCTCTGGTCACTTCTTTGAGCCTCATATCTTTATGGGACTCCCATGCATACACATGTAATTAAATTCGTTTTTCTCCCATTAATGTCACTTTATTACAGGGGAGCCTCAGTCAAGAGTCTAGAAAGGTAGAGGAAAAATGATTTCTTCTCCCCTTCAATGGCCACCCTAACATCAAGGAAGACCAGAGCCTCTATAGTACATCAGGCAAGAGATAAGGAGTTAGAGGTTGAGACAGGGTCAGACCTCCTCTGATTGCTACCTCACATCTCTCTGTACACGCCCTTCTTCCCTTTCGGTGGAGAGGCGCATTTGCCTCCCCCTAAGGGAGACAACCACAAAATCTCATCCACAGACTGTGTCCAGCTTGACACCCCAGATCTCTGAAGGAGTACCATCCTCTCCATCACGTACTAACATGGCTCTGGTAGTCCTGCAACCCGTAAGCTTAACGACAAATTGCTTGTGTCCAGGATACCTAATATACAGTGGTGAGAAGACCAGGATAACGGCAATAAAACTCCCACTCAGAGAAAGGGGAAAATGGGAAATTACAGCAGTTACCAACCTTTAGAAATTATCAAATCCTGCTAGACAATTACTGAATCCTACTGGACAGGAGCAGTGAGGACTCCCTGCCCTGATAGAGAAGTAAGTTCCTTAATGTACCACTCTGGCAGCCGCTAGTCTTCTCCCTGGGGTAAACCTGTGTCTCCCTCCATCTTTGGAGATAACGCCCTTCTCTTCCTCCTGGTACTACTTGGGGACCCAGAGGTTGCTTTAGAGTTCAACAGCCATAGGCTGTTACCATGCTTTGTGTTTTGTTTTGTTTTTCAATCAACACAGTCCTCTCCTAAACCTAGTAGGTTTTTGGATGATCTATTTCCAATTAATTCTATGTGCAAGTAACCGCAGTCAAGATTTTTTTCTAGAGAGTCTTTGAGCCTGAGAATTTTTGGCTCTCAGGCCAGCCTTTGTGCTCTGTCAGTCCCCCCACTCCCAGAATTTAACGGCCCCAGGCTTGCGGCACTTTTTAAGCAAAGGCAGGAAAACAGCACCCTTAATCCCATCTTCTTCCACTGGCATTCCTTCTTTGTCTGGCAAAGAATTTTTTTTTTAATAAATTTACTTATTGATTGATTTATTGATTTTTGGCTGTGTTGGGTCTTCGTTGATGCACACAGGCTTTCTCTAGTTGTGGTGAGCGGGGGCTACTCTTCGTTGCCATGCGCGGGCTTCTCATTGCGGTGGCTTCTCTTGTTGCAGAGCACGGGCTCCAGGCACGCGGGCTTCAGTAGTTGTGGCGCACAGGCTTAGTTGCTCCGCGGCATGTGGGATCTTCCCGGACCAGGGCTCGAACCCGTGTGCCCTGTATTGGCAGGCGGATTCTCAACCACTGCGTCACCAGGGAAGTCTTGTCTGGCAAAGAATTATTAAGTGTGAAGGTACTGGGTAAAGTTCTGGGCTCCCAGCCTTCTGCCCTGCTGGCCTGTTGCTTCACAGCCCTGCTGGCTTGGACCGCAGGGTGAGGTATTGAAGCAGTTGACGTTTTCAGCCTCACAAGTATCCCAACACCAGGACTTCCGGCGTCTGCAGACAGAGCCCCTCTTAGCCCTGAAGTTTTCCACATTCCCTTGCCTCTGTGTTTGCATCCCGCTAACTTGAGTCTCAGTTCACTCCTCTTTTAGAGATCCTTTGCTGAAAGTGGCAAGGCATTTGGTTTCCAGCACGCTCAGAGTCCTTACAATGGCCCCAAGGCCTTCCATGCTCTCACTCCCCTCCCCTACGACACACCCCTCTACATCATTTTTTACTATCCTCCTTTTCTTTGTCTCCTTAGTCTTCCAGGAACACTCCAGTGATACCCCTCCTATTCCCACAGCTTGGACAGTGTCATCCAGGTAGCCTCATGGCTCTCTCTCTCACTTCCTTGAGGTCCCTTCCTACCTTTCACATTATCACAGTAGCCTTTTTGACCAACTCATATAAAAGCTGCTCCCATCTGTAGAACTCCCTTATCTCCTTTACTTTGCTAATTTTTTTCCCATAGCACTTTGTAGACTGCACATTATATGACAAGGTATGACAGATGATATTCTGCCCAGATATTTCATTACAACATATCAAATTTCACCACCTTTTCAGCCTGAAATGATTGATTCCTTGGTACTCTCTGACCTACTTCCGCTCAGCCAATTCCACAATTTAGTTTTCTTACTCTTGTGGTTTCTCACTTCTGATAAAAGTCATAATCAGTCAGGAATACTTTCACCTGCAAGTAATCAAAAACTTCAGTGTGGTTGTTAAATAGATGGAGGATTATTTGTCTCAAATCACAAGAAATTGGGGGATAGGTAGGTAGTCCAGGTTTGGTGCAGTGAATTCACTGGGTCCAGGCTTCTCCGTCTTCCCACACTTTTAGTGTTTTGGCTTGTGTCCCCATGATGGTTTCCTGTTAGACACAATACAGCTGCTGCATCTCCATGCTTTGGACACACATTTAAGCAAGAGGAAGGAAGAAAGGGCATTAGCTGTATCAATAATGAAAAACTTTTCCAGAAATCCTCAGCACTTTCATTTTTTTCTTCATGGCCAGAACTGTATCACATGGCCTCTTCAATATGCGAGAAAATTGTAGACAGTGAATATTTTTAGCTGGAAACATTGCTACCTGGGACGAAATCTGGGCTCTGTTAATAAGGAAGAAGAGGTGAATGGCTATTAGGTAAACAGAAAAGTCTGTCAGTGTTTTTCTCTTCTGTGAAGTGCTATTTATACATTATGCCTATTTTTTCTACTGGGTTATTTATCACCACCTCATTAATTTTTAGGGGCACACTGTATAATTGGAATGTTAATTCTTTGTTGATTTTATGCATTACAAATAGTTTCTACCATTCATTCATTCATTTTTTAAAAAGTGTGGTAAAATACACATAAATTTACCATCTTAACTATTTTTAAGTGTACAGTTCAGTGACATTAAATACATTCACACTGTTGTGCAACCATTATCAGAACTTTTTCATCTTTCTCAACTTAAACTCTATACCCATAAATACTAACTCTCCATTCTCCGCCTGCCCCCAACCCCTGGCAACCACCATTCTACTTTCTGTCTCTATGAATTCAACTACTCTAGGATCTGATGTAAGTGGAATCATGCAATATTTGTCCTTTTGTGACTGGCTTATTTCATGTAGCATAATGTCTTCAAGGTTCATCCATGTTGTAGCATGTGACAACATTTCCTTCATTTTTAAGGCTGAATAATATTCCTTTTGTACATATAGACCACATTTTGCTTATCTATTCCTCCATCAGTGGTAAATGGACATTTGGGTTGCTTCTACCTTTTGGCTACTGTGAATAATGCTGCTATGAATATGGGTGTACAAGTGTCTCTTCAAGACCTTGCTTTCAACTCTTTGGGGTATATATCCTGAAGTGGAATTGTTGGGTTATTTTATTTATTTATTTGAGGACCCACCATGCTGTTTTGGCTGCACCATTTTACATTCCCACCAACAGTGCACAAGGGTTCCAATTTCTCCCCACCCTTGCCAACAAATTTTTTTTGTAGTAGTAGTGGTCATCCTAATGGGTATGAGATGGTATCACATTGTGGTTTTGATTTGCATTTCCCTAATGACTAGTGATGTTGGGCATCTTTTCATGTCCTTGTTGGCATTTGTATATTTTTTTTTTTTTTTGGCTGCCTTGGGTCTTTGTTGCTGCGTGCGGGCTTTCTCTAGTTGCGGCGAGCTGGGGCTACTCTTCGTTGCGGTGCGTGGGCTTCTCGTTGCGGTGGCTTCTCTTGTTGAGGAGCATGGGCTCTAGGTGCATGGGCTTCAGTAGTTGCAGCACGCGGGCTTCAATAGCTGTGGCTCACGGCCTCCAGAGCGCAGGCTCAGTAGTTGTGGCACACGGGCTTAGTTGCTCTGCGGCATGTGGGATCTTCCCGGACCAGGGCTCGAACCTGTGTGCCCTGCATCGGCAGGTGGATTCTTAACCACTGCGCCACCAGGGAAGTCCTGTATATCTTTTTTTTGAGAAATGTCTATTTAAGTCCTTTGCCCATGTTTTAATCATGTTGCTTGGGGGTTTTTGTTTTTGTTGTTCAGTTGTAGGAGTTCTTTATATATTCTGGATATTAACCCTTTAACGGATATTTGGTTTGTATTTTCTCCCATTCTGTGGGTTGACTTTTTACTCTGTGTCTTTTAATGCACAGAAGTTTTTAATCTTGATGCAGTCCTGTTTATCTATTTTCACTTTTGTTGCCTGTGCTTTGGTGTCGTTCCAAGAAATCATGGTCAAATTTAATATCAAGAAACATTCCTCCTCTGTCTTTTCCTTAAAGTGTTATAGTTTTCACTCTTATGTTTAGGTCTTTAATCCATTCTGAGTTAATTTTTATATATGGGGTAAGGTAAGAGTCCAACTTCACTCTTTTGCATGTGGTTATCCAGTTTTCCCTATACCATTTGTTGAAAATACTGTCCTTTCCCCATTGAATGGTCTTGGTATCCTTGTCAAAAATCATTTGACCACATATGCAAGGATTTATTTCTGGGCTATCTATTCTATTATGTTGGTCTGTATGTCTGTCTTTATGCCAGCACCACACTGTTAAAATACATAGTTAATATATATTATATTAACAATGTCTAGAGTTATTCAGTATTCTTATCCTTCTCCCAAAACAATACAAATCTTGCACAGTTTAACCATAAGATATCCTCCTCCATCTTTTTTTTTAATAGTAATCTTTTATTTATTTATTTATTATATTTATTTTTGGCTGTGTTGGGTCCTCGCTTCTGCGCGAGGGCTTCCTCCAGTTGCGGCAAGCAGGGGCCACTCATCGCGGTGCGCGGGCCTCTTCACTATCGCGGCCTCTCCTGTTGCGGAGCACAGGCTCCAGACGCGCAGGCTCAGTAGTTGTGGCTCACGGGCCTAGCCGCTCCGCGGCATGTGGGATCCTCCCAGACCAGGGCTCGAACCCGTGTCCCCTGCATTAGCAGGCAGACTCTCAACCACTGCACCACCAGGGAAGCCCCCTCCTCCATCTTTTAATTTTTGAACAGCTTTAAGTTGTCTTTCTTAAACACAAAGAAATTAGTTATTTGTAAGTTACCATTAGTAGTTATATTTAAATTTACCAACTTTTTAAAAAATCAATTTTTATCAATTTCTGGGCTTTCTGTTATTTATTTATTTATTTTTAAAGATTTATTATTATTTACTTATTTAATTTATTTTGGGCTGGGTCAGGTCTTAGTTGCGGC
Organism: Balaenoptera ricei; assembly: GCF_028023285.1. Classification (NCBI taxonomy): domain Eukaryota; kingdom Metazoa; phylum Chordata; class Mammalia; order Artiodactyla; family Balaenopteridae; genus Balaenoptera; species Balaenoptera ricei. Next base: position 13,534,221 of record NC_082647.1, on the reverse strand, counting down.
ACGCGGGATCTTCGTTGAGGCATGCAGATATTTCTTTGCGTCGCGCGGGCTTCTCTCTAGTTGTGGCATGCTGGTTTTCTTTTCTCTAGTTGTGGCGAGCAGGCTCCAGGGCACTTGGGCTCTGAGGTTTGTGGCATGCGGGCTCTAGCTGAGGCCCGTGAGCTCAGTAGTTATGGCACACGGGCTTAGTTGCCCCACAGCATGTGGGATCTTAGTTCCCTGACCAGGGATTGAACCTGCATCCCCTGCATTGTAAGGTGGATTCTTTACCACTGGACCACCAGGGAAGTCCCATGGACTTTCTGTTATTTATTGATTCTATGATTTTCCCTAAGATTCCCCCTTCTTTTGCTGAAGGGCATTTGTACTGATTTTTAAGTTATTGTCTTTTAGCTCAAAATCCACTCTTTGCTCTGTGATGCTGGGCCTGGGACTTTGCAAACCACATGTCTCCTTTGTCTCCTGGCTCCCTGTTAGGCTTTGCCAACAAGGGACCCTGGAAGTAGACTGGAAAGCTGGAGAAAAGAGGAGTGACTCGCTCCTTCTTATTTACATGTTATTCCTGTTAACATTTCCCCAAAAAAACCATTTCCAAAAAAACCCACTTTTTTTAAAGGAGGAAGACTCATAATCTTACCTCGCTGAAAAAAAAATTTTTTGTATGCAAGTACTTTTGAAAAAAAAAATGACAGCTTTATTGAGATATAATCTACATTCAATAAAACTCACCCATTTAAATGTACAATTCAGTGGTTTTTAGTATATTCAGAGTCATGCAACCATCACCACAATCTAATTTTAGAAAATTTTCATCACCCCCAGAAGAAACCTCATACCTATTAGCAGCCTAATAGAATCATTTTTAGTTTGAGATTCCATTTGGCCCTTAGCCGGATACATACACATTTTTATCCAATTATAATCATGGTGTACCTGACATTTTGTATACCTTATGATGGTCTTACTTTACATTGCAAGAATTTTCTGTTTCTAGAGTCTTCATAATTATTTAAGATTTTAATGTAATATGTCACTGTGTGGGCTTACCATGATTAACTGAGGAAGTGCAATTGTTTCCACCTAAGGCAAGGTTCCACAATACTGGCCCAGAAATTGTACTAAAGCTTTTTCTTAGGCCCTGTCTTTCATTTCTGGACGATTGCATTTGGTGGGTAAGAGATCAGATGAAGACAATGCCAAACATTCCAGACCCTGTGTCCTCTGGGTTGGCAGCCACCCTTGGACAGGCCACAGTCACATGTTGTGGCATCCTGCTTTATAGGTCCTGTTCAACTCAGATAGACCATGATCAGGATGGGCAGTTTCTGTCTGCACAGGCTAAGCTATGTTCACAGGAGAAATCCTGATCCAAAGGCTTCCTGTTAATTAGTGTTTCTCATCTGCTGGGTATTACCTGTCTTTTCATCACCTTACCCCCTCCATGCCAGAGGCAGCTTTGACCCTAAGGATCCTGAGGCCCATTGCCTAGATTTTATAAATTTTTTGCTGGGAAGATCAAAGATCCGAGAGGACTATAAGGTTTTACTCCTAAGAGATGTAAGCCTACATATTTTACCATGCTCTTAAAGACATAGGAAGCTTTTTTCTTTTTTTTTTTTAATTTTTTTAAAAATTTTATTTATTTATTTATTTTTGGCTGTGTTGGGTCTTCGTTTCTGTGCGAGGGCTTTCTCTAGTTGCGGCAAGTGGGGGCCACTCTTCATCGCAGTGCGCGGGCCTCTCACTGTCGCGGCCTCTACTTGTTGCGGAGCACAGGCTCCAGACGCGCAGGCTCAGCAATTGTGGCTCACGGGCTTAGTCGCTCCGCGGCATGTGGGATCTTCCCAAACCAGGGCTCGAACCTGTGTCCCCTGCATTGGCAGACAGAGTCTCAACCACTGCGCCAGCAGGGAAGACCCCCATAGGAAGCTTTTAAGACTTTATCCTTGAAATAAAATCTTGGCAGGACCACTGTCTTTGGCTGCACAATTCCAGGGCCCGCCATTCATAAAAACTACAGTATGTGAAAGGCACACCCTAGTGTACAGAGTGTAACCAGCACCAATGTCCTTAGCAGCCTGGGTTCCTGGCCAGCAGATATATAGTAACAACAGGACAGAAGTAATGAGGAGCATAATTAACATTCTGTGGCACCTTCTGTGTGTGAGATTTAGCTAGAATGTCTCATCAAATCTGAACATAAAACCAGGGATGATACTTTGGCTCTCCTTCAGGCTCTCCCACCCCCATCTTTACTGAGGAATAATTGACAAACAAAAATTGTATATATTTAAGGTGTACAACTTGCTGCTTTGATATATGTTTACGCTGGGAAATAATTGCCACAATCAAGCTAATTAACATGTTCATCACCTCACATAGTTACCATTTTCCTGTTCTTTTCTCTCTCTCTCTGTTTTGTTTGTTTGTTTTTGTGTTTTCTGTGTGTTTTTTTGGTGAAAACACGTAAGATTTTCCCCCTTAGCAAGTAAACAATACGGTATTGTTGACTCTAGTCACAATGCTGTACATTAGATCTCCAGAACAATCTGCAAGATCTCATCTCGTATAACTGAAACTTTGTGCCCCTTGACCACCACCAACTCCCCATTTTTCTCTCCCCCAGTCCCTGGCCACCACCCTCTACTCTCTGCTTCTGTGAGTTTGCCTATTTTACTTATTTATTTGTTTGTTTGTTTGTTTATTGGCTGCGTCAGGTCTTAGTTGCAACTCCCGGGCTTCTCTCTAGTTGTGGCGCACGGGCTTAGTTGCCCCATGACATGCGGGATCCTAGTTCTCTGACCAGAGATCAAACTGGCATCCCCTGTGTTGCAAGATGGACTCAACCGCTGGACAACCAGGGAAGTCCCGAGTTTGGCTCTTTTAGATTCCGCTCTCCTCTGTGCTTTTATGTATGCAGTTCCCTCTGGCTGAGGCATTCTTTTCCTGTAGCTTCACTTGACCCATCTCTATTTTTTCTGCTCTACTTAGCTCTGCTGTCACCTTCCTAAGCTCCCTAGGTGGGAAGATTGCTCTGCCTCTGGGCTCCGTTGCAGAAACACCCAGCAGATAGCTCTACCATAAGGCTTATTGAATAGAAAGCGATTGGCTGTTTGCCTATGTCTCCCCCAAAGATTTAATCATGTCTTCCTAGCATACTGAAAGTTTTCAATAACATTCACTGAACTTATAGATGAGGTACTGAGACTACCATAGTATTTTCCCAAAGTTATGTGTAAAGGAGCCAGGAGTAGAACCCCGGCCTTTGACTTCAAATCCCAAGTTCTTTCACTATATCATGCTGGAGGTTTCTCTATCCATCCCCAATTAAAGTCCCACCTTCCAGGCATCTGTGTGATTTTGTTTTGAAGCAGGTATGTAACTTCGCATGACCTGTACATTGAATAAGCAAATCTAAAGGGAAAGAAATCAGAGAATGCATCTTTATTTTTGCTTCCCACTGTTTCTCTCCTCTAGCTAAGACCATCTGTAGATGGAAATCCTTCTTCACTTTATGCTTCCACCCCTCCCCTTCAACTTGCTAAATAACCAAGATTTCTGGGTTCTCAGAGGTTGAAGGGGTGAAAAAACAGCTGGAAAACAGGGTTGGAAGGAAGGTGCTTGCCTCAGGTGCAAAATTTAAAGGGCATCAGTAATCAAGGTAAATATTAATGCAATGTTTTAAAAAATTGAATGCAAAAAATCCAGCATGAACAACACACCAAAAATGTAAATAAAGACAGGCTGTCGTTTTTTGTTTGTTTTATGACCTTGAGTTATTGTGCAATGGGAACAGTGTTTCTAATCATCAGCTTGTAGTTCAAGGGCCACCGGGTCATCGTGTCCCCCAGTGAGTATGTTTATGAGGGTTTACAATGGTGGGAGAACAGACTGGGCAACCCAGGACTTCATATGTCATCCTGTTTTTAGATTGTAAAATCTTTATTAACTTTTCCATTTGGTTCAACATATGGGAGGATAATTTGATAAGTGTATATAGGGGTGCAGATTTTTCCTATGGCCGCAGGCTCCAATATGGCTTGGTACAGCACTGCAGGAAAGTTCTTATTTGACTGATAGACTTGGAAGATGACTTCACAGCTCTGGGTCTGGCAGATGTTTCTGGCTGACGATTTCTTTCATGGGACTCTTCCCAGGTTCTTTGGAGGCAGCCCCTGGGAACACTGGGCTGCCTTTCCTGTGATGTTTTCCAAAGGTTGGCCAGTTCCTTCTCTGGTTTTTCAGGGGTTTGCTCCATGTAGACTCTTGTCTTCTGCTGTCTTTCCTTCCTTCGTGTGGTCCTCTGGGGCCAGGTCCAATATGGCTCCAGGCAGGCTCTCTACTGAGAGGGCCACAGTGGGTCTTCAGAATGCTCAAGCATCCTCTGCTCTGACACTCTCTGGGAGCATGGCCACCCCGAGCAGCCACTCCCCTACACCCCCACTATCCTTATCTCACTTCCGGATCTGATGCCAGCCCTTCTCTGGCTTGGGGTTCTTCCAGATGGGAATCAGGCACCAGTTCACTGTGTTTCTTCCTTCTTCACCTGATATAAAGGGGGAAGTACCCTCCACTCCCCTAAGGGGGGTAGGAGAGAGAATCACAGCACAATTTTCTGCAAGTAAATTTTGCTACAAATTCTTCTCCTTTTTCCACAATTTGCTCCTTTTATACTTTTAGTATGGGTAAAGGGTTTTTAAGAGCCATGCTACCAATTTTTTAGATATCCACTGAAAGATTCCTGTAGGGTGGCCTATCTTGAAAATTCCTTTGGAATCAAATAGCTATTGCCTTGGTGTCTCCACTGAAAAGTCCGTTTTAACATTCTGCTACTCATATTGAAGAGGTATTTTTCCTAAAGATCTGGACATGGTGAGATTAAAGAAGTGGGAATTAAGATTCCTCAGCTCTATTCTTAAAGGCAGAGGTCTACATTTTAGTAAAAACTTAATATTTCAAACCGGAACCCGTGGAGTCCCTGTGAATGGTATGACAATGGAGCCAGTGCCTGGAACATCACCTGAAGTTAGTGTTTGTACCTGAGTCATGGCTGAGTTACTCACTTCATATCGGGCAGTGATTCATCAAACTTCAGATTCTTTAATACATCCTACTGAGAGTGGCTAAAACTCACAGGTAAAAATCCCAAAGGTGGAAGTTGCTACAGTCTCATTATCAGACCAGATGTTGCATGTGAAAGACATAAACTTTGAAGAGCTATATACGGGTTTGTTATTATTAGTTTTCTCTGGAAGTCTAATTCTCTGTATGCAGTGTCAAAGTATAGGTCAGCCAAATTTCTAAGTGAGTAATTCACAGATTCAAAATTAGCAGAATTCAGTTAAGTGGGGTTTGGCTGTGACTGTCTTTATTCTACTGTAGGAATATAATGCCAGTCTTTTTAGGTGTTGCTAGTAACCAGCCTCAGGCCAGTTTGTCTGTGTTGTCTCTCTGTTAGCAATTTTTGTACAATTTAGCTTACCTAAGAAAACGCTAATCCTAATAAGTGTTTCTCCTCGAGTCTGTTTTAAACGGAAGTAGGACAGTACTGCAGGATAGGAAATGATTTATAGTATATCAGACTGATCTGACATTCAGCCATCACGTTAAATATCATTTCTGCAGAGATGCTTTTGGAGTGTCAAGGTCCCTTGATAGGCTACAAGTACCATGAGGGTGGGGTCTGTCTGTATCTCGCCCACTGCTGTGCCTCCAGGAGCTCGTACGTGGCTAGCACAAAGCAGATGCTCCGCGATCATCCTCTCAATGGATGAGCTCACATACTCACTAACGTGTTGCAGGCCCAGTGTTCGGTACTGGGATATAAAGAGGACAGACGAGGTCCCTGTCCTCGAGCAGCTTATGGCCCCTTGAGGGGAGACCGACAACTGCTGTGCAGTACGAAAGGCACTTTGTAGAGCACGACATCCGAGTTGTGTGGGAACACGGAGGAGGGATATGTGGCACCGTTTGAGTGAGGGTGGGAGCAATGAGGGAGTGACCCAGAGAAGGCAGGGTTGCTTGAACTAAGTGTTTAAGGATGGGTAAAAGTTAGCCAGATCAGAGCAGTGGAGGAGAAGAAATTACTTGTTCAAAAGGAGAGAGGACAGAGTGTTTGTGTATCAGCACTGCCCTAAGGCAGAGTCTAAGAGGTATGTGAGTGTGAGTGTGTGTGTGTGTGTGTGTGTGTGTGTGTCTATCAGTGTGTGGCTGTGATGAAAAAGTCAGCTGGTGCTCATGGGTTCCTCTGAAGACTCGTGACCCTATTTCCAAACAATGCGTTGGGCTGAAACAGACTGTTTTTCCATCTGCTTGCTCTTTGTCTTGCACACACTTCCATCCTTCTCCCCCAAGTCATTTGTTTGTCCTCGATGCCTGGCTACCTGGCCAGGGCTCCTTTCCTTTCCTGTCCCTGCATGGGTGTAGCCCCCTCATTTACATGGCCAGCAGTCCTTGGCGTGGGGGTCATCTCTGAGTTAGCCCCAAATCGTAGTCCCAGGGCAGTGACTCCTTCATATCGCAAATGGTGATTATTTCCCCGCTACGGAATTATTTGACTAATTGTCTTAATCTTTCATTTTTCTTTCCATTCAAAGACACAATCTGATATTCATATCTTAGTTTTTTCTTTGGGAAAAGCAACCAAGGCTACCACACTGCTAAGGCAATGGAACAAGAACAGTGGAATCAAGCTCAGAGAACCAGGTTCCAGAATAACCTTGGAAAATTGGTTTTCTTGTGTTTAAAACAATAGCTGGACTAGTACTAGGTGCTCTCTAAGATACTGTCCCACTCGGATTCTTGTCAAGGGAGGAAATATTTAGCCTCGTAAGGAAGAGACAAGGTATTATTGATATTGAGCAAAAACAGTAGTAATCACCTGCCCATCTCTCTCTGTTTCTCTGTCTCTCTCATACACACACAGACACACACACACTCCATGGGAATATTTCAGTGAAAGGAAATCAGCTAAACAGAAACGCAGCAGTGGGTGTAAGGTTAGCATTCTCCATAAATATTTTGATAATTGTACAGTTGTAATTAAGTTCTCCTTGAGAAAATTGGTTCTCACGGTGCAGCTTGAGAACTTCCTTCATTGCTTATTCAACTCCAAAGCTAAGTGGGTCTCTGTATCCTATTAGTCACCAATTTAGTTTGTTGTCCTAAGGTCCAAAGCACTATGATACCACTGAGAGATGGCATCATCTACCTGACTTCTGACCATTATATGGTGGAAGTTGGTGATCTGTATTTTTTGAACAACAACAAAACAAAAATCTGTTTACATTTAGATTTTGAAGAATATCTTCCCATCTAAAGGAGAGCTAATTACACTGTTTTTCTTCAAGGGGGTAGCTGGTTCTGAGTTTCTGGTATTATGTATGCGTGCATGTGTGTGTGTACCTGTGTAAAATAAAGTAACAATTCCAGTTTGGCAACCCCCTAATTGCAGGGATGGCTAAAAAGATTATTATACATGTTATTGCAGAGAACTCAGCACCCTATAAAGTCATGTGGCAGGAACTGGGGCATTTCTCAATTTATCACGTAACATTGCATTAAACCAACTCCTCTCTGTAAACAGCAGGCCAGGAGGACTACCTGGAGGGTGGATTTTTAGGGTCTTCTCGAAACTTCTGTTGTCACGGGAGGGTGGAGGAATCACTCATTTTGTTAATTCTTGTGTTGTTCTTTGGCTTTTCTCCTTTTATTTCTCTCTTTTTTTCTAATTAGAAAAGGAATACTTATTGAATGTAGGGTGCATAAAATGCATTTTGTAAAATGCATAAAAGTATAAAGAAGCAGAAATAAAATTAATTGAGATCCCATTTCCCAGTTACAACCATCATTAACCTTTAGAAATATTCCCTTACTCTCTTTATTCATGCATAAAAAAATAGTTATGCTCTGCTTTTAACACAATGTTATAAGGCAGGCATTTTTCTTATTTAACAAATTATTTAAAACCATCATTCCAAGTGGCTACCTAGTGTTTTATTTATGGAATTTGCCTAAACAGACTTCTATTATTAGATGTTAGGTCAGTGTCAATTTTTCACCTGCATAAAAAGTTTTACGTTGTTCATCTTAATGTCAAAATATTTGTACATATTTTGGATTACTACTTTAGCATAGGCTACTGAAAAATGGAATTTCAAGGTCAGAAAGTAGAACATCATTTTAAAGCATCTTTAAACACATTGTGAATTCTGAAAAGTTGTATTAATTTTTATTCCTACTACCAGCAAAATATGAAAGGACCCATTTCATCACACTTTCGTCAGTTGGGACATTCACATTTTAACACATCTTTGCTCAGTTCATAGGTAGGCGAAATATCATGTATTTATAGTTTTAATTCTCAGTTATTTGATTTCAGTGAAGTTAATCATTTTACCAAATGTTTATCATCCAATTGCATGTGCATTGTCTCTTCATGTTCTTTGTCCATTGTCTATACAGAATTTAGAGGGTTTTTTTTAACTCATTTGTGTGAGTTCATTTACTCCTTAGTCTATAATATTTGTTTCAGTATTTCCCTCAAGTGTTACTTGTATTTCAAACCTACCTATATCTCTTTGATGCAGCTCAACTTTTTAATCTTTTATTTTCTTGTATTTATCTTTTTAATAAATTTATTTATTTTATTTAGATATTTTTGGCTGCCTCGAGTCTTCGTTGCTGCACGCGTGCTTTCTCTAGTTGCGGCGAGTGGGGGCTACTCTTCGTTGCGGTGCACGGGCTTCTCATTGCGGTGGCTTCTCTTGTTGCGGAGCACGGGCTCTAGGTGCGCGGGCTTCAGTAGTTGTGGCACGTGGGCTCAGTAGTTGCAGCGTGCGGGCTCTAGAGCACAGGTTCAGTAGTTGTGGCTCACGGGCTTAGTTGCTCCACGGCACGTGGGACCTTCCAGGACCAGGGCTCAAACCCGTGTCCCCTGCACTGGTGGCAGGCGGATTCTTAACCACTGCACCACCAGGGAAGCCCCTCTTTTAGTTTTAAACTAAAAAGTTATCTCCAGTCCAGAGATTATTTAATAAAGTTTTCCTTCTCTTTTATTGTATATCCATAAGCTATTTTATTTTATTTTATTTTATTTTAATTTTTTTTAATTAATTAGTTAATTTATTTATTTTTGGCTGTCTTGGGTCTTCGTTTCTGTGTGAGGGCTTCCTCCAGTTGCGGCGAACGGGGGCCACTCTTCACCGCGGTGCGCGGGCCTCTCACTGTCGTGGCCTCTCTTCTTGCAGAGCACAGGCTCCAGACGCGCAGGCTCAGTAATTGTGGCTCACGGGCTTAGTTGCTCCGTGGCATGTGGGATCTTCCCAGACCAGGGCTCGAACCCGTGTCCCCTGCATTGGCAGGCAGATTCTTAACCACTGCGCCACCAGGGAAGCCCTCCATAAGCTATTTTAAATGCAAAACACTTACATACCCCCAAAGTCTGAGGATATACTCATCAGCTCAAAGAAAGCATAAGTAATGATTCATTGAGAAGGTAAAGCTGGTCTCTATTAGGAACCAGTTGGACTGCAAACTTTTAATAAGAGTGTTTGAAAGAAACACCTGTGACTGTCCATGAGCTGCTGATCTCGAAGAGTGGGGATGACTGGGAGGGGATGGTTAGAGAGTCTGGAAACATGGATTTTCACACTGGTTTGAGGCCTCTTCATGTTTTTCATTCTTTTCTTTTTCTGAGTTTCTAGAGTAAATTTGTAGCAGCCGTGGGTTCAAGGAATGATTACTTAAGACCTTTCCTAAGAATGACAGAAAACTGTGGGTTGCGGAAAGCACAGTTCCTCATTTTCGAAAGGAACTGAGAGAGAAAAAAGAGTGAGAACTGGGGGAAAGTGGACTGGGAATCTCTCAATGGCTCCCCATAATAAACAGAAACAGTGGGTAAATGTAAAATTTTAGTGTCAGGGCACAGAAGGTGAGCTACGTGGAGAAGTGGAGCCTAAATGAAAGGAAGTTATTCCCCTTTTGAAATGAAATAAGGAGAATCGGAATTAGATTAAGCAGTCATACAGTTTGAAATTCAGTGTGAGAAAGGCAGATATTTGTAGTTCATACATTTTATTTATACTTTGAACCTACTTATTTTTATTTTATCATTGCGGATTATTTAAATATTTGTATAGGTTATCAATTCAGCTAGCACACTTAATTTTTAGTTGAAATTATAATGTATGCCCTCATGAGCATTCCCACTTGGACAAAGCCTAAGTGGCTGGTCTAGCAGCTACTAAGGAGAATTTATCTTTTAACCTACCTGAACTGCAAACATAGTGACTAAGAGGAACTACTTGGTTTGTAAAGCACTGGCTTGGTAAACTCAGCCTTATAAAGTGACCACAGGTTTCACAAATTAACATTTGTGCCCTGTTTGAGCACATTTGCCAAGAGTCTTTCTGTAACCTGGGATCTACTTCTGCATTTCCAAGGGATCTTGGGCAAAACATCCAGCTCCTGACATGCCAATTTCTTCAGCTGTTCTACGGGGGCTTTGACTAAAGCTCTAAGGTTGCTGCCAGCTCTAAAGCTTAGATTTTTTTTTTTTTTAATCCTGCAATTAGGAGAAACCTAACAAGGAGAGTTTTCTTGCTGTTCTTCTTTAGCCATATGAAAAATACATTTCACGAGAGTCACAGGAAGCAGCCTGGAACTTTATAATTGATTAAGAATACTAGAGACAAAATAATATTATTCCTTTAAGTTACTCTAATTGCCTAAGCAGTGTGACTAGGCTCTGACTTTTTTTGAGTTCTTTTTAATTTTAAATCTTTTAAGTTTTTTTCTGTTTTCTTTATCTTGGTATGTAAGAAATATTTACCATATTCAATTCAGTTCAAAGATTTTAATAACGAATTAAAACAGAGCAAAGAATAAAAACCATACATATTCCAATATATTAGAACACCTTCCTGTAGTAAAATCCTTATTGTTCAAATAACCTGGCCATGATTGAGGCACTACCATCACCTGGTGGCACATTGCCTAATTACAGGAAAAGTATCTAAAGAAAAGTCAGCTTGTGAAACTAAAAAGTGACGGCAAACGTTGTTTTTTTTAATAAGCAGTGATTTTTTTTAAAATTTAATTTATTTTTTGGCCTCACTGGGTCTTCGTTGCTGTGCGCGGGCTTTCTCTAGTTGCAGCGAGCAGGGGCTACTTTTTGTTGCGGTGTGCGGGCTTCTCATTGCAGTGGCTTCTCTTGTTGTGGAGCATGGGCTCTAGGCGCACGGGCTTCAGTAGTTGTGGCACAGGGGCTCAGTAGTTGTGGCTCACAGGCTCTAGAGCGCAGGCTCAGTAGTTGTGGTGCACGGGCTTAGTTGTTCCGCAGCATGTGGGATCTTCCCAGACCAGGGCTCGAACCCGTATCCCATGCATTGGCAGGCAGATTCTTAACCACTGTGCCACCAGGGAAGTACCACAAGTGTTATAGTTTTAAACAAGCCTCTGAAATGTATATTTAACAAGGCAATCGCTATATAGATAAGGATATTATAATCTAGTAGTGACCAGGTTAGTGCCACTGAACCTATAGTCAGACAACATTGATTATTAAATTCTTGCATCTGTGCTCTTGGGAAGGAAAAAAAATCCACTTTTTTTCCCCCCAATTGCTCCAGTAGCATTTATTTATTTATTTAAAATTTTAAACAAGTCATGATGTTTATTGTGGAAAAGTTAGAAAACTCAAAGAAGCAAGAAGGTTATAAAAGTCATTTACAATGGCATCACCCAGGAGTAAACACTGTTAACTTTTGGGTATATTTCCAATATCATAATTTTTTCTACATCATTTTCAATGATGGGATAACAATATTAACAATAACAGCTAACACTTACATTGTACTTACTATATGCCAGGCACAGTTCCAAGTGCTTTATATATATTAAGTTTAATCTTCATAGCTCGCTTATAAAGAAGGTAGTATTATTATCTTCATGTTACACACAAGAAATTGAAGCACATAGAAAAGAAATAACTTACCAGATGTTACACATATAATAATTGGTAGAGCTGGGATTCAAACTTAGTCTGCTTGGATTTAGAATCTGTTCTTAACCACTATATTCTACCGCCTTTCTGTATTCTGTTATGCTGATAAATTTTATTCACTAAATTACCATTGTTGGACAGGTAGGTAGTTTCTAAGTTATTGTCATTATAAACAGTGATGTGAGGGTCATCGCTTTTGTTAATTTTTGCAAACATACTTCATTATACCTTTAGGCTAAATTCCACTAAGTAAAATGAGGGTCAAATTAACTCCACATTTTTTAAGGTTCATTGTCTAATTGCCTTGTGTCAGACAGTAAGGATGTACTCAAAGAAAGAGGGGTGTAGTGAGGGAAAGCTAGAGTGAGCCAGTGGTATTGGATTGGAATTGAAGGTATGGGTATGAACTTATGGTATTTGAGAAACATATTTAGACTGTTAAATATAGAAATAGATACAGATATGTGTGTATTGGGAGGATATAAATGCATACATGTATATGTTTACCAGCTGTGTCTGCTGAAAGGGCGTAAAAACAATGACACCCAGTAGCAATGAGCACATTTAGCACCCACATCTTGGTTTCTAAGTGCCATTCTTCCTTAAAAGCAACCACATCTTCCTTGGAGAAATGGCCAGTTCCAAGGCTGGGGCTGGGAAAGTACCAGATGAGTGTGCAACATTTTTGTGTCAGAAAGTAAGGCGGTGCCCAAAGAAAGAGGGAATATGTGAGAAGAACATAGGAGTCAGCTAAAAGGGGCTTCCACTGGCCAAATCTGGGACAATTTGAGCATCAAAATGAATAATGATAGTAAAGAATCCATGAGTTCAAACTGATGTGAATGTATGAAAGAAAGAATGAACAAATGAATAAATGACGGAAAGGGAAAGTTTTCCTTGATTGTAATATTCTAACTAATTAATGTAGAAGGAATGACGGAAGTAGAAAATCACTATTACAAAGGAAAAACTAGTAAATTAACAGGGGAGAAACCTGGCAGACATCACCTTCACCAAGTGTTCATCAAAGTTTAACATCACCTGTAATGGCCCATAGTGTGCCTCCTGATATAGAGCATGGAGAAGAACACATTACACCTATGATACTGCCACCCATAATGATAACCTAACCAGAATCATGAGGAAACATCAGACAAACCCAAACTGAGTCACATTCTTCAAAATACTTGGACTGTATTCATCAGAAATATCAAGGTCATGAAAAACAAGGAAAGACTGAGGCACTCACTGTCTCTGATCAAAGGAGACTAAAGAAACACGACGGTTGAATGCAATTCATTATCTGAGATTTTCTTTTCCTATAAAAGTCATTATTGGGATAATAGTTGAAATACAGTTTGTAGATTAGCTAATAGCTTTTTATCTGTGTTAATTTCTTGATTATCCTGATTTTGGTAATTATACTGCGGTTACGTAACAGAATGCTTTGCTTTAGTAAATACATGCTCAAGTATTTAGAGGTCCAAGGGTAATCATATCTGCAACTTACTCTCAGTTTTAAAAATTTACACACACACAGAAAGAGAGAAAAAGAAGGAGAGAGAGAGAAGGAAAGAGGGGAAGGGAGAGGGAGAGAGATATAAAACAAATCCGATATGTTAACATCTGGGGAATCTGGGTGGAGGTTATAAAGTAATTCTTTGCACTATTTTTTTTTTTTTTTTTACTTTACTTTTTTTTTTTTTTTTTTTAAAGTATTTGTTTATTTATTTATTTATGGCTGTGTTGGGTCTTCGTTTCTGTGCGAGGGCTTTCTCCAGTTGCGGCAAGCGGGGGCCACTCTTCATCGCGGTGCGCGGGCCTCTCACTATCGCGGCCTCTCTTGTTGCGGAGCACAGGCTCCAGACGCGCAGGCTCAGTAGTTGTGGCTCACGGGCCTAGTTGCTCCGTGGCATGTGGGATCTTCCCAGACCAGGGCTCGAACCCGTGTCCCCTGCATTGGCAGGCAGATTCTCAACCACCGCGCCACCAGGGAAGCCCTCTTTGCACTATTTTTGCAACTTAGTGTAAATCTGAAATTTTGCCAGAATCAAAAGTTTAAAAAAGTCCAAACAATGCAAAAATGTATATGCTGTAATACGAATAAGAAAGTGATTTCTTATTCTTTTTTTAATCCTTTTCCTCAGATATAAGCACAGTAAACAGTTTGGTGGGTAGGCTTACAAACATATGCTATGCATATATAAATAGATGTGTATGTACATGTCTGTATATGTGTTCTTACACATAATTTTTAAGTAGCTTCATACTATAATACTTTAATAGAATGTTCTGCTACTTGATTTTTTAAAATGTTTTATCACTGATATTTTTCCATGTCAGAACATATACATATATCTCTTTTTAAAAACTAGTTGTTTAATATCCAGGGTATGGATGTATAGTACAACTTATTTAATAACTTTACTATTGATGAACATGGAAATTTTTTTCCTATTTTTCTACAAAAACTGCATGGACTTTTTTGTGCATTTGTATTGAATATCTGTATTCCTATGCTACAGTCATATGGGATTCCTGAGTCAAAGGATATTCATATTTAACCTCTTGATTAATATTGCAAGAGCCACTTTAGAAAGCAAAAGCTTACCTAAGTAGTATCTCTTAATTGCCACTGTCAGAAACATACATTCAGAATAAACGTGAACAATGGCTGAGACCAATCTGTGGGCTGTTTGAATGAGTCTTAGGGACCATGAGCTGCTTATTGCTGTGTATTGCTGACCAGCAGGAGCGGTGATAACTGCCTCTTGTATGTTACCAATGAACATCTCTGGCTGTGTGTTATCTCATGCAGGCTGGTACATGACTACATAGAGTCTCTCAAGAGTTCACTGTTAACCTGAGGGGTTATGCTAGCTCTGTAAGTGCCCCATAATTACCTGCATGTTTGCTGGTGTGTTTGTCTTAAGAACACAGCTATTAATTATTGTGACTCTGGGATCACTACTTATCTTCTACTTTACTTTCTTCTCTTTACTGTTTTTTTGTCTTTCATTCACAACCAATTCAGTAATATCAGTTAGATACCTGTAGGAAAATACTAGCAGCATCAAGACAGGCTTAATATAAATGAATAGATACATTACTTCCTTTTATCATACCATCTACCACCGCCCCCTAAAAATATCTGCTCTATAAGCTGGCTTTTCGTCAGCAATGGATATGTTATGTTGTGGGAGAAGGCAGTGGGCAAGGGAAAGGGGGCAGAAATAGTTATCCCGACGAAACACAGGCTCAGAGATTGTTTCTAGGCCATTGCAAATGTTTTTGAATCATTACTGTAAATTAGAAAATTAAAGATATAAGGATAGTTTTTAAAGGCTAGAAGGTTACAATGTGAAAATCTTCAGGCAACATAAGATTTACTATGACGTGACTCTAAAACAATGAAAGGAAAGATCAAAAAGTCGTTTTCATTTACTGAGCCTCTGTCCCAAGTCCTGGGCTGGGTGCTGACGAACATAGATGACTAAGGCATACTCTTTGCCCTTGAGTAACTCAGCTTCTTGTGGGGGACACAGATATGTGAGCATATAATTATAATATGGTATGAAGACTCTGTAATACTGGTATGTACTGGATGTAGATGTAAAGTAACAAGGGTATCAAGGGAGCACCAAAGAGAGAATGATTAGTTTTGACTCAGGTTATAAGGAAGGTTCCAATGGGGATGTGATCTTTGGGCTGGGCCTTGAAGGAGTTTGCCAGATTGATGAACTGTTATGGAAGGTATTTCGGGGCACAGAGAATAATGAATTGCACGAGTAAAGGCAGAAAGGCTGCATTTGGGTCCCTGGTATACCTACGACCTCTAAGGACTCTGAAGGTTAATAATACAAATCTAAGCCAGTCAGTGCCTGCAACCCCCCTGGGGATCTTGTTAGCAAACAGATCCTGATCCATAAGGTCTGGGCTGAGCCTGCAATTCTGCGTTTCTAGCAAGCTCTCAGGGGGTCCACATATCACATTTTGAGTAAAAAGGCTCTAATTCTGTAAATGTTGTCTGCTTCAGCTGGGCCTGCTAGTTGGTGCAACCTAAGAGCAGAATGGAGAGCACAAGTTTGTCTGAGCAAGTTAATAAAAAGTATAAGAAGCCTCTTTTTCGGAGACTGTAGCATTTCAGAAACAGATTCGGCATTGTACCTGAACCAGTAATTTGAGGGTCACTCACCCTGTAGGTCACCGGTTCAGGAAATGTGGGAGCAGGCACTGCAGTAATGCTGAGGGCAAAGTTTCCGCAGGACCGGTCAGTTCCTATGGATCAAGGCAGCAGGGCAGTGGAGAACTCCTGAGTCTGAGGGTCTGTGGTGGAAGGTGGAAAGGAAAGCAGGACACATGGGACTTGCACAAGTTTTAAACTGACTGGGGCTCCTGCAGAATAATAACAATTAGGAAAACATAACCCACGTTACCATTTTGAGTTATTTTGTTGATGCTTTCTCAGGTGCTTCATTTTTAACGAGAAAATAGATGAATCCATTGAGATGCTCTGCTTTGAATTCACGACCATGTTCTTCCTAAAGAATGACCTTTTTTTTTTTTTTGTATCATAGAAGTAATACTTGTTTTTTGCAGAACATTTGACAATCGACCATGTTTTGGAGTGATCTTAGTGGAGAGGATGATCTGGACTAATTTTCTTTTATTCCTATTTTCCATACATCACCCTGTCGCCATGCCCTCCCTGGGGAGCTGGCTCTGGTGAGTGGCTTGGCGACGTGGCCAACAGAATCCCAGAGGGCCAACCTGTGTGCTAAAGACAGACTGCGATCTCCAAATGAGATCACTGAGCTTTTCTTCACTTTCATCTTCCCTGCTATCAAGGCTGGTTGTGAAATGCAATGGGGAGACTTCAAAAGACTAATGAAGGTGGAGGAAAGGTCAATTGTTTATTTTTCACAAGAAAGATAATTCTCATCATGCTTTCCTTTCCATGATGAACTGTACAGCCTGCACAGATGGTTTGGAGCAGACCACATGGCTGGAATTTAGCACCCAGGGATTCGGGTATCCTTACTACCTGTGCCTCCTTGAACATGCCCCTGCAGAGACAAGATCATACCAGAATGATAAGCAATTATTAACACCAAGGCCTCACTAAGAATAAAATCAGACAGGCATAAGAGCTTGTTGGAGAGAATTATAAAATCAGAGCCTGAAGGAGATTGGTGATGAGGACCCAACAATTCAAAGTTGACTCAAGTCATCTTTGGTACATTTCCAAGCACAAGATCATCTGGAGGCCTACATCTTGTGGCTCACTAACGAAGCATCTTGGAACCAGTGTTTATCTCTTTCAATTTTGGTTCCACCAGAATTCCTGAAACAGTGATTCTCATGCTTTAAAGTGCATATTAATCACCTGGAAGCACTTGTTGGAAATGCAGATGCCTGGGCTGCAGCCCAGCCAGCTGACTCAGAGACGCCTCAGGTGACGATTCTGCGCAGGAGGGCTGAGTCCACCTGCTGAGTGTCATTCCTTCTTGGAGTCACACTGATTGACAAGTGCAAGTCTTGTGCGACTGGGAAAGAAAGTGGTGTTTTTACTCCCACTGGTCTCCCACCAAGAGCTAAGAGCAAAGGCTAAACGAAGGGAAGAGGTCCAAAGAAAAACAGAATAGACAAACCCCAATTTTTACATCCTAGATGTATTTCTAAAAGGTTGTGTAAAAATCTAATTTATACGAGCTCATCTTTACTTTCCCTTTACTTAAACCAGAGCATGTTCTATCCACTTTTGATTTTCACGTGGTAGTGGCTTTGCCGCCTCACCTTTCTTTTTCAGCTCCACCTAGCCTCTCCACCACGAATAACTCCCCGTGAACAGAATAAGCAGAGCAAGCGAGAGCCCTGAGGGCCCCCGCCTTCACAGCGGCAGAGCCCCTCATCCGCCTGAGGGCTCCCCTCCTCACACAGACGGCTGGTGCCACCTCCTATCTCTCCGGGGGGTCATTGCTGCTGACTTCTGCCTCCGTGTGAGGGGTTTATACTCTGCCCAAGGCCCCGGCTCTCCCTGTGCTCTGCCCCGCTGACTGTCAAGTTGTGGCTGGAGAAGCAGAGTGACGGAGCCCTTGCCTTCTCTATGCCACCTGCCAGACCAGGTGCCCTGGTTGGGCTGGTCACCCATGTGGCTTCATTCTGGGTCAGTACCACCACTGACCAAAGGGCTCAGAAGTCATTCCCCATCGGAGTTCAAGTTCATGCTCGGCAGCCAGCAATTTCTACCCGTATTTGCTATCAGAGTAGGTAAAATGCACACTCACACAGGGAAGACAGCCAGAAAACTTTTGTTCCAAAACAGTGGTCCCTCCTGAAATGCATCATCTCTTCTTCCTTCCACCTCTGCCCTCAAACCTCAAACAAATATGTCTGTCTCATCCATGCAAAGCCTACTGGATCCTATTCTAGTTTTTACTTGGCTGTCACAAGATCCCAGGAAACAGAGAGAGAACCAGGTGTCTTACTGCTTAGAGAAGAATTGAGTGTGATAGAGCAGAAACCATTAAGCCTGCGAGTCTCTTCCTCTGTAGAATGTGCTTTCCTGTCTCGGTTGCTGACGGCAGGGATTGTTAGGACTGCCCCTGGAACTTAGGTGCTCTGGCTGCACTGGGGGCTTGCAGAGAGCACCCCCACCAGCGACGCTCCTTCAACACCAAGGGGGCTGATTCAAACCCAGGCCAGGGACAGACAGTGCCTTATCCTACAGTCACTCCCTGCCTGGGTCGTCACGTGGACTTCACTGCTTCAGCGAGATCCTGAAACTAAAGACTGAAAAGCCTACAGGAAAGCCAGGCAGGTGACGAAACCAGAGAAGCAGGCAGGGAAACAGCCCAATGATAAACGGAGGCTGTGCCTCCGGCTTCTCTGTCCTGGAGGGGCAGCCACAGAGATGCAGTGTTCCCATGACTTCTCATTTTTTTTTTTAGAGAAGCTGATATCTGGGTTTTATGTAAAAATCTCTTAATTAAAAAACATTGATATCTACTTCACAGTTCAAAAAATGTCATGTGGGCCAGACAAATCATATTCATGGGCCAAATATGGGCTGCAGACTACCAGCCTATGACCCCTGGGCTAGATTCTTTCCCTCTGATCCTTCTTGGCCTGGTTGCCTTTTGCTTCTTTCTTGAACTCTCTGGTCCTTATGCTTTCACACTCTGAGCTTGATTTTACCTTTTGCACTCTTCTTTCTCTAATTCCTAGCTCCAGGCTCACTTGTGTCCCCCAGCTGCCTAACCCATGTCCCACTGCTCTGCCTTCTGCTGTCACTGCTGCTTCCAGGACCAAAGCCTTCCCCTGGGGAAACCTGCATGGGCCAAGGTGAGGTGCCATGTGTGTCAATCTCATACTGTCATAGCCCTGCAACTCCAAGCCCATCTGTATCTTGCCAGGGTACCTGACAGAAGTCCCAGTTCTACTTATTGAGAAGAGCTTCACAGGGGTGGTTTGGCCCTCTCAGTGTATCCTATCAGGAGTACAGGATGTTGGTGTGTCTTATTATTGATGTTAACCTGGATTACCTGATTAAAGTGGTGTCTGCTAGGTTTCTCTACCTTAAAGTTACTACTTTTCTCTTTGTCAATAAGAGTTATCTAGGGGAGATAATTTGAAAGCATACAAATATCTGGTTTCTCCTAAAACTTTTGCCCACTAATTTTAGCATCCCATCAGTGGATCTTGCCTGCAGCAATGATTATGCGGTGTTCCGATGGTGATTTCCTCTTTCCCTCATTCCTTACATTTTAAAATTAGAATTCTTCTATAAGGAAGAGTTGTCCCTTCTCCCCAGTTTGTATCAGTATGAACTCAAGGATATTTACTTTAATCTCTAGGTTTTAACTCAGTACTATTCTTATTTGTTTTGTTGCTCAAATTGTTCCAGCCTTGGCCACTGGGAACTCTTTCAGGTTGGATTCCATGCCCTTTCAGCAGGTCCCCCATCCTTTTTTTGGAGGGGCACTTCCTTACTTTCTGGCATAATTTGTATCTTACCTGTCCCAGCCCTGGAATCCACTATTTCTCCAAGGAGCTAGGATATCTTTTGTTGGAGAATAGTGTTTAAAAATCAACACCATTTTGGGTCAAAGGATATGGGTGTTATTAATGGCTCAGTATACACATTGATAGATTCTTTTTCTTTTCTTTTAAAGCATAGGATTTTTATTTAATTAATTAATTATTAAAAATTTTGGCTGTGTTGGGTCTTCATTGCTGCCTGCGGGCTTTCTCTAGTTGTGGTGAGCAGGGGCTACTCTTCGTTGAGGTGCACGGGCTTCTCATTGCGGTGGCTTCTCTTGTTGTGGAGCACAGGCTCTAGGCACGCGGGCTTCAGTAGTTGTGGCTCGTGGGCTCAGTAGTTGTGGCTTGCGGGCTCTAGAGCACAGGCTCAGTAGTTGTGGCGCACGGGCTTAGTTGCTCCGTGGCATGTGGGATCTTCCCGGACCAGGGATCTAACCTGTGTCCCCTGCATTGGCAGGCAGATTCTATCCACTGCACCACCAGCGAAATCCAGAAACAATTTAAATTATATGTTTCAACATCTGTTATAAGTCCCCACATTATTCTTCCTTTTCAGAATTTCTTTTGTGTTCTCTATTTTTCCTTCCAAATGGATTTTGAAATTTTAAATCCTTTTATCAAACACAAGAAACGTATATCGAAATTTTGATAGAAATTATAAAATAAATTATATAAATAAATGTAAACAATTAACATCTCAATAATGCATAATCTTCCTATTCAGGTATACGGGATCCCTCTCCATTTATTCAATTTTTTTTTTTAACAACATTCAGTATTTTCATAAACTTTCTCATATTAGCTAAATCTTTCTCCCGACACGGGATATCTTATTTTACTGCTGTCAAGTTCTAAAGATTTGAAAAGGCTCCAGGGCGGCTAGGGAATTTCACTAGAGATGTAGAGCCACAATAGTTTGCCAACGGGGGGACCTTGGCCAAGCGACTTTAAACTAATAGTTCTCCAAGTGTGGTCCCACACCAGCAGCACCAGCAACACCTGGGAAGCATTATGAATGCAAATTCCTGGGCCCCTTGGAGCCCTACTGAATAAGACACTCTGGGGTGTGGCCAGCTGTGTCTGACAAGCTCTCCAGATGATACTGCTGAACACCAGAGTTTGAGGAATACTGCTTTAAACCAATGATTCTTAAACTTGGCTACACAATAGAGCCATAAGGAGCTTCTCAAAAATACAGTGATTAAGTCATTTCTCGCTCCCTGTCCCAACTTGGATTGAATTGGCCTGGAGTGGGACCAGGCACAGGGTTCTTCTAACCTCCTGCCGGTGATTCTAATGCATAGTTGGAGCTGAGAACCACAGCTCTGAACTGCAGTTCACATATAAAATGGAAAAAGTAACACTTACTTCATAGGGTTGTTTTAAGAATTAAGTGATACGGCTTATAGAAAGAGTTAAGCATAGTGCTTGGCAAATGCTAAAACACTGGACAAATGGTAGTTATTGTTACAATAATCCTCAGACTTAGCAGATCTGTGCTACTCTGTCGTGTCATAAAAGGTACAGGCTTTTGAGTCAGGCAGCTTGGATTTAAACCTCAGTCTAAGACATTTAGAGCTGTGTGATCTTGGGTACAAGATCTAAGCCTCAGTTTCTTCATCTGTAAAACGGGGATTCTTGTCATACGGGGGTTACGTAAGGTTTACAAAGCACAATGCCTGGCATCTGCTAAGTGCTCCAAAAATGTTGACATTACTTGCAATCATTGTTTTCACTGCTTGTGAAGTTCCTGATGATTCAAACCACATGGATCTCTCCTCTGTCTTATTTAAGAATTTAACTTGTTTGGTGCTTAATGCACTGGTCAGTTCCCATACCGATATACTCAGCCTGGAGCTCTTTTTAGATAGAAACTTGTTCTCTTCAATTTCTGTTGAGTGTTGTTTTTATGCCAAACTCAAAAGGAAGGGTCAATTAGTAGTTTTCAGGCTCTTTGGGGAAGATGATTCTGTACCGAGTACCAATTTAGATTGTCAGTAAGGAGGAGCGCATGTTTTCTGCAACAGACACAGAAAGTTCTCCGTAATTGAATCTATCCTGTCTCAGAAAACACATTTTCTTAAGTAGAAGACAATTTAGAATCTACATTGGGTTAAGTCTAGTTTCTACTTTAATATGAACTTATAATTCTACCAGATCTCCAGTGAGGTTAGAAAGTTGCATCTGGGTAGGTTCTTTGGTCAGTCTTCCCACTAGTTTCATGAACTTCTGTTTCACTGCTTCGATGTCATTTTAAAAAACATGTTTCGGGGACTTCCCTGGTGGTGCAGTGGTTAAGCATCCGCCTGCCAATGCAGGGGACATGGGTTCGATCCCTGGTCCGGGAGGATCCCACATGCTGTGGAGCAACTAGGCCCGTGCGCCACAACTACTAAGCCTGCCCTCTAGAGCCCGCGAGCCACAACTACTGAGCCCGCGCGCCTAGAGCCTGTGCTCCGCAACAAGAGAAGCCACCGCAATGAGAAGCCTGCACACTGCAACTACAGAAAGCCTGCATGCAGCAACAAAGACCCAATGCAGCCAAAAATTAATTAATTAATTTAAAAAAAAAAAAAAAACATGTTTCGGGGCTTCCCTGGTGGTGCAGTGGTTGAGAATCTGCGGGGGGACACAGGTTCGAGCCCTGGTCTGGGAAGATCCCACATGCCGCGGAGCAACTAGGCCCGTGAGCCACAACTACTGAGCCTGCGCGTCTGGAGCCTGTGCTCCGCAACAAGAGAGGCCGCGACAGTGAGAGGCCCACGCACCACGATGAGGAGTGGCCCCCACTTGCCGCAACTAGAGAAAGCCCTCGCACAGAAATGAAGACCCAACACAGCCATAAATAAATAAATAAATAAAATTTAAAAAAAACCAAAAAAACATGTTTCAAGTTCAGCATAAATGTTTTACTGATTTCCAGTTATTTGGATATACAGGGTTTTACTGTTTGTTTCCCTGTTTTATCTAAGTCTTCTTGAATGTATTGCTGTTTGTTTTGCTGATTTTATCTCAATTTTTTTTTTTTTTAAAGAAACGCTTCCTTTTGAACTAACAAATGAGTACTTAAGAAGGGCCATGAAGACAGGATTGGCAGGTTGAAAGACCTTTCCCCCTGTCTATTGCTCTGGAAGTTTGTTCCTATCTCTCACTCTCTAAACTTTGAGACTTAGAAGCTTTGGGAGAAATGTGTGAGGAAAGAGGAAAAAGGTGAAGAGGGTGGAATTTTAAATTCTGACTTATTCTTTTGTGGAAGGTGCTTCATAAATAAAAGCATTATTATGTATGTGTGTGCTTTTTAAAAAAATAAATTTCTGGAACCCATGATTACATAACAATAAAATGCATTTTGGGACTTCCCTGGTGGTGTGGTGGTAAAGAATCCGCCTTCCAATGCAGGGGACACGGGTTCGATCCCTGGGCCGGGAAGATCCCACATGCCGCGAAGCAACTAAGCTTGTGCGCCACAACTACTGAGCACACGCACCTCAACGAGACAGGCTGCATGCCGCCAACTGCAGAGCCCACGCGCCCTGGAGCCCGCGTGCCACAACTAGAGAGAGAAAACCCACACGCCACAACTAGAAGCCTGCACGCCACGACGAAGAGCCCGTGTGCTGCAACTAACACATGGCGCAGCCAAAAATTAAAGTAAAATGTTAAAAAGAAAACAGAAACAATAAAATGCATCTCACACTTGTTTCTTCCTGAACCTATCATGCTGCATGTAAACATAGAGAACTTCATATTTTTAGCAGGTATTTGTCAACACCTTCTTGGAAAAATCTGCTAGTAAGACGTACCGATTCTTACTGGTCATACAAATAGCTGTATGTAAAAATATTTGATTAACCTTTTACAGTTTACCTAGTCCTTTTCACAAACATGATTTCATTAATTCAGTGAAGTATTATCAGGATTTTACAGAGGCAGAAAGAGGTTCAGAGGCGTTAAGTGACTTGAGGTCTCCCAGCCAGTGAGTAGAACTCTGTCACAAACCCATGACCTTTGAATCCAAACCCCAGTCTCTTTTTACTATGCCATACTAAAGTCAAGGGCAAAATCCTCCATGCACACAAAACACTAAACATTAGAGGGAAAACAAATAGTTTTGGTCGTGACCAGAGAAATCCAACTAAACAATCTGGCTAGCTGAAACCTACAGTTAAAAGACTTTTTTTCTAGTTGCAGTTAGTTCTTGTCTTAACCTTTGGTCACTGGTGTCCTGAAATGTGTTGGTTCCATGGCATCAAGAATTGACTCGTCCTCATGTACCACAATGTTCATTGCAGCTCTATTTACAATAGCCAGGACATGGAAGCAACCTAAGTGTCCATCGACAGATGAATGGATAAAGAAGATGTGGCACATATACACAATGGAATATTACTCAGCCATAAAAAGAAACGAAATTGAGTTATTTGTAGTGAGGTGGGTGGACCTAGAGTGTGTCATACAGAGTGAAGTAAGAAAGAGAAAAACAAATACCGTATGCAAACAGATATATGTGGAATCTAAAAACAAAAAAACAAAAAAATGGTCATGAAGAACCTAGGGGCAAGACGGGAATAAAGACACAGACCTACTAGAGAATGGACTTGAGGACACGGGGAGGGGGAAGGGTAAGCTGGGATGAAGTGAGAGAGTGGCATGGACATATATACGCTACCAAATGTAAAATAGATAGCTAGTGGGAAGCAGCTGAATAGCACAGGGAGATCAGCTTGGTGCCCTGTGACCACCTAGAGGCGTGGGATAGGGAGGGTGGGAGGGAGGGAGATGCAAGAGGGAGGGGATATGGGGATATATGTATGTGTATAACTGATTCACTTTGTTATAAAGCAGAAACTAACACACCATTGTAAAGCGATTATACTCCAATAAAGATGTTAAAAAAAAAAAAAAAGAATTGACTCGTCCCTCTCATCCTCTACTTTCCATCTGGTCCACTGTTCAGCACAGGCTGTTCTGAGTTGCACAGTGTTTACTGTATCAGTTGGTTTTAGGGTACAGCTGATGTACAAATGCATTTTAGCTTTAGTTTCCGATTTTCAGCATGGAGCAGCGCCACACTAACCTGCTGCTGAGTTGTCTACAGCTTCCCTATCAAACAGTGCTGAGGCTCCTTGGAGGCTCAGGGCCCATCAGAGAACCAACACAGATTCTTGGCTTGTTTTCTGACTCAGGGTAGCTGTTGGGATCTAAAGCAGTTACCCTCTTTAAAGTATCAACCTAATGCTCCTAAGTTCCTCTTATAGTTAGTCTTTCTCCAAAAGGTGGAGATGGCATAATTCAGAACATCCATTTAGCTACACTGGATCCAGGCTACAAGCCTGTTTCTCAGCCCAGTGTCCTGGGGCCCATCCACCCACCAGGCTCAGCTGCACTGGCCAATAGTGCATCTGCACTTGTCTGAGCAAATCCCCAAGATCTTGTCAATACTTTACAACACACACATGCTCATTCACACAATCTTAAGGACTAAGGCTATTTATCTGTGTCCTCTAAAATTAGCATGTGCCAGGCATGTGGCAGGTGCTCAGGAAAGAGTTCTAAATGGATTCTCAGCCTTCTGCTGGAATTCACATCTATCAGATGGAATTACCCATTTTTAGTTAGTTTTTATTTTTACCAACTGTAATATAGGCCCTAGCTATACCATCTGGATTAGGCCTCTTTAAAAATATCATTTATCTAAGCATATGCAGCAGGATTCCTACTAGTTCAGGAATTATTCACAGGGCAGTTATTGCCAATACTTCCAGTGTTGCAGGGAAAGAAAACTATAGCTGGAGTAGTTGCTGCACGTGCTCCTGCCTGTGTGCTGTGCTCTCTTTTCCTGAGAGAGGTAGAAACGAGGTTAAAGGTACTTTATTTGGCACAACAATGTGCATGTAGTTAGCACTTCTGTACTGTACACTTAAAAATAGTTAAGATGGTAAATTTTATGATTTTACCACAATAAAAAGAAAGTACTTAAAAAATTTCCTAGATGGTGCTAGAGATCTTCAGACTTCTTGGGGAAAAAAAAAAAAAATCAGAGAAGCCCTTGCAACCTCATTGGAAACTCACTGCTAGAATATAATACAATGAGCATCGAGCTCCTCAACTGTATACAACTCACCTCTCATAGAAATAACGTCTTACACACTTTGATCTCTGGTTAAGTTGGTTAAGTCCAACCTTTTTCACAGAACTTGCAAAGCCCTTCACAGTCTGGCCTTTGTCTATTTCATCATGACTAAGCCATACTAGTTAGTGGTCTTTTTTTCCAATTCCTTGAACGGGACAATTTCTTCTTACCTTAGGGCTTTGCAAACGGTGTTCTCTGTGCCTCAAACGCTTTTCCACCATTTTTCTTCTGCCTAACTCTAATTTATTCTTCAGAGCCCCGCTTAAATATCATCTCTTCAGGGACGCCTTCTTTAAAATACCTAATGAGGTTTGGGCCTCTTGCTATCTTTGTAGATCGATCCATCGATCCATCCACTCTCTCACAGATGCCTGGTCTGGATTTTTCCTCTGTAGCATGTAATACAATTGTATTTATGTAATTATGTAATATTAGGCTCTCCCTCAGGACTGAAGGTTCCACGAGGTAGGGACTGTTTGTTGCAAACCATTGTATTACCTGGGCTCTGGTAGCCTGTATACAGCAGGTACCCAATACTCTCTTAACAGACGCAGCCTTTTATCTCACAAATTTATCTTAACAGATATTCTCAAAGGAGTAGGTGGAGAGGCACATAAAGTTTGTGAGCTTGGTGGTGGAGACAGTGGCTGAACAGCCAGAGAGATGAAAGAGCTTAGGGCTGGCTAAGTGGGGAAGCAAGAAGGGAGTAATGAGGGTGTTCATTTAATGAGTTTCCCCTCCACTCCACCAACATCCCATCCCCTCCCAAACAAGTCATTCAACAGTAATCATGCACTCATTTCTTTGGGGAATAAGGTAAACCTCAGATTACAGAACCAAGGTAAACAATGTTGCAGAATTAAAATGTGTTCAAGAAACCAGTCACAATTCAACTGCATTAGACTTCAGCACGGAGATGACTGTATTCCTCTGAATAATCTTCAACTTAGGAAGCTTATACTCCTCCAATATGTGGAGGGACAATAAATACACTTCCTCCTGCTCTCGGTTGCTGAGGGAGAAGTCCTCTCCTGATGGACCAACACTACTTCCTTTTTGCTGCTCTTTTCCCTTCTCCTTTCCTTGGTTTCCCCTTTCCACGAAGCTTCTTCAGACGCAGTTGCTCATCCTTAAAGTCCTGATGCTCATCTCTGAAAAGAGAAAGGAAAAAAAATTAGCCAGTATTTTTATCAGACTGGAAAAGTACACCAATCTAGAACGTTCTCTTAGGTGGTTCTGGTTATCAAGCTTTGACTTCCACAGGGCGCGTGCTCAGCGTGGTGAACAGAAAGGACAGGGAACCCCCGACACACAGATGGGCTGCGTTCCCAAAGTTCATTTCTAGGTCACTTTTCCCTCACAGAAACAATGCTACCAACAGCTTAATTACCAAGCCCGCCCATGTAAACCTAGGTAACCAGGATACAACACTAATAATTGCCCCAAATTTCCCTGTAACACTAAGACTAAACACTGAAGGGGGCAGAGAGTGGGTATAAGCTTCAACAGCTACACGAGACCCCGAGAGACCCAGGGATCAGCACCTACTACAAAGGGGAAAGGTCTGGAGGAAGCTGCCCTGACGGCAGTGGATGATTCACACAAAAAGGCCGCCGGGGAAAGTCTCGGGCAGAAGGAAGCCGGATCAACAGACAGATCCTGCAGGGGTCAAGGTGGCCAGGACTGTCTGTACATATGAATGAAGACTGCCTGTACTGTATAAAAATATCGGCATTCTAAAATCAATACGGTCAGTGTTCTTGGAGGACTGGCTCTAGGACCGCTCCCCCCACCCCCAGATACCGAAATCCACTGATGCTCAAGTCCCTTATATAAAACAGCATAGTATTTGCGTATTCTACACACATCCTCCTGAATATTTTAAATCGTCTCTACATTACTTATAACACCTAATACAATGTAAATGCTATATAAATAGTTGCCAGGTGCGTGGCAAATTCAAGTTTTGCTTTTTGGAACTTTCTGGAATTTTTTGTTTTTAGTATTTTTGATCCGTGGTCGGCTGAATCTGCAGATATGCAACCTGCGGATATGGAGGGCCTCAAACAGTATAGTGTTTAAATATATAAGCTGTGCAACCCATTTGACCCTGGGTTCAAATCACAGCTCCACCATTCAGTAGCTGAGTGACCTTGGATAAGGAATCTTCCCTCCCTGCCCCTTGGTCTCCTCACCTGTAAAAGTGTGGATAATGGCGTACCAATTAAATGTAAGAGAGGGGTTTGCTGGGCCCAATTTTTAACTCCCTAGGCTGTTTTACTTTATTTTTTATTTTTTTATTTTGGCTGTGCCATGTGGTCTGTGGGATCTTAGTTCCCCAACCGCACTGAACCCGGGCCCTTAGCAGTGAAAGCTCAGAGTCTTAACCACTACACTGCCAGGGAATTCCCCCTAGGCTGTTTTAAAATAGATCAGTTTTATAGGGTATGAAGTTTCATTCCATGAACATGATAGATACAACAGACCTCTTAGGGATCAGCTATGATTGCCCCCCAAATAAGTCATTCTCAAAAACACAGCCAGAGTAATTCTTGTGAAATATAAGTCAGATCGTGTCACTCCTCTGTTTACAACCCGGCAAACCGCTCCCCGTTTTACCCAGCCCCCTTCACAATCCACCTCCTGTCCCACTGTTCTCCCCTCAGCCTGTGCAGCCCCTGGAACAGACGAGGAACATTCCAACTCAAGGCCTTTGCTCTGCTCTTGTCTCTGCCTTGCAAGCTCTTCCCTGGGTCCCACCTGGCTCACTCACCACCCTCGAGTCTCTGCCTAAGCCTCACCTTCTCAATGCGGCTAACCCTGACTGTTCTGTTTGATACTGTGACCTGTCCTCTCCCCGCCCACTGAGTGCCCGGTCAGCACTCTTGATCCTGCTCAGCAGGCTCTACTGTTTTTCTTCCCTGTAGCACATTCAACTTTGTAACACACCACATAATTTACTTATTTAATATGTTTCCCCCTCCTCCTTCCCTCCCCCCCCCCCCACAACCTTTCCTGACAACCTCCTCCAGAGAGCAAGCGACAAAGGCAGGGGTCTTTGTCTCTCTTGATGAACCAGCCCAAGCACCTGCTTGACTGAATGAGTCACTGTTTTTGAGAACCTGCTTCCCTCCCTGTTTTGTAGGTCTTTGAGTAAGATTTTCTTTATTGAAGACTGTCTAGTTTCATCCTGCCTGACTTCCCAGGAGGCCTTGTGTTAGAGGCACCATTTACCATAACTAGTGGCTAAATATGAAAATAATTGTGCTTTTCCATGGATAACTAAATGTTAAGTATTTTTTCTCTGTCCCCAAAGATAGTCAAGGCTTTATTTTTCAAACAAATGGAGAGTAGCAGCAAACAAGTAAATTAAAATAACTGAATGTATTTAATTTGGTTATGGGTTATGATTTTCTACTCAGGACATCTGCCTTCCAATATTTTATTTGGGGTAAGAATAAAATTAATTTTTATTTTTTGAGCCGAGACTAATGGCAAGGGAGATAATCCCAAAAGCAATTCCAGAAATTCAAAATACGTCATGGACTATCATCTCTAGTAATATATTAACTAAGAAAATCTATTCTGTTTTGTTCATTGCTGTTCCCCTTGTGCCCATCTTAAGTGCCTGTACATGGAAGGTACTTTAAAAAAAAAAAATCTGTTGGATAAACGAATGTACCAATATTTAGTTATCTGGAATGAACTATTAATTTTATTATATTAGCGCAAACAGTCCCAAATTAATTTTTGTATTGTTGCCCTAAGACAAGTCCAACTGAAACTTGTTAAATTGAAAAAAAAAGTAGGCATTTTAACTTTATACAATTATGTACTGTTTAAATTCTTTTATAATGAGCATGTATTTGTTTGGTAACTATGACCTTTTTTTAAAGAAAATGGTCACATGGGTATTTGATCTTTTTTCTTTCTAGAGCAGTAAATCATCTTAAGCACCCACTTCTGACACATACACAAACATACAAATGCATGGTGGAAAGAGCCTGCTACTCTTACTATTACATATTATTATCCTATTATAATATTGATTACATATTACTCTTAAAGGTAAACTACAGCTTATTTAGACAAAATTAGTGTAGCAAAAAGGGTGCCAACTAAAAATGTCCGAAGAGGGTGAAAGGAAATAAGAAATCCTACAAAACTGCCATCAGGAAAGGAAGGAGGCTCCCCCTCACCAGTTAGGAAGCAGATCAGCCACAGGGCAGGGACTCTTTTCATCTGACCAACACTAATCTGCTCAGTGTTTGGACCAGTTTTCCTCTGCATCCATTGAGTGCTCTTAGATTAATGACTAATTTAACATCTCACTATAGCTCAGTATCTAGTCAACGTTAGTCACATTTTAGACAATTAAATTATGTCTTCCAATAAGTGCATGCTTCCTTTTTTTTTTTTTTTTAAAGTATACTCATTATAGATATTTTGAAAGCTTTCCCCTCCCACAACTGTACCTTTTGAACTACCTGGGCACTATTATAAGAACCACAAAACTATAAAGATAGAAAGGCTAATTTTTTCCTTTTCTGATCTACTCAACAAATTTCTTATAGGTTACTCTTCGTGTGTGTTTTTTTTTTGTCATTACCTGTAGAGTCCAAGAAAACGTAGTATCCCCATGAGTGCAAAATAAGTGTTGTGATTAGGATACCAGTCATAAGTCTCCTTCCTCTTGGCCAAAGGCTGCTCACTGAACAGCTTCACCACCTTCATGGATTTGGAATCAGTGGGCCTGGCAACTTCACCGAACAGCCGGGCGCTCAGACGACTCATGCGCAAGGCATATTCTGAAAGTGAAGACATTTCTTGCGCAGCAAGGAGCAAGAGTCCCTATAGAAAATGAGAAGAAAGATAAACAGGTTAGTGCAAGAAATTCCCAGATTATCTAAGGAACATTTTACAAAGTGAAAACACAGCAAGCCACACATGAATCAGTTCACATCTTTGGCAGGACGTGCCTCGGCGTTGAGAAATATCCACAGTCCAAGTGGCTATTTCCTTTGCATGTTCTACATTTTTTGCATCTTTTACATTTGGTGTTCACACACTATTACTCCCCAGCTGTACTGCCTCTTTTACAATGAACGATTTTATGACTCAATAGGTTATTTACTGAGAGTCAGCTTACCTATTTGTAGGCTAGATGAGGACAGGGAAACAAGTTAACCTACCACAGCATTGTTATTATACCTTCAGAAAACACCTACCTCAGCAATCTGCATAATAAATATGCTGACTGCTTGCCACCTAAAGATTTAATCATGGTGGAGAAATAATTATGCTGTTGTCTTTATTATCAGCCCTTTGAACGCTGTTCTCCTCAAGGGCTCCAGATGGCTCTGAGAACAGCTAATGAGTTATGAGGTCATTTAGCCTCCAGGTTGCTGGATTGAATTCTGCCTAGAGACTGAGAGCCAGCTGGGAAAAACAAAGATAGTAGTCTTATAGGAATTAACTCAACAGCTCAAAAGATTCATTTTATTCCTGAACAAAAGGCATTTATGAATTGTGATGTTACTTGCCTTATCTTCCATTTTATATATTCCGCTTTCATGAAAATTAGCTAAATTCTTATTAGCTGAGAACAGTAACTTTTTCTTCGGAGGCATAGAATGTTGAAATAGTATAAGAATGATTTCTGTAATATGCAGAAATTATAGGTACTATATATCGAAAATTATATAGGTGATACATAAAAATCAAGAACGTTCACAGGTAATATAGCCAATATTTTGTAATAACTGTAAATGGAGTATTACCTTTAAAAATTGTGAATCACTATATGGTACACTTGTAACATATAATATTGTACACCAACTATACTTCAATTTTAAAAAAAGCATTTTAGAGTTCCTTATCTGAAAAAAACCAAAAAACCAAAGAATGTTGCTGGTGGAATAACCCTCATTCCATTCTAGTTCAAATGTAAGGGTACCTGTTAGCAGAATATGCTAATTTACATGAAATTTTTATAGTGAGATGAGAGTTTTCGCTGACTAAGACAGTATCCTGGGGGACAGTTCAGCTGGGATGAAAAGGAGTTGATCTCCAAATAGAATAAAGGCATAAACCTATCTTGAAAAACCAATAGAAGAAATATATTAAAAAACCCTCCTAAACAGGAATGCTGCCAAGTAAATTTCAAAACTGCTCTGGCAATTTAAATATCCAGTATTTAAATTAAAGAATTTTTCATGTCCATTCCAAGATCCATTGGAAGAGCAGAGGATGACCTCAAACCAATTTCAGAATGTCAGTCTCAAACCATTTACCTTCTGAACACCAACCAAGCAATCTTGGGCCAATAGTGCCACCTGAAGGCCAGCAATGGGAGAACTGTCCGAGGTCTCTCGCAGCTTCCCCTCCAACCTGGGATCTGTGCAAGCCTTACTCTTTCATTTTCCTTTCAGCACTCAGTTCTAGGATTCCTTTGTCTCCCAACTCTTGCTCCATTATGTGGATGGGGATGGATTGGAGTTGTTAGAGGTTTATAATTTCATCAATGAGAAAAAAAGTCATTAACAGTTAACGTATAAAGAGAAAACAGTCAGTGCTATAAACCTCTAAAGGCCTTGTAAATTACCCTAAGTTGCCTTCAGAAGCTATAAAAAGTTTCTTTGCATGCATTATCTTTTGTCTTCCTCGCACCTTTAAGGTTATCTTTTTTCCAAACATCAGACAAAAAAAACTTAAAAACAAAAGGTTTCTTAATCAACTTTTCTTTGTTTTGCTTAATTACCATTATGGCATCAGAACAGATTTCTGTTGCCATTGCACAATATTTCCACAATCAGTTATTTGTAAGGTGGTCTAGGAACTATCAATTTGCTACAAAATTTTCACGAAAATATGTTCTGAACCCCAAATCATTTTATTTTTAAATGAAGAGGCAGCATGGAATCCTGAGGCCTAGGTTTGAGTACTGGCTCTGCCACTTATCAGCGGGGTTATTCTGAACAATTACCTATCCTCTCTAAATGTGAGTTTCCTTTTCGGAAAACAAAGCTTGAAGGACTTTGTGAGAAGTAAGACAGTGGCACTGAATCAATGGTAAACTAAAGAAAAAACCTAAACATGCTTGGTGTTCATACGTTCTATACAGACACATTTATTTATTCCTTGTCCTCATTTAATCATGCAAAAAAGCACATGCATACTCCATGTAGTTGAACCTGCACCTCCCTGGAATGGTATCCTCACTTATAGACACTGACAGCCAGAGAAACATAGACGAGGGGACCAGCAGCTTGGTAACCTGACAGGTAGTAAGGAGGGAGGAACTCACTAGGACAGTGGTCATGGAAGCCTTCACAGGATGCTAAGTTATCTCCACGCCCACCATGGAATGTAGCAGAGTACTGGGACACATAGCTCATAAATAATAAGGTCTCATTAGAATCTAATGGAAATGGTCATATCACAAAATCCAAGTCCTAAAACTTTTTTTTTTTAATTTAATTAATTAATTTATTTATGGCTGTGTTGGGTCTTCGTTTCTGTGCAAGGGCTTTGTCCAGTTGCGGCAAGCGGGGGCCACTCTTCATCGCGGTGCGCGGGCCTCTCACTATCGCGGACTCTCTTGTTGCGGAGCACAGGCTCCAGACGCGCAGGCTCAGTAATTGTGGCTCACGGGCCTAGTTGCTCCGCGGCATGTGGGATCTTCCCAGACCAGGGCTCGAACCCGTGTCCCCTGCATTGGCAGGCAGATTCTCAACCACTGCGCCACCAGGGAAGCCCCTAAAACTTTTATGATGGAGAAAGAGAATAAGCCTCTCCAAACCTGAATCCTTTACTAGAAACAAAGAAACACTTGCTAAATAGAAGCAAACTGAAAATGGCTATGACAATTACCAATTACTGCTTTGTAGTCTCCTACAGAGCACAGACCTGTATGTTTCTGATGAAGTACTGCATAGGAGCTTGGTAAACCTTTCTGTTACATAGACTAAAACAGCTCACAAGTTCTGCTGTCCATAAATATTGGTCCTGAGACTGGCAAACTGCCACTCTATTAGCTTTAAATTTTTTTAAAGATTGGAAAGCCTTATCTAGGATTTTTCAGGATCCTGGTATGCCCCTTTACAGAAACTTTCAACTTTATCTTAAAAAAACCATGATGACCATGTGAAAGACATTAAGGTAAAAGGCAAAAAAATTAGATTTTTATTCACATGAAGCTATTCTAAGGGGTAGAGAATAGTCACTTAAAATATCAAATTTTCTTTAAATGTGAACTAAAGAAAACAGTATCATGAAGAAAAATTACCTGGACTTGAAAATGCTAAGCAAAAACAAATTACTGAAATGTGCCGGAGCAAAACATGTTAAGCCCATAGGAGAAAATATCCATCTCTTTACTTTAGCATAAAAGGGTAAGTTTCTCTGATCTTTCTGATAGGTCTAATGCATTTAAAAGGTCAGGTTTATACAGTAACTAGCTTTGGATTAGGTTTGCCTTTTTTCTTTGAAAAGTGCAGATGATGTGCAGGAGTTCTTAACCTGGGTAACCCTCAGTGTGGTGAATCCCCGGGGGGGAACTTTAAAAGTGAATGCTGAAATGTGTGTGTGTGTGTGTGTGTGTGTGTAAATTCTGCTGGGGAGGGAGGTTTCTCAAAAACCACGGGTTAGTGGAGAGCGCCAGCTCTGGAGTAGAAAAGCTGGTTGGAATCTTGCCTCTGCACTTTAATGGACATATCGTGTTTGCAGTAGTATGTATTCTTTGCCTTCGTTTTCTCCTCTACTACAGGACAGTTGTACTATCTCACTGCATTGTGAGGCTGACGTGCAAAACTCATGGCCCAGGGCCTGCCCTAATAGTCATAGTTATCAGGCCTCAAGGAACTCACACAATGTGCACACGTGTTTCACAGAAAAACAATCTAGACACAGTGCTTTTTTCTTTTAAAGCCCAGTACCGATTATTTTACTGGGTCGCAGAGACACGAGCGGCTCTGAATGGATGTCAAGCTTTACTCAGTTCAACAAGCACATCCCCAACCTCCTCCAACTGCCTGGATCACGCCTGCCTGTGATGGAAGCAACAGTGTCAAGTCAACCGACGTTTGAATCGGTAGGGCATTTCGCTAATATTTTTCTTAAATATCATTCAATCATACTTTTCTGAAGCTGGTAACAACTAATCTGCATCCCCAGCCCCACAAAGCTAAGGCCAACCGATGAGCAGAGAAACTGAGCCTTGAATGCTGCCTAAACAGGAAGAGAGTAACTGCGCCGGAGAGGAAACTAGGCTAGCGTCCTTCGTTTGGTACATCTCCCAGGTTATGCAGGAAAAGGCCAAGTTGTCTGGGGGAGACCTGTGAAACCTCCGAGCTGCTTAATGAAATTGACTCGTCCTATTCCTGGCGACTCTACAAGGTTGGAGACCTCCGCAGGGTCTCTGCAGCCATTGCCCATAACTCACTACAAGCCCCCCTAACAGTCACCTGCAGACTTACCTACTCGCGAGCCGCCTCTGCCGCGCGCCCCTTTCCCGGAAGGCCCGCCCCACAGTTCCACCCGGAGACTTCAGCGGAGAGCAGTAGAGAAACGGCAGTTTGGCGGCTAGGGTGGAGTCTTAGTGAGAGACCCGGAACTCCTAACGTCTGACCTGGAGCCTGCGCAGTGAGACGAGCGCCTCCAAGTGAGCGGAGGACTGACGGAACGCAGGTTCAGGGGCGAGAGGTCTGCTTTCATGAACGTCCTGCAGGGTTCGCTAACTCTATTTTGTTGGAAATGGCTATAGTGCTGACTCCCGACCCCCAACCTCTGAAGCAATGTTTATGCGTGTGCCATGTGGTGGAGAATGAAATGCATTTTTTTTTTTTTCTTTTCCTCCTTCCACTTTCTTTCTGTGTGATTTCTTTCTCTTTTCATCTAGCTTAGGCCTTGACGTGCTCCAAGCGCATTGCTTGACTTTAGGGGCTGAAGAGCCTTCTGACCCATCAGGGGTGCCAATCCCCTCCCTCCCACCGATCTACTCATCTCCAACAGTCAATTAGTATCGCTTCCCGGAGGCCATTCTCGATACCCCTTTGCTGGATTAGGGGAACTATTTGGAGCGCTCTGTGTTTCTCTACCCAACTGGCCTGGAAGCTTCTTCAGGGAGTAGGGAAGGGATATTTATCTGACTCCTCAGTAGTTATCTAGACCCCGCTTGACAGTAGAAACACTGTATTTTACTCCGTAAGAGATCTGCTCTCAAGCAAGCCATATAGGCATTGGCTGAAGCATTTGTTGAATATTTAATAGTGCAGCTGAGAACACTTCTTATTTTCTGAGCATTATTCAAGGCCTGTCATAAATACTCTAAAATGTACCCCGAGCTATATTCCTAGAGGGTATTCTATTGACACCCTCTTCCTTCCTATAGAATTTTGTTTTATTAACTTAGGTTTTGATATCTTATCAATATATGCTATAGAATTTGTTTTTATCAAGTTAAGTTTTGACATGTTATCAACCTATGATATAATTAGTAGCCTTGTTAACTTGGGTCTGGCTTAAGAAGTTGACACAGGGTGTAATGAGTATAGCATGCATAGCTCAGTCCAAAAGAAATATACTGGGTAGGAATTTCACCTTGTCTTGGCTTGTTTATCTAATAACCACTGAATCACATAAACAAGGAGGCTTCCTTTGAATACTGGCTGTTAGAAAGTTTAAAGCCAAATTTGCTGTGGACTCATGGCAGGAACTATTATATGTATATTTGCATAAACAAATATAAACCTTGTTGTTGGCTCTGTTTTGCATATATATCTTTGGTTTTTCCCTTTTCGCGTATTTATTATTTTTGTTATCAGGATGTTTTGTGAATCTCTGTAAGCTACCATAACTCTTTCTTAAAATATAGCAAGGCATAGAGAGTTACAGATGGCTGTGTACTATGGGGCACTTTGCACCTGTCTCTTACTAAGTCAATTTCATAGGGCTCATACTAGTTTCGGAGCCTGCTGTAACAAAATACCACAAACTTGGTGGCTTAAAACATCAGAACTTTGTTGTCTCACAGTTCTGGAGACCAGAAGTCCAAAATCAGTATCAATGGGCCAAAATTAAGGTGTTGGCAAGGCCACACTCCTTCCAGAGGCTCTGGGGTAGAATAATTTCTTTGACTCTTCCAGCTTCTGGTGGTTGCTGGCATTCACTGACTTATGGCCACATTATTCCAATCTTCAAGGCCAGAATCTTCAAATATCTCTCTGCCTCCTCTTTACATCACCTTCTCCTCGATGTGTATCAGATCTCCTACTGCCTTCCTCTTATAGGGTTATGTGTAATTGCGTTTAGGGCCCACAGGATAATCCCGGATAATCTCCCCATCTCAAGATTCTTAATTTATTCATATCTGCCAGGGCCCTTTTCCCATATATAGTGGGATTTACAAGTTCCAGGGATTAGGACTGATAACCTTGGGGGACATATTCCTGTCTACCACAGAGTTGGAAACAGCAAGTCTATGATACTGGCCTATAAAAACTGTTACTGACCAATGGGGAAGTTTAAATATTACAGTGGGCAAACTAATGTAACAGAATAAAATTTAACCTCCTGTGGATATTAACTTCCAGACCTTGGCTTACCCACTTGTACCTCCAAGCTAAAGCTTCCTTAAGGACACTTGTTATAGTCAGAGATTGCCTTATATATTTCTATTTTCTATAGCCCAGTGTTTTAAAATTGTGGGTTATGAATCATTAGTTGGTTGTGAAATCAATTTAGTGGGTCGTGAACAGCATTAAAAGACATTAGAATAGGAAGTATCAGAGTGCATCACATGTAGTGAGGGTAATTATTGTTTCATGATGCAATATGTATATGTGTATTGGATCATGATGTAAAATATACTGCTCACTCTAGGTTGTGGTAAAATGGAAAGCCTCTGCTGTAAGCAAATTCATTCTTCATCATACTCAGTGGCAAATGTTTCTTGCTATTTGAGCAGGAATTAAAGCTCACATCAATTCAAGTTCTTATTGTGTGGAATAGTCCATGGGGCAGGTGGATACCTACTCCTTGAAGTAAATTAATTTATAGAGCCCTTATACTCTTTCCTAGTGTTGTGTAAGTTCTTCTTTCCTTCTTCTGCATTTACAATAGTTCTTTTCTAACTTTACAAAAGAAAGATATATCCCTCACCTAGGGTGTAAAACCCTCTAGGATGACAAACAAAGGGACAATTCAACATGTTTTGGGAGAAGCTTCCTTTAATGATTAATCAAGGCATTGTAAACCCTTCTTAGGCTTCCTGTCTTTTCCCATCTTACATATATCCCAGGTAAGGGTGAAGTAAGGCTGTTAGAAATATGGTAATTGGATATTTGTTGTGACTTTCTGAAATCAGGTATACTGTGTGAGTGTGAATGGTAGGAGTGATAGTAATTTTCATCACATCTCTTTTAATCATCACATCTCTTTTATCTCTATGGTTAAGAAGTGCATTATTATTGAAGGAGAGTCTGGTGAGAGCAAAGCAAAACCAGCATTGAAGAAAATATTGAACCCTAAATTTTTTTCACATATTTAAACATAAGTAATTTTTTTCAGCTATTCTCAACACTTATCTGTAAGATGTGTCATTATCTGGAAAGAAAACTGACTTTGAACAGCTGAAGACGTGGAGGTTAGTGACGTTGATTCTTTTAAATATAAAATGGATTATTTTAAGAGACCGTCATATTTTTTCCCATTACACAGAATAATCTGCAAAAAAAGTCATATGTAATTTTATTTTAGATTTGGTATGTGTTGTTCAATAAAATTTAAAACGTATTGTAAAAATCACAGATCACCAAATAGTTCCCATTCCCTCCCTTTTCAGGCATAAGGCTGGAGTTCATTTCATGGCAATCGTGGAATTGGGTAAGGCCGTAGGACTATTTCTGGCCAGTGAGTTATGAACAGAAGTATTGCCTTCACCCATATGAAACCTCTAGAGCTCTCCTTTCCCTCTGGTACAGGGGATCATTGCTCTGTCAGCCTGGGCCCTTGAGTGATTGTGAGGAGCAGATCTGTTCTGCCAGCCACAGTGTGCATGTAGCTTAGGTTAGAAAGAAGCCTTTGTTGTTTTGAGTCATACCATTTTGTTGTTTGTTACTGCAGCATGACCTAGCCTATCCTGTCTGATATACTTATTTTATCAAATTCTGTCATGAAGTATATAAATACTCCCATCCTGACCTCATTTTATCTTTTAACATGTTTGATACTTTGTGCTTCTTATTAACAAAAAATAAAATTATGTGTTAGCTGCTGGACTGATCTATTTTTAGCAGCATATACTTTTATTCTTCATTAAATATATGGGAAAAGTTTTTATTACTACTTCAAAAAAAAACTGGTTAGAGCTGTTACAGAATTTTTATACGTGATTTTTATTTAGTTATTCCTGAAAGCTGAAAACCAAATTTCAGTGTACACATGGACATACTTATTAAAGGAATACTGTGCTTTAAAAAAATCATATTCTAATTCATAAATAATATTTATTGATTATGTTTTACTTTTATGAATTAAGTGATGACAGAACCCATATAGATTTATTCCTGGTTTTATGACCTTATAAAAATGTATAAACTAATTCTATTAGTTCTTACATCATTTTAATCTTGATTGGTTTTAATAATTGAGCTTAGGAGATACATTTTGTGATCTATTTCTCAGTTTTTAGAAAATTTACATCAAATTCATATACTAACACATTTATTTGAATTGAAAATTGCCACACTTTTTCTCAAAGTGAATTTTATTTAGGTGATTGGTTTGACTGTGAGGATTGTCTTTACTAATTAGATTACGTGGTCAATAGCACATTTTCTGCATATTGAATAAGTTATATCTGCAGCTCCAAGGTACAGCAAAAATATATAAAACACATGATGAAATGAAAGTATTTTTTAAAAAATATTTTACGTTAAATTAATA
The DNA here is from genome assembly GCF_028023285.1 of Balaenoptera ricei. Taxonomy (NCBI): domain Eukaryota; kingdom Metazoa; phylum Chordata; class Mammalia; order Artiodactyla; family Balaenopteridae; genus Balaenoptera; species Balaenoptera ricei. The sequence continues at coordinate 13,494,097 of NC_082647.1, read as the reverse complement.
CTGTTTCCATTTTGCTAATCCTTTAAGGGTTATTTCAGGTAAGGCAAGATGCTTCTAAATGAGAACAAAACAAATATGGATTTGGTGAATCTTCATATTGCTTTTTTGGTTTATTTCCCAGACATTGTGAAAGTGGATGCCTATGATGGCTGCGTAATAAATTCTTTTCCTTTTATCTCAGATTTTAGATTCTCTTTTGGAGTAAAACAGCCTCTACACTGTTTACAAGTTATTTTGAGTTGCAAAAGTTCTTTCTATGTTTTTCCTTATATTAGCATCTGTAGTAGAAACCTTAGCCACAGACAGTAACTGCTCCAGGTCAATATATTCTTTTAAAAGTCAGGTTGAAAACAATTCTTTGTTTTCAGAAATTTTAAAGGAGGAACTAGTGAAGTTGTCAGTGGATAGATCATTACAAATAATTTTTATGATAGTTTTCTATGTAATTTTTGGCATCTAACTTGGAATGAGTTTAAAGAATTGGGTGATATTGCTATACCTAGCTTTTTCCATTCCCATATACTTACTCATGTGAACAAAGTTTCTCAGTGCTTACGTCAATACAAGTGAAAATAGGGATAGAATTGATGCTGTTTCATTCAAGCAATAAGTAATAGTCATACATGGATACATTAGGTAAATGGGGAAAACTTATGTCAAGAGATGTGTTAAATTTTTTGTTGTTTATAAGCATTCACCAAAATTCATTATATAGTTAGTTTGTTTTGCTCACTTGTGTACCAAAAAATTGAAGTTTAAAAAAATTAAAATTCAATCTACTAATATTTTGTTGCAGAGAAATATGATAGATAATCAAGAAATAAATGTCTTTTAAGCATAAAAACATATTAGGATATGGTGAAATTTCATGAGGTGAGTAGAATGTAAGTTGAAGGAGAAAAAGAAATGGCATAAACTTTTCGACTTCTAAAGAAGGCCTTATTCATGTATTTTAAAAACAAATGATGATGGATATGAAATTACTATTCCTTTGGACATTGAAAAGATGATGTAATGGTTTTATTTTAAAATTTCAGTGTTCATGATACACTTTGCCACTCTCTAAATTTATGATGAAAAATTTTAGATGTCAACCAAAGATGTGTGAGAGAGCACATGATTTTGTAAATTCTCTTAGGTGGTTCATAAGCAAAAGTTTGAAGCCTGTGTTATATTTGTACACTAATGTTTTCTAAAGCTGTTTTGACAAGTGCTAACTGGAGAATTAAGGTAGTTGTCTGAGAGTAATTACCATTTCCTGATATCTCTTTTTGTGAGAACTCATTGCAGAAAAAGAGTTTTATACCTGTTGCTTATCTGGGTAATTGTCTCATTTTCATAAATGTGTGGATATTTATGTAGTTTTAATCTAAATTATGGATACGGGAAAGCAAAGCTCTCTTCTGGTGGCACATACTACTACAAACGACCTTTATCCTTCCTTGTTGTTTCTATCACCCAATTCTCATATGTTTGTTGTATATCCTTTCAGACAAAGAAGTTGATAAATAAGGGAGAAATAAAACTTAGCAATATAGGAAACTGTTATCTCTTTATCAAAATAGTTTAAATGCATTTTCCCTCACATCAACACATTTAAATATGTCAACATTTTCTGAAAGGATTTAGTAGCATGTAGGTATCATATGAAGACCCATTGCCAAAGGATCCCTGAACCCTAGGTCCTCTATTTTCTGGGTTTCTCAGCCCTTTATTTCAAGCCTAAAATGATATTTATCCATTTATCCTCCACTCTTTATACTAATACTTCAGTTGTCTGAAGTAGTACATGTACATATATTGAAAACTGGAGAAGGTTATAACTTTTGTTCTCAAGTCATACATATTTTAAATAAAGAAGAAAAAACATCTATTATATTTACCCAGATATTTACCATTTCTGTGTTCTTCCTTCATTCCTGAAGTTCCAAGTGTCCCTCTGGTATAATTTCCTTTCAGCCTAAAGAACTTCTTTTATCACTTTTTTTTAGAGCAGATCTGCTTGTGACAAATTCTTTTATTTTTGCTTCATGTGAGAATGTCCTTATTTCACTGTCATTCCTTAAAGGTATTTTCACTGAATATAGAATTCTGGGTTGATAGTTGTTTTCATCCAGCTCTTAAAAATGTTATTCCACTGTCTTCTGCTCTCCATAGTTTCTGATGAGAAATCAGCAACCGTTCAAATAGTTGTTCCCTTATATGTAATGTGTGAAGTTTTACGATTTAAGAAAAAAAAAAACACCTTTGGTCTTTAGAAGTTCGATTTGATGAATCTGCCTTTTTTTTTTTTTTTTTTTGCATTTATCCTGTTTGGGTTTCCTGAGCTTCTTGAATCTGTACACTTATGTCTTTCACCAAATTAGGGAAGTTTTGGCCATTATTTTTTCAAAAATTCTTTTTATACTAATTTGCTTCTCCTGTCCTTCTAGGACTCCAGTGACTCAAATGTTAGATTATTTGCTAATGCTCTGTTTTTTTATTCCCCTCTCACATGAGATAACTTCTATAATCTATTTTCAATCTAATCTTCAATTTCACTGGCCCTTTCCTTTCTCATTGTCTCTATTCGTTATCAAGCCATTGCAGTGACATTTTTATTTCAGATAAAATGTTTATTTTATTTTCAGCCCTAAAATTTCGATTTGAGTCTTTGCTATTGATTCTGTTATTTTGCAAGAACTGTGTTTCTATTCACTTATGGAATGTTTATCTTCATGAAGCATGGATATGATGACTACTTTAAAGTCTTTGATATTTCCAATATCTAGGTTGTCTTGGGGTTGGCATATCTTAATTTTCTTTTCCCTTGAGAATTGATCACAGTTTCCTGGTTCTTTGTATGTTGAGTAACTTTGGATTGTATCTTGTATTTCGAATATTAGGTGGTGAATCTGTCAGCCCTGTTAAAATTCTCTGGAGAATGTTGATTTTTTGTGAGTTTGTTTGTTTTAGTAGGCAGTCAGCTTGGCTATATTTGGATTGCAAGTTATGTGTGGCTTCTATGTCATTACAATTTTCAAAGCCCTTGCAATGCTGCTTTGGGTCAGTTCTTTTTTTTTTTAAATTATTTATTTATTGATTGATTGATTTTTGGCTGCATTGGGTCTTCATTGCTGTGTGCAGGCTTTCTCTAGTTGCGGCGAGCAGGGGCTACTCTTCGTTGCAGTGCGCAGGCTTCTCATTGTTGTGGCTTCTCTTGTTGTGGGGCACGGGCTCTAGGCGCATGGGCTTCAGTAGTTGCAGCATGTGGGCTCAGTAGTTGTGGCTCGTGGGCTCTAGAGCGCAGGCTCAGTAGTTGTGGCACACGGGCTTAGTTGCTCTGCGGCATGTGGGATCTTCCCGGGCCAGGGCTCGAACCCATGTCCCCTGCATTGGCAGGTGGATTCTTAACCACTGCGCCAGCAGCGAAGTCCCCTGGGTCAGTTCTAAGCATGTGCAGATTAGGGAGTGAGCCCTGTAATGGGTCAGTTTATATAGAGAATTATGTTTCCCTTTCTCTATGTTTCTGGTCTCTGAGATTTCCCTCACACTCTCTGGCTCTCAGGGGCCTCTTTTTTCCCTCATCCTCTGGCTGCTATAAAGACATGTTTCTTTTAGGAGTTTAGTTACCTGCATTGCCATGACTGAGGCCACCCATGGGGCCAAATAGGGAGGAAAAAGGGAGAGAGAAAAATTAGACACAGAAAAGAATGAAACAATGCTGCAGTCTTTAGATGACAAGGCCCCTCCCCCACTTCCTGTGTTCAGAATGACAAGTTACCTCTTGAGGTTTCAGATGCTTGCTCCTCCACCAGCACTGTAGTGCAGCCCCATGATTGGCGCTAACCTTGCGGCAAGGCTAGAAAAGAAAAAAGAGAGGAAAAAGTGTATTTTCCCTGTACTTTCTGGCTCTCAGGTTCCCCTTTTCTTGGTCCTCAAGACAGTAAGACAGTGTTTCTCTTGGAGTTTTTGCTGCCTGTGCTGCTGCACACTTCCTCACTTGGGCTGCCCTCGGGTGAAATCTGGGAGATACAAGAGGAAAAACAAAAGGAAACTCATCACCTATTACCCAGAGATGATCTGTTTACATTCCAGAGTAAAAATCGTTCCCATCCTCTTGAGAAGAGATTGCCATCAGTCCCTTTATAAACTCTGAGTCTCATAATTTTGGGGTTTTCACCTCTGGTTTTAGCACTGCTGCATCTGCAGGGTAACATCAGGCCCTCGTTGTGTTGTTCTGTGGGGAACTGGGCATCAGAACTGGTGCTAAGATGCTCTCTGAGTAATAAATGGCCTGTTGTCTAATCCAGCGACCTCGTATTTCCATGTATAGAAATCAACTCAAAATGTATCATAGATCTAAATGTAAGAACCAAAACTATAAAATTTCTTTGAGAAAACATACAAGAAGATTACTGTGACATTAGGTTAGGCAAAGTCTTCTTGGATAGGACATGAAAAATACAAACCATAAAATAAAAAGTTGATAAATTGTACTTCATCAAAGATGTAAAACTTCTGATCTTTGAAACACACTGTTAAGAATATGAAGAGAGGCTTCCCTGGTGGCACAGTGGGTTGAGAATCCGCCTGCCAATGCAGGGGACACAGGTTCGATCCCTGGTCTGGGAAGATCCCACATGCCATGGAGCAACTAAGCCCGTGCGCCACAACTACTGAGCCAGCGTGCTGCAACTACTGAAGGCTGCGTGCCTAGAGCCTGTGCTCCGCAACAAGAGAAGCCACTGCAATGAGAAGCCTGCGTACCGCAACAAAGAGTAGCTCCCGCTCGCTGCAACTAGAGAAAGCCCGTGCGCAGTGACGAAGACCCAACACAGCGAAAAATAAATAAATAAAATAAATAAATTTATTAAAAAAAAAAAGAATTTGAAGAGATAAGCCACAACTGGGAGAAAATATTTGCAAAAATTATACCTGATAAAGGACTCATGTCCAGTCAGAAAATATAAAGAACTCCTACAACTAAAAAATAAGAAGACAAACAACCCAATTAAAAATGGGCAAAAGATGTGAACAGACTCTTCACCAAAGAAGATATACGGATGGGAAATGAGCACGTGAAAAGATGCTTAACATCGGGGAAATGCGAACTAAAGGCAACTTACTGACTAGAATGGCTAAAATTAAAAACAGACAATAAAAGTGTTGGTGTGGATGTGGAGCTAGTGGAATTGGAACATGGTACATGCACTTTGGAACACAATATGGCAGATTATTATAATGTTAAGTATATCCTTACCAGAATTCCCCAAAATTCCACTCCACCCAAGAGAAATGAAAAAATATGTTTACACAAAGACTTGTATTCAAATATTCATAGCAGCCTTATTTATAATAGTCCAAACTGAGAAATGTGAAGGAATGTGTGTGTAAATGAAAAAGATATTCTTGAAGCCAGTCTGACTGAAAAAGTGTTCTTCTCTAGCTATTTCTAATTTTATTAATTGAATTGCTTTTCTTTCTGGATCCTTAGCCAATTTCTCTTAATCAAACACTGTATTATCAGCACATCATGGATTCTTCCCACTATTTGCTTGTTCAGTACTTTTCCCTATTTCTTTTTCTTAAAACTTTACTAATGGGGAAATCACCTCATCCCTTCACAGTGAATCTTGTCTGCTATCTGCTCATAGGAATTCTAGAAGCCCATCATCATCATCATCATTGTCATCATATCAGCAGCAGCAGCATATAAGCATCACCATCACCATCACCACCACCATCATCACCATCATCATCATCCTTAAGTGATTTTTCAATCCCACTCACTACCCATCTAAAATAGGGCAGATGCCACATAGCTTTAGCAGACCTATTTTACTGTTCCAAAATAATCTCATTCCCAAGCCTGTTACAGTGGTTCTCATGGTGTGAGGTGGTATAGCAGAGTGGTTAAGAGCATAGTCTGTGAAGCTAGACTCCCTGGATTCAAATTTTGGCTCAGCCGTTTACTAGCTGTGCAACCTCAGGCAAGTTATTTAACCCTTCTGTGCCTAAACCTTGGGCAAGTTATTTAACCTCTATGTGCCTTAATTTCCTCCTCGGTCAAATCAGACTGATGCTAGTACCTGTTTCGTAGGATTGTTCTGAGTATTTTTTTTTAAATTTTTTAATTATTAAATCAAAAAAAATTTTTTTAACATCTTTATTGGAGTATAATTGCTTTACAATGGTGTGTTAGTTTCTGCTTTATAACAAAGTGAATCAGCTATACATATACATATATCCCCAAATCTCTTTCCTCTTGCATCTCCCTCCCTCCCCTCTCCCTATCCCACCCCTTATTCTGAGTATTTAATGTAGTATTATAGGTAAAGCACTTAGAACAGTGCCTGATAAATAATTAGCTCTTAGTAAATGCTGATTGTTATTATAATTATACTGTTATTCCTCTTTCCTGGAATGTCCTATCCCCTCCTTTCTATTTAACAAAGCCATCTATCCTGAAGGCTCAGATTAAGTTCCATGTCTGACTTGAAATCATCCTTTATTTTTTTAAAATTTTTATTGGAGTAAAGTTGATTTAAAATGTTGTGTTAGATTCTGCTGTACAGCAAAGTGAATCAATTATACATATACATGTATCCACTCTTTTAAAAATTCTTTTCCCATATAGGTCATTAAGAATATTGAGAAGAGTTCCCTGTGCTCTATAATAGGTCCTTATTAGTTATCTCTTTAATATATAGTAGCATGTGTATGCATCCTGACTGTTTTTGGTTCTTACTGATATCCCTCCCCTCTACATTTGTATGGTACTTATAATCTGACCCACGTCATTTAACCCAATTATGTATTGAAGTCTTTTGGCCTCCCCCTCTCTAGCTGCAGTTTAGCTTCTCTGAGAGCAGGAAGTGTGTCTTGTTTGAGCTCTCCTCAAGTTCCAGACTCACATCTTTAAGGATGGGCTGGGAACTTTTACCTGAGTGTCCCACCACTACCTCAAAGACCATGTGCTGGGTATTCCCACTTGCACCTCCATATGTACTCTCCATTCTTTTCCACCCTGCCCTGTGCTGTAGGAGCTGACCTCCTAGGACTGCGTTTCATTGGGCCCAGGCATTGGGAGGCACCACCAAGAGATTAGAGGGTGGGGGGGATATTTATTCTCTTGAGTTTCTCCAGCCTGGGTGGCTACGTCTTCTACCCAAAGCCATTGGGCAGCCCTCCTCTACAGCCACAGCTCTTGCTGAGCTCTGCTAACTGCTCTCCTTCTCTGGACCCTTCAGGCCTATGGGCAGTAATAGCCTTCTGTTTTGGCAGTTGGGACGCTTCACCATCCATTGTTAGTTTCCTTAACAGCCCACGTATCTTTAATTTCTTCTTTTCTAATCCTTATATTATATTTTTCCTGGTCTTTCTTCACAGTTTAAGAACTTCAATAAAATGTTTAATAGAAATGATAATGGGAATCTCATTTTGCACCTGATTTCAAAAAGAGGAAGCTTCCAATTTTTTTACCATTAAATATAATGCTTGCTGAGGTTTACTGTAGACATTATTTATCAGATTAAGGCTTTTTGCTTTTTTTTTTTTCCTCTTTTTTTTTTTTGACATCTTTATTGGAGTAAAATTGCTTTACAGTGTTGTGTTAGTTTCTGCTGTATAACAAAGTGAATCAGCTATATGTATACATATATCCCCATATCCCCTCCCTCTTGCGTCTTCCTCCTACTCTCCTTATCCGACCCCTCTAGGTGGTTGCAAAGCACCAAACTGATCTCCCTGTGCCATGCAGCTGCTTCCCAGTAGCTATCTATTTTACATTTGGTAGTGTATATATGTCAGTGCCACTGTCTCACTTCGTCCCAGCTTCCCCTTCCCCCTCCCCGTGTCCTCAGGTCCATTCTCTACGTCTGTGTCTTTATTCCTGTCCTGCCCCTAGGTTCTTCAGAACCATTTTTTTTTAAGGTTCCATATATATGTGTTAGCATACTGTATTTGTTTTTCTCTTTCTGACTTACTTCACTCTGTATGACAGACTCTAGGTCCATCCACCTCACTAAAAATAACTCAATTTCGTTTCGTTTTATGGCTGAGTAATATTCCATTGTATATATGTGCCACATCTTCTTTATCCATTCATCTGTTGATGGACACTTAGGTTGCTTCCATGTCCTGGCTATTGTAAATAGTGCTGCAATGAACATTGTGGTACATGACTCTTTTTGAATTATGGTTTTCTCAGGGTATATGCCCAGTAGTGGGATTGCTGGGTCATATGGTAGTTCTATTTTTAGTTTTTTAAGGAACCTCCATACTGTTCTCCATAGTGGCTGTATCAACTTATCATTCCCACCAACAGTGCAAGAGGGTTCCCTTTTCTCCACACCCTCTCCAGCATTTATTGTTTCTAGATTTTTTGATGATGGCCATTCTGACTGGTGTGAGGTGGTACCTCACTGTAGTTATGATTTGCGTTTCTCTAATGATTAGTGATGTTGAGCATCTTTTCATGTGTTTGTTGGCAATCTGCATATTTTCTTTGGAGAAATGTCTATTTAGGTCTTCTGCCCAGTTTTAGATTGGGTTGTTTGTGTTTTTGATATTGAGCTGCATGAGCTGCTTGTATATTTTGGAGATTAATCCTTTGTCCGTTGATTCATTTGCAAATATTTTCTCCCATTCTGAGGGCTGTCTTTTCGTCTTGTTTATGGTTTCCTTTGCTGTGCAAAAGCTTTTAAGTTTCATTAGGTCCCATTTGTTTATTTTTGTTTTTATTTCCATTTCTCTAGGAGGTGGGTCAAAAAGGATCTTGCTGTGATTTATGTCACAGAGTGTTCTGCCTATGTTTTCCTCTAAGAGTTTTATACTGTCTGGCCTTACATTTAGGTCTTTAACCCATTTTGAGTTTATTTTTGTGTATGGTGTTAGGAAGTGTTCTAATTTCATTCTTTTACATGTAGCTGTCCAGTTTCCCCAGCACCACTTATTGAAGAGGCTGTCTTTTCTCCATTGTATATTCTTGCTTCCTTTATCAAAGATAAGGTGACCATATGTGCATGGGTTTATCTCTGGGCTTTCTATCCTGTTCCATTGATCTGTATTTCTGTTTTTGTGCCAGTACCATACTGTTTTGATTATTGTAGCTTTGTAGTATAGTCTGAAGTCTGGGAGCCTGATTCCTCCTGCTCCGTTTTTCTTTCTCAAGATTGTCTTGGCTATTCAGGGTCTTTTGTGTCTCCATACAAAGTGTGGAATTTTTTGTTCCAGTTCTGTGAAAAATGCCATTGGTAGTTTGATAGGGATTGTATTGAATCTGTAGATTGCTTTGGGTAGTATAGTCATTTTCACAATGTTGATTCTTCCAATCCAAGAACATAGTATATCTCTCCATCTGTTTGTATCATCTTTAATTTCTTTCATCAGTGTCTTATAGTTTTTTGCATACAGGTCTTTTGTCTCCTTAGGTTGGTTTATTCCTAGGTATTTTATTCTTTTTGTTGCAGTGGTAAATGGGAGTGTTTCCTTAATTTCTCTTCCAGATTTTTCATCATTAGTGTTCCATGTAGCCTAACTTTTTATTGTCACAGTAGGCCCTGGGTTATCCATTTTCAGAGAACCAACCTTTGGCTTAGATAATCTTGTCTACTGTATGTTTGTTTTCTATTTTATTGTTTTCATCTATGTTTATTTCTTCTTTCTTTTCTGTTTGGGTTGAATTTGTTGCCTTTTTTTTGTTTTTACTACTTATAAATGTGGATGCTTAGCATGTTGGTTTTAATCTACTTCATTATTTTTTTAATAAATTTATTTTATTTTTGGCTATGTTGGGTCCTTGTTGCTGCACGTGGGCTTTCTCTAGTCACGGCGAGCGGGAGCTACTCTTCGTTGCGGTGTGAGGGCTTCTCATTGTGGTGGCTTCTCTTGTTGCAGAGCACAGGGTCTAGGTACGCGGGCGTCATTAGTTGTGGCACATGGGCTCAGTAGTGGTGGCTTGCAGGCTCTAGAATGCAGGTCAGTAGTTGTGGCGCACGGGCTTAGTTGCTCCATGGCATGTAGGATCTTCTCGGTCCAGGGCTCAAACCCGTGTCCCCTGCATTGGCAGGTGGATTCTTAACCACTGCTCCACCAGGGAAGCCCCTTAGCATATTGATTTTAACCTGCCTTCTTTCCTACTATGTGCATTTAAAGAAATGATGACTTCTGAGGAGGGTGAGAACCCTGTGAGCTAGCGTAGCTAGAGAAAGAATCACAGAGAAGATGGGACCTGCATTTTCAGAAAGAGGAAGGGAAGTGCATAGCAGGCTGATGGAATATTGTAAACAAAAACTTAGTGGCAAGAATGTATTAAAAGTTTTTTTAATAGAAAATTTCAAACATATACACAAGCAGAGAGAGTGATAGAATGAACCCCTATGTACCCATCACCCAATTTCATGGCCCATCTTCCCCTCCTTTAATATTATTTTGAAGCAAATCATAGATGGCATATGATTTCATATGCATATATTTCAGCATACATGTCTAAAAGATTGGGACTTTCTTTTGTTTATTTAAAATAAAATCAGCCTTTTCGGGACCTTGTAATGAGGTGCTAATAAGCAGTAACATTATCATGGTAATTTGGCCTGAGGACTCATGAATATCCAAATCTGGGGCAATGTGGCCTTCTGACTCTTAAACCCAAACTCAAATCCTGGAACTGTTATAACTCTGAGAGAGCAAAAAGTCACACCTGTCAATACCAGAGAAAAAGAATCCAAAGATGTTGTCATCACAGAGGTTATTGAAAAACATTTTTCCATTAGTGACCAGGAATCTTATCATTTAGATCACTTGCCCAGGAAATCAACACAGCCTAGCATAGCCCACAGGCCATTTAGAAGGGCTCTTGTTTAAGGGGCATGATGCCTTGTGTAAATTACAGGCACACTTTATTTTTTTCTTAATTGGTTAATGTATTTTTTTTAAATAAATAAATTTATTTATTTATTTATTTATTTGGCTGCATTGGGTCTTTGTTGTTGTGAGCAGGCTTTCTCTAGTTGCGGCGAGCGAGGGCTACTCTTCATTGTGGTGTGCAGGTTTCTCATTGCAGCAGCTTCTCTGGTTGTGGAGCGCGGGCTCTAGATGTGTGGGCTTCAGTAGTTGTGGCATGTGGGCTTCGGTAGTTGTGGCTCACGGGCTCTAGAGCGCGGGCTCTAGAGCGCAGGCTCAGTAGTTGTGGCACACAGGCTTAGTTGCTCCACGACATGTGGGATCTTCTCGGCCCAGGGCTCGAACCCATGTCCCCTGCACTAGCTGGCAGATTCTTAACCACTGTGCCAGCAGGGAAGCCCTAGGCACACACTCTTATGTTAGCTTGGCTCATTGTCTGCTGCATTGACCCACTCCTTCTCACTCTAGCTTTTGGTAGTTCCCCTTTGTATCCCACCACTGGGGTGGATTTTGCGATCCTCGAAGAGGCATGCTTTTTCTCTGCTCCAGAGGGCAGCATGGTTAAAAAAAAAAAGTTTCAGAATCAGATAGAACTAGGTCTGAATTCTATGTCCCCTACTTAAGAGATCTAGATACTCTTTTAGCTATTTTCCTCATCAATAAAACAAGTTGGTAATGGCTATTTAGCAAGGCCATCGTGAGAATTAATAAATATAATGTGTGAACCACATGGTGTTTGCCATTACTCATTCCTCTCAGTTTAAGGTTGAACCTGCCTTCCTAGGAGTTACCTAAACCTTGGTACGTATCTCTGGACTTGGTCAACAGAAATTAAACTCTACTTGGACATTTGTTATCATTATATCAGAACCTCTGAGTTGTCTGCTCTTAGAATGTTTTCCATATTTCTTAATTTCTGAATCCAAAAGTTCTCTCAAAGTTTCTAGTTTTCTCCACTATTCTGCCCTGAGTGGCAGGAGTTCTTGTCCTCAGCTACACATCAGAATGTTAGAAATTCTTATTTAACTGAAACATCTTGCCTTTGAACTGTCTACTTGACAGCATTAGCATTCTTAGAACTCCATATTTATATTTCATCATATCCTCTCTAACCCATTTTGAGTTCTTAATTGAGTCATAATAATTTGGAGAGAATATATTATTTTCCAATAGCACCATGGGGAATCAGAGTTACTAGAGAGAAAAGAGTTTGAAAGAGAGTTTAGAAACCCGAAAGGAAATACTCATTTGCTTCACAAAGTTGCCTGCAGTTAGCTTTCCCAGTGACCAGACTGACGCTTCATTGTGGCAGCCTCATATCTATTTAGTCTCTGTGGCCTCATTTTCCCATCTTCAGAGTGACAGATAATAGTGCCAGTGGTCAGTATCCTCTGAGTGGATTCTGAATAAGTATTCGTGTGACTTATTAATAATGATAGCATCGTAGTACCTACCGCACACGGTTAAGGAGATAGGAGAGTATTTGTGTTGTGGTTAAACACAAGAGTTTTAGAGCCAGACAACCTAGGTTTGAAGCCCAGCTTTACTACTAATTACCCACATGACTTTGGGCAAGTTACTTAACCTTTTATACCTTTACTTTCTTCATCTGTAAAATGGCAATAATAATAACATCTATTTCATAGGGCTGTTAGAAGATTAAATGAAATAAATTCTGGTATTTAAGCACTCAATAAAAATCTTTTTATGGTTATTCTTAAAAGTACTAATGGTGATTAAAGTATTGAAATAAGTAGGTGTGAAAGCTCCAGCACAGTAGGTGCTTAATAAATGTGAGAAGTTGATAATTATTTTTCTCTCTTTCAACACTTCCTTCTCTGTCAACTGAATAGCAAAGATGAAAAGTAAATGGTAAAGTGGTTAAGGACCTGGACTCTGAAATCAGACTGTCAGTGTTCAAATCCTAAATCTAAAGTTTACTAGCTGTGTGGCCTTAGGCAAGTTACTTAACTTCTCTGTGCCTCAGTTCCCTCATCTATAAAGTTAGGATAATAGTAGAACCTACCTCATAAAATTATTATGAGGATTAAATGGTTTGATATAGTGAAGTATTTAATAACAACCTCAACACACAGTCAATGCTATATATATGTATATTAAATAAAATATTTTTTATTTTTAAATTTTTAATCCCAAATTCCATGTGCCTAAGTTCTCATTATGTAAATACATATGGTGGGTGATTGACATTGAGGTTGGATGAACTGTGGATAAGTTATATTGTTACAAATAGAGTTTTTAAACTCCGAGAAGAGAAACATGAAAACCAATATATACAGTTATAATATTAATAATTATTTAATACTTACTACACATTGGTTACTGATCTAAATACTCAACATGAATTATCTCCTTTAATTCTTACCACAATCCTTTGAGGCAGGAGCTATTTTATCCTTATGTTACAGATGAGAGAAATGAGGCACAGAGAGACTACATAACTTGCCTAAGGTCACAGAGTGGAGCTGGGTTAACTCTGAATCGGTCTCCACAGCCCTTGCATGTCACTCTCATGCCCAATCACCTTCCCAGTGGTGCTCTGCAGGTCATGGGCTTAAGCCAGTGGTTCTTCACACTCTGAGTCACTCATCCTTTTTTAAAATTTTATTTATTTATTTATTTATTTTTGGTTGTGTTGGGTCTTCGTTTTTGTGCGAGGGCTTTCTCTAGTTGCGGCAAGTGGGGGCCACTCTTCATCGTGGTGCGCGGGCCTCTCACTGTCGCGGCCTCTCTTGTTGCGGAGCACAGGCTCCAGACGCGCAGGCTCAGTAGTTGTGGCTCACGGGCCCAGCTGCTCCGCGGCATGTGGGATCTTCCCAGACCAGGGCTTGAACCCGTGTCCCCTGCATTGGCAGGCAGATTCTCAACTACTGCGCCACCAGGGAAGCCCCATCCTTTTGAGATACAAGTGGACTTTCTCCTGGTTGAGGCCGGGGAGTTTAAAACATAGTGTCAGTTTTCTGCATAGCCTAACGCTAGTCCAAAAATTCTAATAACATAAAATAAGTTTTCCCCCCTAAAATGTATTTGACTCTTTATCCCAAGTTGCTTTTATACAAAAATGAACATGTAATAAATGTAGGCACTCCTGGGTCTTGCTAGTAATACAAAAATAAACATTAACAATAAATTTGGAAGTACAGTTGACCCTTGAACAATGCAGGGGTTAGGGGTGCGACCCTCCTCACAGTGGAAAATCCGTGCATAACTTTATGGTCAGCCCTCCAAATCCCCAGTTCCCTATTCTCAGATTCAACTAACCTTGTATTGTGTGGTCCTGTAGTACTCATTTACTGAAAAGAATCTGTGTATGTATGAACAGCTTGTATTGTTCAAGGGTTGACTTCACTGAAGGCTGGCTTAGTGAAAAAACATGGTCGCCAATACACACAGAATGCTTGACCATCAGCAGGATTTCTCTGACAATTACATTAATAGTTAAATTTCTGAACACAGAGAGGCAACAGATACTAAAGGGGTGTTAGGACATTTTCTTGGGGAAACCATGGAGCAGCTACATTTTGCCACAGTTCCTGGAACACTCGCGTTCGCCAAAGCCCTGGACCTTCCCTTGCTTTCCAAACAGGAGAGTCTGATACTGAAACTACAGTTGTTTAGGATCCAACTCTCACCATAGCAGCCACAGGTTACTTCAGTTTTTTTTTTTTTTTTTAATTAATTAATTAATTTATTTTTGGCTGTGTTGAGTCTTCGTTTCTGTGCGAGGGCTTTCTCCAGTTGTGGCAAGTGGGGGCCACTCTTCATCATGGTGCGCGGGCCTCTCACTATCGCGGCCTCTCCCGTTGCGGAGCACAGGCTCCAGACGCGCAGGCTCAGCAATCGTGGCTCACGGGCCCAGTTGCTCCGCGGCATGTGGGATCTTCCCAGACCAGGGCTCAAACCTGTGTCCCCTGCATTGGCAGGCAGATTCTCAACCACTGCGCCACCAGGGAAGCCCACTTCAGTTTTATCTTAAACATCCATAGGCAACAGTGACTGTTTTGGTCACCCATCACAGGTTTGCTCTTCCTCTGGGTCAGGACATCCTGAATTTCCTCTGGTGAACCTTTCCCCGTGACTCAACCCTGTGGATTTTGGATTGGGTGAGGCTCCTTTCTGGCCCCAGACGTGGAACATATGACCAACGTCTGACTCATCAGGCGTGGACAGTGACCCAACTTGATCCAATCACTGTGAATCCAGGACTCATAGGGGAGGTATTAGAAAAAGGCAGTCTTCTCTGCTAGAATACGCCAGGGAGGATGGGAGCCCAGAGAGCTGCCGAGTGGAGAATGAGAGTGAAGCCAACAGTGGGATCAGAGCCAAGAGGGAAGGAAACTCTGTCACCCTGATAACATCATTTGGGCTCCAGGCTCAATGAAAATCATGCCTGAAAATCATCCTGAGACTTTTCAATAACCAACCAAAACCCTTTGCTGATGCCAGTTTGAGTTGAGTTTCTGTCACTTGCAACAGGAAGTCTTACCTGACATTGCAAAAACAGACTATGGAGCTTTGTATTATTCATGGTAGCTTGTACCACTGTTTTAAAAAATTTATCTTAAAAAATCTGTCTATTATCTATTTCTTTTTCTTTTAAAAAATAGAGTAAAACTTCATGTTTTTTGAGATCTCCTAGACACCTTCATGGATCCCTGATTATTAATTACCATTGTAGCATACAATTCCTTCCTAAATGCACATATGGGAGTGCACACGTCCATAATGACAAGTCAAGGACTGAAGAGGCTGCAGTGGAATTTGGGTGCTGGGATCATGCACCAGCTGCTTGGGGCATAGGATTCTGAAAATTAACGTTTTAGCAAAATTATCTATTACTACAGGATGCAGACTTTAGGATCATTAAAGAGGAGACTAAACCTCGAATGCTAAATCCGCAATGTCAAAGATTAACTATATTGCCTCACTGTGTTAATTTGTCCTACTGCAATGTTTTCCTTTCCCTTCCATTTCATCAAGTCCGACTTTTCCTTTAAAAGCCTTCATATCCAACATCCATGCTCCAGAGTAAATTCTGGGTCCAAATATATTTGCTAGCCACTAAAGCAAAATGAAAATATTAGAAATGTACCACCTCCTTTTTTTAGCTAAAAAAAAATTTTTTTAAACCTTTCTCTAAAGTCCACAGTTTACTGACCTTTACATTGTAGATTTTCTGTACTTACTGATACAGGAAAAGCAGAGTCATTTAAATGAGTTTCACTTTAAGAGAAGCTGGTATTTGAGAAGCAATATTTATGAAATGACTATTTGAAGGAGTGATTATTTGTATAAAAAAGATTTTTCACTTTAAACGAAGCCTTTTCTATGTTTCCCATTAATATTTACCCTAGTGAGTAAGCTATTTGACTTAATGTATAAAATTATGCTTAGAATTCTGTAAATTCAGAACAGGAAAAATGCTTGATGATAATTTCATATTTGTAGAAGCCGTGGAATGAGACAAGTTAAATAATTTGCCCAGTTAGTGATTGGTTGGTTAGCGGTAGTTGAGAATGTGTTGCCAGTAGACCCACCTTCTTCTTAAAAGAAGTTCTTCAGGAACCCTCCCTCTGCAACCCGCCCCCCTTCCCCAGCCAAAGAAGTTCTTAGACAGAAAGAAAAATGATACAGGTCAGAAACTCAGGCCTCATAAAGAAAGGAAGAGCATTAGAGAAGGAATAAATAAAGGTAATATAAATCTTTTATTTTTCTCATTCTTAATTGATCTAACATAATAGTTTGCTCAAAATAATAATAGAAACAAGGTATTTGGTGATTGTAGCTTATGCATAGTGACATGAGTGACAGTGACGTTATGAGGGATTGGAAATACCCCGTTGTAAAGTACTTGGATTACCCATGAAGTGGTGTGGTGTTATTTGAAAATGGACGTGGATTAGTTATTAACATCCATTATTTACCAGCTGGATGAACTTGGGCAAGTTACTCT
This sequence comes from Balaenoptera ricei, assembly GCF_028023285.1. Lineage (NCBI taxonomy): Eukaryota > Metazoa > Chordata > Mammalia > Artiodactyla > Balaenopteridae > Balaenoptera > Balaenoptera ricei. The sequence continues at coordinate 13,477,239 of NC_082647.1, read as the reverse complement.
CTGAGTGGCTCCCTTCATCTGATAAAAGCACATAATACAGGTTTATAGAATTTTGATGATTAAATGAAAAGTCCTCTGTTCAATGCTTGGCACAAATTAGGCAGCCAACAAATGGGGGGCTGGATGCTCATAACTGTCCTTCTGACCTGCCCTTCCTTCCAGTTGTCTGAGTTAATTGCAGAGGTTCTGGTTTTCCTTGCAGGACTATCCTTGTCCTGGTCTAGAATCTTGCTTTTGGAGCACAGTTCCTGCTTCCTCTCTGGCTGTTTGTCCTCCCTCATTTAGTGGATGTTTTGGGTCCCAACGACTTGCTCGTTGATTGTGTTCCTGTGATTCTAGTTCTGGGCACTCTCACTTGGCTTGGGTTAGAGCGCCACTCCCATCAGGTCACTCAGTAACCTGCCTTCTAACCTTGGCAAAATCATTTCAAGTCCTGTACCATACCTGTGCTTCTCTATGGCATGTGCTTGTCAGACTGATACATAGGATCCAGTTGAGGGAGGAGTTGGCTTTTGGCTTGCAATGAGCAGAGAACCCTGGAAAAGCCACGACTCGTAATTTTTTCCTGAAAAGAATCTTCACTTTCAAAAAGAGTGAGGTGAAAATATACAGTTCAAACCACTTAGAAGCAGAATTGTCTCTAACGAGAATACTTTTAATTTTGGATGTCAGTGACTCTTTGATTGATTTTGTACTTTTGAATGAATTTGTTCAGTTTGGAACCTGGGGAAGCCTATCTGCATGGGCAATTAATCATACATATAAAAATTTGAATTTGAGTACCTTTATTGTCTTAATATGGCTGTTTTAGGCAATTAAGTAATACATGCTCATTATATAAAACCTAGAAAATACAAAAACCTTGAAAGAGAAGATAATCCAGAAATAATCCTAGCACTTTGGTGTATGTCCTTGTCATTTATTTTTCTTTATGAAATTTGGAAAATTCACGGTTTTATATCCTACTCTGCACTTACCAGTATCTCTGGAGTGTTTTTCTACGTTTAAAAATACTCCTCCAGGAGAACACTATGGAAGTTCCTTAAAAAACTAAATTAGAACTACCATATGACCCAGCAATCCTACTACTGCACATATACCCTGAGAAAACCATAATTCAAAAAGAGTCATGTACCACAGTGTTCATTGCAGCACTATTTACAATAGCCAGGACATGGAAGCAACCTAAGTGTCCATCGACAGACGAATGGATAAAGAAGATATGGTACATATATACAATGGAATATTACTCATCCATAAAAAGAAATGAAACTGATTTATTTGTAGTGAGGTGGATGGACCTAGAGTCTGTCATACAGAGTGAAGTAAGTCATAAAGGGAAAAACAAATACCGTATGCTAACACATATATATGGAATCTAAAAAAAAAAAAAGTTCTAATGAACCTAGGGGCAGGACAGGAATAAAGACGCAGACGTAGAGAATGGAGTTGAGGAAATGGGGAGGGGGAAGAGTAAGCTGGTATGAAGTGAGAGAGTAGCATTGACGTATATACACTACCAAGTGTAAAATAGATAGCTAGTGGGAAGCAGCTGCATCACATAGGGAGATCAGTTCGGTGCTTTGTGACCACCTAGAGGGGTGGGATAAGGAGGATGGGAGGGAGGCGCAAGAGGGAGGGGATATGGGGATATATGTATACATATAGCTGATTCACTTTGTTATACAGCAGAAACTAACACTAACTTTGTAAAGCAATTATACTCCAATAAAGATGTAAAAAAAAATACTCCTCCAAAACATTATTTTTGATGGCTGCTTATCATTTTATTGAAGGACTGTATTATGATTTACTCATCTACCCCTATTGCTGGACATTTGTGAATCCTATTACAAATAATACTTCAGTGTAAATATTTGAACTTTCATTTTTGAGTACTTATCCAGTTATACCCTTAAAATAGATTCTTTGTGAGCACTTTATATTTCCAAGGTCCTCTGGCTGTTCATGAAGCTCTGCTTTGCCGTCCATGGGGTACCACTGAGATCAACTGCAGTGGGGCTAAATGACCAAAGATGCTTTGGGTGGAGGATGGTCTCTGGTAAGATGCTTTTTATTACCTTCTAGGAGGGGGCTCTTCCCAGTGGGCTTAGCTGCTTGGCACACATGAAACGGTAAACTTGACAAAGGCGGCTCACTTGTGTTATGTTAGCTTGCTTATGTTATGAAGGAATGGTTTCTGTGTCTGTGTCGCCTATTACAGGCTGTAGCCATGTGAGCACCCTGTAATGCAATAGCCTGGGCAGTACCTTCAAGTCTTGCACAGGCCTTAGTTGAAGAGTGATTCCTTTTCCCAAAGGGAGTGCTTGCTAGCAAGACCAGCATCTGCAGGAAGTGGTGGAGGAATGGAGATTCCTATCCCCCAGGTTCTCCTTGGTAAGACGGGCCCCCACTGCAAGCTGGAGTCTGGGGTTGGCTGGGTAAGACCTGGCCGTGCTGTGTGAGCCAGCGTGTGTTCATGTGTTTGAGAGAGGTAGGTAAATAATGTCTTCAGCCACTGAATTTCTCTGGCACCCTCCAAAGATTATACAAATTCCTCTCTTTTATGAGGTGATTTCTCATTCTATTAGTCTTCTCAGGTTGCCATAACAATGTACTACAGACTGCGTGGCTTAAACAACAGATATTTATTTTCTCACGGTTCTGGAGTCCAGGAAGCCTCAGATCAAAGTGCTGGTCACTCAGGTTCCTGGTGAGGGCTCTCTTCCTGGCTTGTAAATGGCTGTCTTCTCTCTATGTCCTCAAATGTCCTCAAAAGGGAGAGAGAGAGAGTGAGAGAGAGGGCTTCCTTTTTTTCCAGTCCTTTTGGATTAGGGCCCCATTCTTATGGCCTTATTTAAACCTAGTTACTTCCGAAAGAACCTATCTCTAAATACAGTCACATTGGTTACATTGAGGGTTAGGGTTTCAACATAACGAATTTTTGGTGTACACAGTCTATAACAGTCTTATACCCTGCTTTATTTTTTTCTAAAACATTTATCATCTTCTAAAATACTAGATGATTTGTTTATTTACTAGTTTGTTATTACTCGCCTCCCACAACTAGAATATACGCTCTATGAGGTCAGGGATCTTTCATTGTTTTTCATCGATGTTTCTTTAAGAACCACTTGTGTTTTCACATGGCAAGTGTAGAAGAAATGAATGAGGTCAGCAACCACAGCTATCAAGGTGAGAAGAGAGAAGAAAGAAAAGAGGAGAGAGAGAGAGAGAGAGAGAGAGAATTAACTGTAACTGCTGGTAATGTACAGAAAATCCCAGGAAATAGCAATATCTCATAAGGGAAATTGGGGTGTATCTTACCCCAGAACTGCTAATACTCTGTCCTGCAACATGTGGATCACTTTACTTGATCAGGCCTGATGTGATGAAGACACTCTGCATTACAGTTCAAACTGTGTCCCTTTGAGTTGCTATGGGGACTATGGTGTCTTAGTCTGTTTGGGCTGCCAAAACAAAATACCATCCAACTGGAAGGCTAAACAACAGAAATTTAATTTTTCTCACCATTCTGGAGGCTGGATGTCTAACATCAGAGTGCCAGCATGGTTGCATTCAGGTGAGGGCTCTCTTCCTGGCTTGCAGTTGGCCGCCTTCTCTCTGTGTCCTCACATGGCAGAGAGAGAGAGGAAGCAAGCTATTTGGTGTCTGATCCCATCATGGGGGCCACAACCTTATGACCTCCCAAGGCCTTATCTCCAAATACTATCACACTGGGGGTCAGGACTTCAACATATGAGTTTTCTGAGGATACAAACATTCAGTCCATAGCAGATGAAATAGCAGGTGGTCAAGGACTCACAGGATCTGGACTCATGAGATGTCAGGTCAGGAAGTAGAACAGGATGCTGTCATGACTCCTCAGTCCAGGAGGTCGATGCCTGGAAAACCTCAGGGTATTGCATTGGCCGGGTGGCACTGCAGTACACCTGTACTGGTCAAAGCCTGCCTGGGAGAAGTGTGTCTACTCATCACGTTTCCAGATCCTGTGGAATTGTTGTCCCCAAGAGGTCTAAATTCATACAAATCACGTGTGCCATGATTTTTGGTGAATGATTAGATCAGGTTTCTTATTCTTTTTATTTATAAAAAAATCCTGGGGCTCCTGGGGAAGAATTACAGAGTCTGAGAAGCAGATATCACACAGTTTAAAATATTGTGGCTTTTAAAAGTACTTATGAGATGGACTTCCCTGGTGGCGCAGTGGTTAAGAATCCGCCTGCCAATGCAGGGGACACGGGTTCGAGCCCTGGTCTGGGAAGATCCCACGTGCCGCGGAGCAACTAAGCCCGTGCGCCACAACTACTGAGCCTGCACTCTAGAGCCCGCAAGCCACAACTACTGAGCCCACGCTCCTAGAGCCTGTGCTCCGCAACAAGAGAAGCCACCGCAATGAGAAGCCCGCGCACCACAATGAAGAATAGCCCCCCCAACCCCGCTCGCCACAACTATAGAAAGCCCACGTGCAGCAACGAACATCCAGTGCAGCCAAAAATAAATAAATAAATAATGCATACATACATACTTATGAGAGAGAAATTATCACAGAAAAATATCTTAGCTATTCTCACTAGTAGATTTTTACAAATGCACTTTAGAATTGTTTTCCAATAAGTACCTAGGTTTCAATAAAACCTATTGAAATTTTGATTGGAACTGTGGTAAATATATGAATGATTTTGTAAAGCATTGGCATTTTAACAGTTTTGAGTTGTTTCATTCAGGAACATGGTAGGTTTCTACATCTTTTCGGGTCATTTATGTCTATCGATAAAATTTTGTGGTTTTCTTCATATAAAGCCTTCACTTTCTTTGTAACTGTTACACTTAAGTATATTATAGGGTGTTTTTTGTTTGTTTGTGTGTTGTTGTTACTGTGCATAGGATACTTTTCCAGTAGTTGTTCTAACAATTAGTTGCTATTATATTAGAATGTATTGATTCCTGTGTATGTTTCTCATATCAGGCCATCTTATTGAACTCTCTTATTGGTGTTAATAGTTGTTTGGTTTTTTTCTTTTGAGTTTTCATTACCAACCCCCACCCCCCACCCCACCCCATTATTAAATAGTGGTGGTAGAGAGAGCATACTTGTCTTGGTCCTGATTTTATGGAAATATCCCCTCTGGGCCAGTCCATCCTGGCCTGTTTGCCCTCAGATTTGTTCCTTGATTTTCCTTGCTCAGTTCTACAGCAGGGGGCTGACATTTGTAGGCTACATATCCTGAGGCTCCCATGTCAGCTGGTGTCCATCTGGGTTCAGCCAATGGGAGGTCCTGGGAAGAGATTAACGAACAAAAGAAAGGGAGCATCCAGAGTATCTCTCCCCTATTCTCGGCCGCAGGTAACAACTCCAGCCACAGCTGCCTCAATTCATGGTTCCAGCTCTGGCCAGACAGGTGTTTCCATGGTTCCTGCATCTGTTGGGTGAATCTGGTTTCTGGGCTCAGGACCTCTTTTTATTCCTCCAGCTAGGCTGCCCTCAGCCCCCAGCAAGAGCACCCTTGCCCTAGACCCCTTGTTTTAGAGGGCCCACATATCACAAACACACACAGAATAACTGTTGAAGACCTCATGGTTGCCTTTATGTCTTGGGATCCGGCATCAGTACTGGCATAGCATAGCTTGCAACCCAAAACATCTGTTCTTCTGGTTAACGCAGAACAGGCCCCAAGGAGATGCTTTTCTATACCTCTTGCCCTCTGTCCTCAAAACAAAAGACAACTGCATCTGAATGCCTTTAAGTTGTGCGGGTTGAGTTGCTGCTGATGTTGGTGATAGATACTGCTTTGGAGTGCTGAGAGGATCTGAGGGTGGAGGCACTTTGATAAAAGAAAAGATGAAATGATTAACTTGTCAAAGCCTTCCTCCCAGATAGCAGGCCCACAGTAGAGTTTTGAATAAGGAAGCATCATTTCCCAGGAGTGATGAGCATCCATTTTCTTGCTTCCCTTTGTGTTCCAATTCACGGCTCTGGAGTTACACATGAATTAGCGTGGTATTTTGAACAGTAGCACACAGTAACTGAGGAACTTTTTACAATATTATGCTCTTGCAATTCATATTGCTCTTAAACTACAAGTGTATTTCTCTAGACCTAATCTGAATTTTGGCCCCCAATCCAGAAATATTCTTTATAATTTGTGTGGAACATAGTTTGAATTTGTTTCTAGCGATGTGGCCTCAACTGAGCCAATAGTCATGAAGTTCTTTGGGGAAACTCAGAGATTATTTATGATATGTCTTGAATCTATCCATAGATGAAATACATTTAAATTTGACTTTATAGCCACTTAAGACACATAATGGAAATGTCAATTAAATGTTGTTAAAGCCATTAAATTTAATTGAGAAAGGATGTAAGATATACTAGGATAGCTAAATGAAACAATAGAAGATCTTTAAATACAGAGAAAAATGTGGTCTTTGGTGGAAAATGAAATTAACTTTGGATTTGAGCTATCCAAAATTTTTTGATACGAACTGTTGCTTGCTATTTTTAATATAAAAAAGCATATCTAAATTTGGCAATTTCTCACTTAAAGGGATTAAAAATATTTTAAAATTGTAAAGAAAATGGTTTTCTAGATAGAAATGAACTATGTAGAACCAAAAGTGATATTCCAATAAAATATAAGGAAATTAGGGCTTCCCTGGTGGCGCAGTGGTTGAGAGTCTGCCTGCCAATGCAGGGGACACGGGTTCGAGCCCTGGTCCGGGAAGATCCCACATGCCACGGAGCAACTGGGCCCGTGAGCCACAACTACTGAGCCTGCGCGTCTGGAGCCTGTGCTCCCAACAAGAGAGGCCGCGATAGTGAGAGGCCCGCGCACCGCGATGAAGAGTGGCCCCCGCTTGCCGCAACTAGAGAAAGCCCTTGCACAGAAACGAAGACCCAACGCAGTCAAAAATAAATAAATTAATTAATTAAAAAATATATATATAAGGAAATTAGAACAAGGAAATGCAAATGTTTTTATGACTTTAAAGAAGGTTCACATACAATTAATCCCAAAGTAATGTCTGTAGTAACTATTTTCCAACCATTATTGATCAAGTTATGGTCTTGTAGAGAGATTTGAATAAATTAAGCAATGTGCTGCGATTTTTGGTTTTCTTCATTCTGACATTTAAATATTTGAAAGAAGAACTTAATAAATATTGTGTGGATATAGATGTTACTTTAAGAGATAGTAAAAATCATGCTGTATGTGATAATGATTTATATGGTGAAAGTAATATAGTATTTTTTGCATTAACAATAATTTGTCATATGTGATTGTTACACTGCTTGAATGTAACATGTAAAATTCCAAATGTAAGTATTGCTTTAAGAATTTTATTGACATTTCCAATAGAAGTGTTATTGCCTCAGTAAAGTTTCTCCAAATTGAAATTAATTAAAAAAAAAACTATCTAGAAACTACAGTGAATCAAAAACAGTTGTCAAAAACATTTGGCATTATCATCAATGGAATATAATATTATGTGAAAATCCTGGTTATAACAATAGAATGATTTTTCTGAAATAAAAGTCAAGAAGATTAAATCTTATGATACACATATTACAAGTTAATTATGAAGTCTTTATTTTACTCACCTTCATGTTGTTGGCCCATCAATGCACGAGCAATAATAATTAATTTGGTTGTCTTTGATATTTTGCCAACTTTTTTTCATACAAAAACCATAACTTTACACATATTTGAAATTTCTGTCATCATAAAGGTATTTGTCAGGTAGAATGATAGAAAATTTTTAGTTAACAATTTTTCATTTGACTTCTGCCTTTTAAACATTTAGACATATGGTATGTGAGCCTCCATTTGTATGCTTGCCCTGAGCTCTTTGTTAGGGGTGAGCCTGCCTTCAGCTGAGGGGTGGTAGTGGCTTTTTGTTATCAACTTCCTGTTGCCTGCTTGGCTTCTTGGTTCTTCCATCATCCTTTAATTTTGCACAAATAAGCAGACACATGAATATTTTCTTATGTCCCTTTCTTTTTTACATGAAAGGTAAAGTCATGGGTTAAATAGTGTCCCCCCCAAAAGGTATGTTGAAGTCCTTATCCTCATGCCCTCAAAATATGGTCTTACTTAGAAATAGTGTCATTGTAGATGTAGTTAGTTAGGATGAGGTTATGCTGGAGTAGGCTAGGCTCTTAATCCAATGAGACTAGTGTCCTTATAAGAAGAGAGAAATTTGGAGACAGAGGAAAGGATGATGTGAGAGAAGATGTTCATGTGCTGACACAAGCAAAGACTGGAGTGAAGCATCTATAAACTGGGAAATGTCAAGAATTGCCAGCAGACACTGGAGGTTAGAAGAGGCCAGGAATGATTGTCCCCTACAGGTTCCAGAGGGAGCATGGTCCCGCTAACAACTTGATTTTGGACTTCTAGCCTCTAGGACTGTGTGATGATACATTTCTGATGTTTTAAGACACATAGTTTGTGATACTTTGTCATAGAAACGCTAGGAAACTAATATAGGTAGTATAATGAATATACTCTTTGCCTGTTGTACAAGTGCTCTGCAGGCTAAATACCTAGAAGCACATCCGTTGGGTCATAACAAACCTGTATTTTTCATCTTAACAGCTACTCCAAATTGTCCTCCAGTGTGGCAGTGTCAGTTTACTCTCCTATCAGCCTTGCATGGGAACACGTTTCCTTATGCCCTGACCAACACTTGACATTAACAGACATGTAATTTTTTTCCATCTGATGGGTAAAAAGCAGTATTTAAAAAAATTGTATTCCCTGATTACTAGTGAGATTGAGTTTTTTCCCGTATGTTAATTTCCCATTTGAATTTCTTCTTCTGTAAATTGTCTTTTTATAATCTTTGCCCGGTTTCCTGTTGTGTTATTTGTTTTATTCCTACTAGTTTAAAATACTTCCTTTATGCAGGAGATGATCTTATTAATTTTTTTTTTATCTTATTCATTTTAACCCATTCCTAGTATAGGAAGAGCTTTTAAATATCAAGAATGTTTGTTGGGTTTAATTGGTTGTCTTTTCAGCTTCTAGTGAGATGATCAAATGATATTTATTTGACCTATTGATATGAGGCACCTGTAATTGTAAGAACTTTAAAAAGCAGAGCAGTTAAATATTTTATGGGCAAGAGGAATGATGCCAATGTGGGGCTTTTCAAAATATGTTTAGAGGGCTGCCTGGTTAGAACGGAGGGTGTGTCTAAGGGAATGTGATGGTCAGCTTTAGAAAATTGGCTGAAGCCTTTGGGGGGCTTTATGTGGGGTACGGAGTTTGAACTTTACTGTACAGGCAAAATGAAATCACTGCAGAATTTTGAGTAAAGGACTGTAGAATTTAAGAAGATTAATATGATGCTGTGGTGGAGGAAGAAGAAAATAAAAGCAAGGAGAGGACTTAGAAACCGAGGGGTGAGATGAAAATAGCCTTTTGCCATAATGACCCTAATAAGGAAAAAAAGGAGGAAAGTAGGTAAGCACACCAATATGACTCTGATGAGGAGAGATTTGGGAAGAAGGTCTTCATAAGGAAAGAAGTGTACCTATTCAAGTATAAGTACTAGCGTGTCACAGACTTCGGGGACTTTGTCAGTGGGCTAAAGTGGAAGATAACTTTTGGGTTTCAAATAATGTCCAAGTTGTGCAAAGTTAATTAGGAAAATAAAAATAAGAATATACAGAGGGCCTTTTCTCTGGGCAATGATGTAATATTGATGGACGGCTAAGAGAAAGCACACCTCATCAACCTTTATTTTGCTTCCAATTGACAATGTCAAGGAGAGTGATTTTCAGACTGAAGGTAGGGTGTAGGGTAGAACAATTATGATAACTGAAGGTAGTTCACAATGGGTGAAAAAATTATAGGAGAGCATCTATCTGCTCTGTGTGTACTGTACCCCAGGAAACTGAAAGAACTTTTAATGATATCTCTGAACCTC